>NC_061512.1:266390067-266433294 GCF_022539505.1 Lolium rigidum | reverse complement strand
GATGTTGGACGCGGAGACAAGGTATCCTGAAGTCGAGAAGCTGTGCCTTTGCCTGTTCTTCACCTGCACCAAGCTTCATCACATCCTTTTGACAGCAGAGATCATCGTCATATGCAAGTCAGACGTTTTCAAGCACATGCTGTCGGCCCCTGTTTTGAAAGGCCGGCTTGGTAAGTGGATGTTTGCATTGACGGAGTTCGATCTTCGGTACCAGCCTGCGAAAGCAGTCAAGGGACAAGCATTGGCCGATCTTATAGCTGAACGGATTAATACTAATATAGCAGCACTATCTGTACGTGCATGGGCTATGTTCTTCGATGGATCGGCTTGTGACGATGGTTGTGGCATCGGTATTCTGCTCGTGTCGCCTCGGGGGGCAACATATTCTTTCTCCATCAGGTTATCCACCCCTTGCACCAACAATGTTGCTGAGTATGAAGCAGTGCGCTAAGGGAATGGAGTTGCTTTTGGAAGCCGGGCAGAGGCGATGGAGCTTTTTGGAGATTCGAAGTTGGTGATCTCTCAACTCACGGACGAATACAAGTGCGAGAGTGAGTCACTTTTTCCATATTGGGTGGAGTGTCGTGAGCCGATGACACATTTTCGATACAGCAATTTCAATTGGGTCCCAAGGTCTCAGAATACCGACGCTAATGATCTCGCACAGATGGCGTCAGGATATAAGGACATGCCAGACGGGACAGAAGTTCAGGTACAGTTCCTGGAACAGGATGATTGGAGAGCCGATATCTTCAATTATTTGAAGGATTCGGCTCGGGGGGCACCCAAAAGGATAAGATACAAGGCTATGAAATATGTCCTTATAGGAGATGACATGTTCTACGGGACGTTGGAAGGGTTACTACTCAAATGCTCGGGACCAACTGAGTCTAATCGGCTCTTACATGAGGTGCATGAAGGCGCCTGTGGAACTCACCAATCCGCCCATAAGATGAAGTGGTTAATTAGGCGATCAGGGTTTTATTGGCTTACCATGCTGGAAGACTGCTTCAACTACTACAAGGGATGCCAAGCGTGTCAGATGTTCGGAAAAATCCAGATGGTACCCGCATTAGCGATGAACCTCATCATCAAACCTTGGCCATTTCGAGGATGGGGCATGGATATGATCGGCAAAATACATCCTCCGTCAAGCAAGAACCACGAGTGGATTCTGGCCGTTACAGATTATTTCACCAAATGGGTGGAGGCCGTTCCCATGAAGAAAGTAAAATCGGAAGATGTTATCCAATTTGTCAAAGAACATGTCATTCATAGGTTCGGGATTCCCCAAACCATCACGACCGATGGAGGTTCGGTTTTTGTCTCTAAAGAATTCGAAAGTTCCGCGATGACATGGGGATTAAGCTAATCCGATCATCTCCATACTATGCTCAAGCCAACGGGCAAGCCGAAGCATCCAATCAAAGCCCGATCAAGCTGATTAAAAGGAAGATTGAGGAGAACCCTAGTGGTGTGGCATGAGACGTTGTCGAGGCTTTGTGGGCCTATCGCATGTCATGCCATGGAGCTATAAAGAATTCGCGCACCAGCTTGTCTATGGGCAGGAGGCCGTATTACCTTGGGAAATTACGGCTGGATCGAGACGTGTCACGTTTCAGAATGACCTGACGCCTGAGGAATATGCAACCCTGATGAGTGACACTATTGAGGATGCAACGGAACTTAGACTTTGGTCGTTTGAGAAGATTAAAGAGAACAAAGCCAGGGTAGCTCGGGCATACAATAAGAAGGTGAGACCAAAGGAGTTTCAAGTTGGTGATCTAGTATGGGAAGCCGTGTTGCCACTAGGAACCAGGGATAAAGCATACGGCAAATGGTCTCCTAATTGGCACGGTCCTTATAAAATCATCCAGGTTCTGAAGGGCAATGCCTACATGCTTGAACAGTTGGATGGTGTGAAGTTCCGAGTGGCCGTCAATGGCCAACATCTCAAGAAGTATTTCCCAAGCATGTGGGAGGATGGGCAGTGAGATATGGAGGCCGATTCTAAATCGGCCGATAAAAAAATCACAGCCGATGCGCAGACATCGACTTGAGAAAAACATGTGGAGACAACAGTATGCGTACAGCCGATGCACGGGTATCGACTTCAGAATAATAAAAGCCGATGCATTGCCATCGACTCTAGAGGTACAAGCTCGATTAAGCAGGTTAACAGATCGGTTCAAACCAGAAATCATGATATTTGGGTCTCCTAGTGGTTGCTGAGGAGTTCAATCTGCACGTTTAAGATTGGAGGATGGTTTGGACATGAGCCAGACCTGTTGGACCATGTGGATAGGCAACGGCTTGGCCTCAAATCGCGTTTATAGTACAAACCGATGCCCTGCCATCGGCTCTCTGTACAAGCAACTTTGTTCGACGATCGGCAAAGTTGACAAGAAAGCAAGATTAATTGGGGGAAATTATTCATTGATAAACAGGATTTCTTACAAAGAAAGAGCCGATTTCTCAAGGAAGGAAGAACAAAAGAAGGGTCTGTTGACCAATCTACTACTACTACTAGGCCTACACTAGTAGATCCTAGTCTACGGGCCGTCGCTGCCCTCGTCGTCGTCCTCGGAGCTCTCATCGGCACTACTGCCGGTGGGCTCCTCGTCGCTGCTCCCGTAGCCCTCTACGGGAGCTTCATCCTCCTCGTCATCATCGCTGTCGTCGTCATCCCACCAGGTGCGGAGGCGTTTCGCCGGCGGGTAACCCTCGAGGGAGTCGTCGTCGTCTTCCTCCTCCTCTTCCTCAGAGGAGGTGTAACCGTCCCAGGGGAACAAGTCATCCTCGCTTTCCGATTCCAGTTCCCCATCAGCAAGGAACTGGAGATCTTCATCTCCGCTGGTCAAAGACTTGTCGTCCTCGGACCAGACGGAGGAGGCGTGGTCCTCCTGGTCCCACTCCTCTGGTGCGCGTATGTCCTCCGGCGTCGGCTCGCGGGAGGAGGAAGACCGATAGGAGAGACCGGAGGAGGAAGAGGAGGAAGAGTCCATGGTGGGAGGAGGGTTTTCGAGTACTACGGAGGAACAGAGAATGAGGAGGGGATAGAAAAGCGAATTGCTCGATGCGGTTAAATAAAAGGGATATAGTGGAGATTCAATGCCACAACAGTTTCCAAGGAAGTGGTGCCCAAAGGAGAATTGCCAGGTCACGCGGAGAAGTGGAGGAGGCAAGGCATCATGATGAAGGATACTGCGACGGTTCTGCTCTGCCACGACATGACCCGACGAAGAAAAACAGAGTGATTTTGGAATTGTCATTTCCAAAACCAGGGGGGCATGTGTTATCACCAGAATTTGACCGGGTCAGAGGTGGGCCGCGATTGAAGATGGGCTTGAAGAATATACATAGAAGAAATACATGAATCGGCCTTATATGCAAAAGTTTGGGCTAGCTTGCCCGTGTATCTGTAATATAGTAGGATACGTGTCGATTAGACAGAGTTTGGGCTCGTGCCCGGTTGGGATTATTCCCACGTTAGAAAGTCTACGGACTATAAATATGTATCTAGGGTTTATGAAATAAACAACAATCACGTTCACCACAAACCAATCTAGGCGCATCGCCAACTCCCTTGTCTCGAAGGGTTTCTTCCGGGTAAGCACCATGCTGCCTAGATCGCATCTTGCGATCTAGGCAGCACACGTTTATTCGTCGTTCATGCGTTGCTCGTCGTCGAAGCCTTTTTGATGGCGAGCAACGTAGTTATCATAGATGTCTTAGGGTTAGCATTGTTCATCGTATCATATGCTATCGTCGTGCGACCCTTAGGCATCTAGCCGCCCTTACACCTGTCTTGGGTGTAAGGGCGGCACCCCGCTTGATCATTGTTTAGTAGATCCGATCCGTTATGATTGCTCCTTGTTCT
The DNA here is from genome assembly GCF_022539505.1 of Lolium rigidum. NCBI lineage: Eukaryota > Viridiplantae > Streptophyta > Magnoliopsida > Poales > Poaceae > Lolium > Lolium rigidum. The sequence goes on along the minus strand of NC_061512.1, from coordinate 266,429,414 downwards.
TCAAGGATTAGTTTAATATCTGCATGGTTAGGCCTTACAAACGGGTTGAAGGATCCAGATGGCGCGTAGGGTGTAGTTTGCTAGCCCTAGACAGGATGTTCCGAGAATCAACTTCGTGTTGGTTTTTAGGCCTTGTCTAGGGTCGGTTTACGATCACCGTGAGTGGCCGCCGAGCTCAATCACGAGTAGGATGTTCCGATTATGCGGTGAAAACCCTAAATCGTAGTAGGTCGTTTTAGCTTTATTTTTGATCAAGCAGGACCACCATCTGATCGTACACCTCGTACGTATCATGGGTGGATCGGCTCCTTGAGCCGATTCACAGGACAACCTGAGAGCCGATCGAGGCTCGTATTTATTGTTTACGTGTATGCCATGCAGGAAACTAAGCGAGGCACATCCAACACCTTCCTGACCAGGTATAGGTCAGGTGGCACGCCCTTGCACCATCATCGGACGTGCGTGCCGAAGGCTTTGCGGGCCGTCGCTCGGAGGGACCAGGGCCAGCCGCAGTCCTGGGAGCCTCCCGGCTCTACGGTGTTGCCCGTCGCTGCCCGCCGGTGGGTTTCTGACCGCAACACAAGTTAGTCTACGATAATACAAAGACCATACATGCACGCAGCAATAACTATACAAGCTATGCGACAGGAGCATTCATGGAAAAAAATAGCTATAAGCTAAAGACGAGGTATAAGAGCAAGCAGATTGGAAATGCACATAGCATGATTATAAAAGCAGTGTGAGAATAGCAGACACGAGAAAACAGCTAGCGGCTAGCGGTGAGCTAATGACGTGGTATAAGAACAACCAGATTGGAAATGCCCATAGCATGACTATAAAAGGAATAGCATGCGAGTACAAAAACAGTTGGCAGCAAATGAATGGGTCCCCTATAAATATGTGGATGCACACAGGTGTCGATGAGAATGAACAGGATGGTAGCGACCGGATAATGCTTTGGTACTGTACAATATTTAAACGAACTTTATGCGAAGTAAGAGCATCTCCAACAGACGCGCTATATAGGCCGCGCAGTATAAAAACGTCCGATATAGGGCGCGCGGGAGGGAATGTGGCGCTCCAGCAGGCGCGGTAAACGGCGCGGCGCTATAAAATTTTTAGGGCGCGCGGCGTTTTGCACAAACCGGAGCGGCATATCTGGCGCGTCGGCTACAGCGCGCGGCAACGCTCGTCCAAGCGCGAAAAAGCCAACGGCTGGAAATTTCCTCCCCCGCGCCCGCGCCCTCATTTCCCGGTATGCTTGGTTCCATTGATTGTATGCATTGGAGTTGGAAGAATTGTCTAGCGGCATGGCATGGACAATTCAAAGGCTACAAGAAGGATGCCACCATAGTACTTGAAGCGGTGGCCGACCAAGAGACTTGGATATGGCATGCTTTCTTTGGAATGCCCGGATCTTGCAATGACATCAATGTTCTTCAACGGTCACCACTAATGACAAGACTTGCAATGCGGGAAGGTCCATTGGTGGAGTTTGAAGCAAATGGCCACAAGTACAACTATGGCTACTTCCTCGCCGACGGCATATATCCAAGGTGGCAAACTTTTGTGAAGCCAATTATTCAACCAAGAGGTAAGAAGCAAACCCAATTCCACAATGCACAAGCGGCGGCTAGGAAAGATGTAGAGAGAGCATTTGGGATTTTGCAAGCCCAATTTGCCATTGTTAGAGGACCGGCTAGATTTTGGGACCAAGATTGCCTTTGGTATACCATGACCGCGTGTGTAATCATGCACAACATGATTATAGAGGATGATCGCGGAAAAGATGTGGATCATACCCACTACGACTTGATGGGGGTTCCCGTGCAAGTGAGGAGATCCGCACATAGGATTGCCCGATTCATTGCCTCATACCATGCCATTCGGTGCAACGACACACATGATGAGCTTCAAAAATATCTCATGGAAGAATGGTGGAATTGGAATGGACAACAATAGTTGCATATTTGTTGTATTTGTTTGAAAACTATGTGTTGTATTGTCTGAAAACCATGTTGTATTGTTGTATGTTGGACGTGTTGTATTTGGTGTGAAGTATTGTTGTCAACAATGTATTGTATTTGGATGGTACAATTTATGTGTGAATTTTTATATATTGTTTGATCTTGTTGGATACATACTTGTGCGTGTTTCTTGTTTGCGCCGCGCCCGCGCGATGCAAAATGGCGCGTCCGGCGGAGGTGCTATTTTACCGCGCCAACGCGCGCTGCAAAATGGCGCACCCGGCGGGGGAGAAATCGCTCCGGCGCGCGGCAACAGTTTACAGCACGCATAATCTGAGGTTTAGCGCGCCGCGATATAGCGCGCCTGCTGGAGATGCTCTAACACATCAAGAAATTTAATGGCATATGAGATCTGCAAATAACTACATAAAACATGGCTAAAGAAACACCGCGATCTAACGGGCCAGCGTACTAACCAAGCTGTGGCGGGGTGGACGGGGCGGCAACTTGCATTCCGGTGGCGGCGAACGCGGGAGACGATGAGTCGACCCTGTTTCGATAGAAGCGGGCGTTAGTGAAGCGGATCTGGTTGGCCGGCAAGGGATTCGGTGAAGTTGATACAGCCGCTGCGCCGAGGTAGTCGGTGGAATAGATCGGCTTCGTGGAGGGGGGCCGCGGTGAAGTAGACACGGTTCCGTTGGAGAGGATCCGGTGCGTCGACAGGAAAGGCGTTGATTGCTACGCTGTGGATGAGGTAGGCGGTGAAGCAGATCCGTCGGTGGCGAGGTCTGCGGTGAAGCAGATCCGTCGGTGGCGAGGTCGGCGGTGAAGCAGATCCGTCGGTGGCAAGGGCGGCGGGGGAGCGGATCAGGTGGGTGGACAGCCAACACGATCAAGGCTACGTTGTGGAGGAGTATGCCGGCGGCGAAGCAAATCTAGTACTGTAGAGAGTCAGAGCTTTGGCGTGTGAGAGTATTTTTGAGCTAATGGGGCGAATGGTTGGTGGGTGGGTGTGGGCCTCTGGGGAGGGTTCGGGATCTAGGCAAGATATTTCATTGTTACCGAATGAGCCCTCCATGGTCGGTGGGTTGTAGCTTCCGGACCGGGGTTAAAAGGGTAAAACTGGTCACGGGATTTTCGAATGGATGCGGCGGGATGATTTGGCGCGCGGCCGAAATTTTCAGTTTCAAGCTACGAGCTGAACGACAAAAATAATGTTCTTCCCCAGGGAGCTCTCATTTCTTCCTCTTCTCTTTCTCTCTCGAGTCTCTCCCACTCCCCGGCTCCTCTCCCCCTTCTCTCCGGCAGCCTCGCCGGCCGGAGACGAGGCCGACTTCTCTCCGTATATCGTACACCCTCCGAACTAAATTAATTGATTCAACTTTCCTTAGACGTGTATGTATCTCGAGTAAAAACATGTGTGGATACATCCATATTTAGATAAGCAAAGTTGAGTCAGTTAATTTGGATCCGAGGGAGTTCATGTTGTTGTAAGCTTAGATCCAGTGTTTCCCATGAGCAGAATGGCGCAATGGAGTCGGGGATCTCGTCATCGGCTTCAGATCTGGCCTATGGTGAATCTGGCGGATCAGATCTGGCGGATCTTGCCGGCCAAACCCCGATCTGGTGCCATCAAGGTGATGGCGCTAACGGTGAGGCTTGCTTTGGTCAGTGCTTCAGATCTGGCCAATGGGGAAGTCAAGCTGCTAACGTTCACAAGCTCGGGGCATACGACGGCGTCATCTGTCTTGCCCGTGAACATCTTGGCCTTTCAGCGGCCCTTCTCAGAGCCAATATGCCGTTGCTGAGGCCCTTCTTCTCCTTCGTCCTGGCGACTACCGGCGACACCGTCCCAAGTGGTGCGTCCCCGGCGACGGAGTTGCTGGAAAGGATGCGGAGCAAAGATCTGATGTGCGGTCCAGAAGGACTCGATCGATTTTCTTCTATATGTTTTGGGGTCCTTTTTGTAAAGTTGCAGGTCCTATTAGTTATTGTCTAGTTCTCTTGGACCTCTATGTAATTTTATGGACTAGTTTCCATTTGCACCGATAAACTTGAATTTTGACAAGTTCACGGGGAAAAAAAATTCCTTTGCACATATGGCCTATCATGTATGAACATTCTTGAGTTTTAAACTATATGTAATGGCTAGCACTTGCGCAAGGGGCTCGTCTAGTGCGCACTAGTTTCCATTAGCACCGATAAATTTGAAGCTTGACAAGTTCTTGGAAGAAAAAATTGATTCACATATAGCCTATCATGTATGAACATTATTGGGATTCAAACTATACATAGATGGCCAACACGTGTGCAAGGGGGTCCTCTAATGTGCACTAGTTTCCATTAGCACTGATAAATTTGAATCTTTACAAGTTCTCGAAAAAAATTGCTTCACACATATGCCCTATCATGTCTGAACATTATTGGGATTCATATTATATATAGATGGCCAACACTTGTGCAAGGGGGTCCTCTAATTCTTGGGGATTTCAATCTATCTCTCTCTCTCTCTCTCTCTCGATCTATCGTTGGTGGCCAGAACAACACACATATGCATGGCACTTTATGCGCAAAGGCGCGGGTGCCTCTAATAATTCATGTGTGTGCGTATATTTGAACATATTCTTGGGGATTTCAATCTCTATCTCTCGATCTATATATCGTTGGTGGCCAAGAAAAACACTTATATTTATACGCATGCACTTTATGCGCAAAGGCGCGGGTGCCTCTAATAATGTGTGTGCGCACTCGATCGATGATCCCTAAACCTTAAACCATAAAACCCTAAAACCCTAATCCTAATCCCTAAACACCCTAAACACTAAACCCTAAACCATAAACACTAAACCCTAAACCCTAAACACTAAACCCTAAAACATAAACACTAAACCCTAAACCCTAAACACTAAACCCTAAACCCTAGACCCTATACCCTAATTAACACTAACCCTAAATCTAACCCTAATTAAACCCTACATATATAGGCCAACGACACTTAATTGCGCATCAAGCAGGCGACCAACTAATTAGCGCTGATAAATTAATTAACTTGAATTTTGACAAGTTCTCAATCTCGAATGAAAACACATTTGATTAATTTGTCTCATAATATATATATAATTAATTAGTGTGCATGCACGCATGGCATACCTTGCATATCATTCGTGCGTATATTTCAATATATATTTGAACATATTCTTGGGGATATATATATATTTAAATCTCTCTCTCTCGATCTATATATCATTGGTGGCCAAGAAACACACTTATATATATATACGCATGCACTTTATGCGCAAAGGCGCGGGTGTCTCTAATAATGTGTGTGTGCACTCGATCGATGATCCCTAAACCTTAAACCCTAAAACTCTAATCCCTAGTCCCTAATTATACCCTAAACATACACCCTAAACACCCTAAACACTAAACCCTAGACCCTAAACCCTAAACACTACTCCCTAAACCCTAAACCCTAAACACTAGACCCTAAACCCTAAACCCCAACCCTTGACCCTAAACCCTAAACCCTAAACCATAAACCCTAAATATTTTTCAATCTCTCTATAGATCTATATATCGTTGGTGGCCAAGAAACACACTTGTATATATACGCATGCACTTTATGCGCAAAGGCGTGGGTGCCTCTAATAATTAATGTGTGTGTGCACTCGATCGATGATCCCTAAACCTTAAACCCTAAAACCCTAATCCCTAATTATACCCTAAACATACACCCTAACCACCCTAAACACTAAACCCTAAACCCTAGACCCTAAACCCTAAACATGTACTAAACCCCAAACCCTAAACCCTAATTAACCCTAACCCTAAACCTAAAACCCAAGCTAGCTAACCCTAAACCCTAAACCCTAATAGGCCAATGACACTTAGTTGCGCATCAAGCATGCGACCAACTAATTAGCGCTGATAAATTAATTAACTTGAATCTTGACAAGTTCTCTCGAATGAAAACACATTTGATTAAGTTGCCTCATAATATATATACAATTAGTGTGCATGCGCGCATGTGGCATACCATGCACATATCATTCGTGCATATATATATTTCAATATATATCTGAACATATTCTTGGGGATATATATATATTTCAATCTCTCTCTCGATCTATATATATCGTTGGTGGCCAAGAAACACACTTATTATATATATACGCATGCACTTCATGCGCAAAGGCGCGGGTGCCTCTAATAATGTGTGTGTGCACTAGCTCGATCGATGATCCCTAAACCTTAAACCCTAAAACCCTAATCCCTGATCCCTAATTATACCCTAAACGTACACCCTAAACACCCTAGACACTAAACCCTAAACCCTAGACCCTAAACCCTAAACCCTAAACACTAAACCCTAGCTAACCCTAAACCCTAAACCCTAATTAAACCCTACATATATAGGCCAACGACACTTAATTGCGCATCAAGCAGGCGACCAACTAATTAGCGCTGATAAATTAATTAACTTGATTTTTGACAAGTTCTCGCCGATCTCGAATGAAAACACATTTGATTAAGTTGTCTCATAATATATATATATGTATATAATTAGTGTGCATGCATGTGTGCGCATGCATGGCATACCTTGCATATCATTCGTGCATATATTTCAATATATATCTGAACATATTCTTGGGGATAAATATATATATTTCAATCTCTCTCTCTCGATCTATATATATATCGTTGGTGGCCAAAAAACACACTTATATATATATACGCAGGCACTTTATGCGCAAATGCGCGGGTGCCTCTAATAATGTGTGTGTGCACTCGATCGATGATCCCTAAACCTTAAACCCTAAAACCCTAATCCCTAATCCCTAATTATACCCTAAACGTACACCATAAACACCCTAAACACTAAACCCTAGACCCTAGACCCTAAACCCTAAACACTACACCCTAAACCCTAAACCCTAAACCCTAACCCTAGACCCTAAACCCTAAACACTAAACCCCAACCCCAACCCTGCTAAACCCTAAACCCTAGACCCTAAACCCTAATTAATTAACCTTAACCCTAACCCTAACCCTAAAACCCTAGCTAGCTAACCCTAAACCCTAATTAAACACTACATATATATAGGCCAACGACACTTAATTGCGCATCAAGCAGGCGACCAACTAATTAGCGCTGATAAATTAATTAACTTGAATCTTGACAAGTTCTCTCGAATGAAAACACATTTGATTAAGTTGCCTCATAATATATATACAATTAGTGTGCATGCGCGCATGGCATACCTTGCACATATCATTTGTGCATATATTTCAATATATATCTGAACATATTCTTGGGGATAAATATATATATTTCAATCTCTCTCTCTCGATCTACATATATATCGTTGGTGGCCAAAAAACACACTTATATATATATGTATATATATATATATATATATATATATATATATAGGACATATTCATACTACACCCGGGTGTAGTTACACCCACGCGTGTTTCTCATAATCTAGAGAGTATCTATCATACCGGATAGTATGTACATGTAGTATGAAGTATATAAAACTATTTTGGAAGTATATATACTACTTTGTAGGCAGTATGTATTTTTTTTTACGTAGACTCATTTTTTACGTATACATATGCATCTAATTCGGATATATAGTGCAAACTATGGGTTCACTTGCATTTTTTTCACCAAACTTGGTTTGGAGTATCTTAGATATAATATACGAACATACTCAAACCGATAAAGTATCGACCATACTTCCGTATGGTAGTATATTAGATATGGGTGTAACTACACCCAGGGGTAGGAAGTATTTATCCTATATATATATATATATATATATATATATATATATATATATATATACGCATGCACTTTATGCGCAAAGGCGCGGGTGCCTCTAATAATGTGTGTGTGCACTCGATCGATGATCCCTAAACCTTAAACCCTAAACCCTAAACCCTAAACCCTAAACCCTAAACCCTAAACCCTAAACCCTAAATATATTCAATCTCTCTCTAGATCTGTATATCGTTGGTGGCCAAGAAACACACACACACACACACACACATATATATATATATGCATGTACTTTATGCGCAAAGGCGCGGGTGCCTCTAATAATGTGTGTGTGCACTAGCTCGATCGATGATATCCCTAAACCTTAAACCCTAAAACCCTAACCCCTGATCCCTGATTAAACCCTAAACGGACACCCTAAACACCCTAAACACTAATTAAACCCTAAACCCTAGACCCTAGACCCCCTAAACCCTAAACCCTAAACACTAAACCCTAAACCCTAGACCCTAAACGACCCTAAACCCTAAACCCTAAACCCTAAATATATTTCAATCTCTCTCTAGATCTATATATCGTTGGTGGCCAAGAAATACACTTATATATATACGCATGCACTTTATGTGCAAATTGGCGCTGGTGCCTCTAATAATGTGTGTGTGTGCACTCGATCGATGATCCCTAAACCTTAAACCCTAAAACCCTAATCCCTAATCCCTAATTATACCCTAAACGTACACCCTAAACACCCTAAACACTAAACCCTAAACCCTAAACACTAAACCCTAAACCCTAAACCCTAACCCTAACCCCTAGCTAACCCTAAACCCTAAACCCTAGTTAAACCCTACATATATAGGCCAACGACACTTAATTGCGCATCAAGCAGGCGACCAACTAATTAGCGCTGATAAATTAATTAACTTGATTTTTGACAAGTTCTCGCCGATCTCGAATGAAAACACATTTGATTAAGTTGTCTCATAATCTGTACTAATAGGTTTCTAAAGCGACCGTGGTACGTCCACTGTTTTGTATTTGGGCCCTTCAGTAATTTCCTAACCAACCCGTAGTCCAGATTTATGATGGATTGGTCGGAGGCGGAAGCGAGCCATGGTATGGCCGTTGTTTTGTATTTGGGCCCTTCACTAGTTTCCTAATCAACCCGCGATCCTGACTTTATGATAAGATTGGTTAGACTCGGAAGCGAGCCAATTTTGCATTTTAAACCCTCAGTCAGTAGTCTTCTCTCCCAAACACACCATCTACCCTGCGTTGTCTGGCACGCCGCCTAATTCCTCCCTATCCGGCCGCCCGCCCAGACCTTAGCCAAAGAAGCTCACCCTGTCGTAGCTGTTGCAGGCAACATTCGTGTACGCGCCATCGCACTGCATTTCTGGGATAATAGTCCCCAATTTATTCTCTGTTGCCGGCCGGGAGGCTCGTGCGCAAAGCGTCGGCCGCTGCGTGGAGCAGCGCCAGAGGAATATACCCACGCCCAAAGGGGAGGTAAGGCAAGGGGCAGTCTTAGCAGCGACGGGTTTGCAGTCTCCTTGACTGCGCTGCAACTCCCACCACTGCGCTCACGTGTTACAGGGTGTCCTATCCTTCCGTTCATTGTCATCTTCGTGTGCATTGTCTGCCTGAAACATGAGAATTAATGATGGGTTAAAGAAAATTAAGAAGAAATGCGAGAAAGCCGGCTATTAGTGAGCTGAAGCTGCATCTTTAATAGAGCAAGTGCATCCGTAAGAAATCATCCTAATATTAAAAAATTCATACTACCTCTTATCCATAATAAGTTTAAATTTTATACTAAGTTAGTATAACTTTTTTTACTAAGTTTCAAATAATTATTATGAATCGGTGGAAGTACATAAAATTAGTTTGATACTGCAATTATTATGCTCTCGTAGCGAAGCACGAGCAATGTGCTAGTATACCGAAATTCGGACGTACTCAAAAAACGAGCGGACGGTAATTTGGATGATTTGTTTCAACCGTATATCGGAATGATGCGAATGATATGGCGTTGGAAAGCTATGGACTAGGCGCAACTTTCTTATTCCAATTGTTTTCTCTAATTCCTTACAGTTTAAGAGAATAACTCGAATTACTGTCCGCTCGTTTTATGTGACGGGCACCGAATGATTTTCCCCGCGATTTCCATGCGGTATATTTAAACAATGCAAATGATATACGGTTGGAAAGGTGTCAAAATGGTGCATCTTTTTTGTATCTACCATTTTTTCCAAATCCAAACGGTTTAAAACTAATTTTAGAAGTTTTGAAATCATGTTTCCGGTATATTTTGTTTGATAACGGTTTGAATTTGATGGATTAGATCCATTTATTTGTTGTAAAATGTTGTAGGTAATAAAATTAGACATATACTCTATCATATAAAGCTTTTGGTGACAATGATTGAAGTGGTTTGTGATCAAATCGGTGAGATTTGGATAATAGATTTCCGCCCCGTAAAAACAGAGCACCGAACTTCCCTCGACGCGAACTTGTACTTATCCAGAAATGTTGTTGTACTTCTTGGTGCGGTTTCATGAAAGTGTTCAGTAAAAGAGAGCTATAATTTTCACCACACAAAATGTGCAGCACAACCACGCGCATCTGAACTTCTCGCGACATGTCCTTGTACTTCTTGGCCTTCGTGGTTGTACTTCTGGAAATGTTTCGATACTAGTGTGTTTTACAATAATTAAACATGTGTTTCGGAATGATAGTATTAGATTTTCCCTAGCCTCTATTTAAGAGATTCTGCACTTCCTGGATCTTAATATTTGAACTTCCAACATTGATATGTGAACTTATGTGTGACTATTTTCTTTCTACAATTTGCAGTTCCTGTAATTACCGCTTGTACTTCCTGTAGTCTTCGCTTGTACTTCTCGAAATAACTCCTTGTACTTCCTCATGAATGACGGGATTATTTTGTTTTTCCTATGTATTTTGTTGGTTTTCTTGTACTTCCTATATTAATTGGGTGTACTGCTGGTGTCGAATGGTTGTACTTCTCTCCGTAAACTATTTGAACTTCCTCTTAGGTGATGGGATTATTTCGTTTTTTTACATTTGGATTTTGTTGGTTTTCTTGTACTTCATATAATAGCTGTTTGTACCGCTCGTGTCGAGTGGTTGTACTTCACTTCATCAACTATTTGAACTTCCTCGGGGGTGACAGGATTATTTCGTTTTTACTACATTTAGATTTTGTCGGTTTCCTTGACCTCCGTATAATAAGTGCGTGTACTTCTCGCGTGGAGTAGTTGTACTTCTGATTGTCAAGTATTTGAATTTCTTCGCGGATGACCGGATTATTTTGTTTTTTCTTCATTTGGATTTGTATTGGTTTTCTTGTACATCCTATTGTAAGTGTATGTACTCCTCATGTCGAATGGTTGTATTTCTCATTGTCAAGTATTTGAACTTCTTCGCGGATGACGAAATTATTTTGTTTTTTCTAAATTTGGATTTTGATCGGTTTTCTTGTACTTCCTATACTAACTGGTTGTACTGACAGTGTCAAATTATTGTACTTCTCATCGTCAAGTATTTGAACTTCCTTGTGGATGATGAGATTATTTAGTTATTTTCTTATTTGAATTTTTTGTTTTTCTTGTACTTCCTATATTAAGTGGGTGTACTGCTCCTGTCGAATGGTTGTACTTCTCAGCGTTAATTATTTGAAGTTCCTCATGGAGGACGCGATTATTTTATTTTTTTCTACATTTGGATTTTGTCTTGTGCTTCCTTTATTACCTGGTTGTACTGCTCGTGTCAAATGATTGTACTTATCATCGTCAAGTATTTGAACTTCCTCACTAGTGACGTGATTATTTTGTTTTTTCTACATTTTGATTTTGTCGTTTTTCTTGTACTTCCTGTAATAATTTTTTTGTACTGCTCGTGTCGAATGGTTGTACTTCTTAGCGTCAAGTATTTGAACTTTATCACGGATGATGGGATTATTTTGTTTTTTTCTACATTTGGAGTTTGTCGGTCTTCTTGTGCTTCCTATACTAAGTGGTTGTACTTCACGGAGGTAGACCGTGCTCCACGGCGGCGCGAGGAGCGGCAGCGCTAGGGGAAGGCATCGGAGTCGTGAAGGAGAAAGGGGCGGCGGAGGAAGCCATGGCCACACCGGCGGCGTGCAGGTAGGGGCGGTGGCGTACGGGTAGAGGGCGGCCGAAGGCGGTTGCCTAGGAGGGAGGACGGGGCGGATGCATGGCCATGGGGCGGTCGGGATCCGGTCTGGCGGCGGGCGACAGGTCCAACGATATAAATGTGTACTTAGTCGGCGAGATTTTTTCCTTTCACTTTTAGAATTTTCCAAAGCAACATGCCTACCTTGGATTGAATGCGTGTGCACTGCCCAGCACTATACATTTTATGACTTACGCAATTGAAGAATTGTACGTCCAAAAATTATTTAATTGAACTTCCTTGTACGTTTTCACATCCTACAAAAACGATATTCCAGAGCTGGCCCTTTGCTTGTTCAGCATAAGTTAAAAAAAAGCAGGTTGGCGCAAAAAATAAGCAGAACGACATATTTTCCAGCCAGCATGTTAATTAGACTTCCAATGCTTTTTAACCATATTGTATCGCGTGTTTAGCTAATCTTTGAACGCAAGCAGAGAAAGATAGAATGTTTCTTAGGAATAATATGTAGCCGGATGAATTCAGGTTGCACTCCGAAGAAGTTCCACGAAAGTATATAGTAGAAGTATGGCGTCACGGCAGGCGAGGCAACGGCGGTCATTGCTGTGATGGGTAACGAGATGCAAGATTGCGAAGCGAGACCAGCAAGCTCCATGTTGACCAAACAGACTGCCACACACGATTTTTATTTTTCTTGTCTCCTACCTTTAAGTAACAAACATACGTTTTTTATATGTCTTCTCTGTTTCTCAGAACTAGCCCTACGGCTACGGCGCTACAAGCAAGTCGAACATAGCAAATCCGAGGAGTAGCGAAGCTTGTTTTGCTCCATGTTATAGCAGCGGGCGGTGGAACTTCGGGCCGCTCGTGGTTCAGCAAAACTTTACGCAGCGCGGCAACCTCGTGCATCCTCCTGCTGCGCTCCGCACTCCGGCGGCCGGAGGCCATCCTCCGGCTCGCTCGCCGGCGTGGACCGGTGCCTTGGCTTCCAACAGCCGGCCGCTATGACATGTCAAGCTCGTGGTATCACGGGGAAGCTCGAATCAACAATTCTCGGAAGTATAACACTATATCACGGCGAAGTTCGGATAAAAAGGATTTCATAAGTGCATATATAATATAAAAGAAGCTACCTAATGATCAAACGAAGTACGGAGACCATGTTCATCAAAAGTATAGAGCAATGTTGGTCAGAAGTTCGAGGTCGATGCGGATATGAGCTGAGCTAACATGAAAAATAAAGGAAAGAGAACCACGGTTGGGCTTCTTGTCGTTCCGGGACATGGGATTCACTAACCGAGCTGCTCTGCTCGTGCGGCACTGGGGAAGATGCATCGGCGGACGGGCTGGCTTCCGGAGAGGGCGGAACGGGAGATCACGGCCGCGGGGTGGCGCTGGACAACCGGGAAGTGTCAATTGTTTGCCAAATAAATGACTTGCGCAACGATGATGTGCTCGCCAAGAAGTAAGCCAGCTGAACTTATTTCCTCAAAACTGCAGCTGCAGCGGCTTTGTAAAGAAAATAACATGGTAGCTTCCAGTGGATGAACGAATTCAGAGCGGACTGTGGCGGTAGCTTCACGGCGGCAGCGGGGATCTTCCACGACGCAGGGGACCGGTGACCAGTGATCCTGTACTGCACGAGGACATGAAGAAGGGGGGGCAGCCATGGGGGCTTGACCCGTGCTTCTCGCCGGAGATGAAGGATGGTCGAGCAGCGCTCTTCCAGGCTCCATTACATGCACTGCCTGTGGCGGTAAATCGTACTGCCGATAACAGGACATCCCGAGCCAGCGTGGTGCCCCGCCGCGGCACAGAAGCTCGGGGGATGGCTGTTCGCGCCGTCGATTTGGCGGCGGCCGGTGCCCTGCTCGTGGCGGGGCGCAGGGGAGCTCGACCAGCCTCAGCCCTCAGGTCGGCGGGATCTGGCGAGTAGGTGAACCTGCCGGCGGCGCGAGGGGGAGGCGAGGTGCGGGCCACCAGGCGGTGACGGGGGATGGCGGCACCTGGGACTGAAGACCGACGCGATGTCACCTGGGAACCTGTGGCGGCTCGGGGTAGAGGAGCTGCGGCGGCGCGCATGGATTCTGGCCGGCGGGGACGCCGGCGTCCGGTGGCAGAGCGGCGCGTGGGGAAGGGGCGGCCACGCGCGGGGGAAGGGGCTGGCGGCGCGCGAGGGAAGAGGCGGCGGCGCTCGGAGGAAGAGAGCGAGCGCGCGGGCCCTGCGGGTCGGCGGCGCGCCGGGCCTTAGGCGGCGGCGCGGGGAACCGTGAGGCGGGGGGGGGCGATTTCTCCGGGCGGCGGGCGGTGGGCTTCCAGGCGGCGGCGCGGGGCTTCTCCAGGCCGGCGGTTGGGTGGCCGGCGGCGGTAGCACGGGAGGTTGGGATCGAAACAGGAGGGTGGGGTTCGTGCGTTGGCAGAGGGTGTGTTCGTGGGACTTTTCTTTTCTTTCTTTCGTAGTGGTGCAACTCTATGATGGTGTTGAAAAGGTCGTTTTCTACCTCAGCAGAAGGATGTTGGACGCGGAGACAAGGTATCCTGAAGTCGAGAAGCTGTGCCTTTGCCTGTTCTTCACCTGCACCAAGCTTCATCACATCCTTTTGACGGCGAGATCATCGTCATATGCAAGTCGGACGTTTTCAAGCACATCTTGTCGGCCCTTGTTTTGAAAGGCCGGCTTGGTAAGTGGATGTTTGCATTGATGGAGTTCGATCTTCGGTACCAGCCTAGCGAAGCGATCAAGGGACAAGCATTGGCCGATCTTATAGCTGAACGGATTAATACTAATATAGCAGCACTATACGTACGTGCATGGGCTATGTTCTTCGATGGATCGGCTTGTGACGATGGTTGTGGCATCGGTATTCTGCTCGTGTCGCCTCGGGGGGCAACATATTCTTTCGCCATCAGGTTATCCACCCCTTGCACCAACAATGTTGCTGAGTATGAAGCAGTGCGCAAGGGAATGGAGTTGCTTTTGGAAGCCGGGCGGAGGCGGTGGAGCTTTTGGAGATTCGAAGTTGGTGATCTCTCAACTCACGGACGAATACAAGTGCGAGAGTGAGTCACTTTTTCCATATTGGGTGGAGTGTCGTGAGCTGATGACACATTTTCGATACAGCAATTTCAATTGGGTCCCAAGGTCTCAGAATACCGACGCTAATGATCTCGCACAGATGGCGTCAGGATATAAGGACATGCCAGACGGGACAGAAGTTCAGGTACAGTTCCTGGAACAGGATGATTGGAGAGCCGATATCTTCAATTATTTGAAGGATTCGGCTCGGGGGCACCCAAAAGGATAAGATACAAGGCTATGAAATATGTCCTTATAGGAGATGACATGTTCTACAGGACGTTGGAAGGGTTACTACTCAAATGCCTGGGACCAAGCCGAGTCTAATCGGCTCTTACATGAGGTGCATGAAGGCGCACGTGGAACTCACCAATCCGCCCATAAGATGAAGTGGTTAATTAGGCGATCGGGGTTTTATTGGCTTACCATCGCTGGAAAGGCTGCTTCAACTACTACAAGGGATGCCAAGCGTGTCAGATGTTCGGAAAAATCCAGATGGTACCCGCATCAGCGATGAACCTCATCATCAAACCTTGGCCATTTCGAGGATGGGGCATGGATATGATCGGCAAAATACATCCTCCGTCAAGCAAGAACCACGAGTGGATTACGGCCGTTACAGATTATTTCACCAAATGGGTGGAGGCCGTTCCCATGAAGAAAGTAAAATCGGAAGATGTTATCCAATTTGTCAAAGAACATGTCATTCATAGGTTCGGGATTCCCCAAACCATCACGACCGATGGAGGTTCGGTTTTTGTCTCTAAAGAATTCAGAAAGTTCTGCGATGACATGGGGATTAAGCTAATCCGGTCATCTCCATACTATGCTCAAGCCAACGGGCAAGCCGAAGCATCCAATCAAAGCCTGATCAAGCTGATTAAAAGGAAGATTGAGGAGAACCCCAGGGTGTGGCATGAGACGTTGTCAGAGGCTTTGTGGGCCTATCGCATGTCATGCCATGGAGCTATAAAGACTTCGTCGTACCAGCTTGTCTATGGGCAGGAGGCCGTATTACCTTGGGAAATTACGGCTGGATCGGGAACGTGTCACGTTTCGGAATGACTCGACGCTCTGAGGAATATGCAACCACGATGAGTGACACTATTGAGGATGCAACGGAACTTAGACTTTGGTCGTTTGAGAAGATTAAAGAGAACAAAGCCAGGGTAGCTCGGGCATACAATAAGAAGGTGAGACCAAAGGAGTTTCAAGTTGGTGATCTAGTATGGGAAGCCGTGTTGCCACTAGGAACCAGGGATAAAGCATACGGAAAATGGTCTCCTAATTGGCACGGTCCTTATAAAATCATCCGAGTTACGAAGGGCAATGCCTACATGCTTGAACAGTTGGATGGTGTGAAGTTCCGAGTGGCCGTCAATGGCCAACATCTCAAGAAGTATTTCCCAAGCATGTGGGAGGATGGGCAGTGAGATATGGAGGCCGATTCTAAATCGGCCAGTAAAAAAAAAATCACAGCCGATGCGCAGACATCGACTTGAGAAAAACATGTGGAGACAACAGTATGCGTACAGCCGATGCACGGGTATCGACTTCAGAATAATAAAAGCCGATGCATTGCCATCGACTCTAGAGGTACAAGCTCGATTAAGCGAGGTTAACAGATCGGTTCAAACCAGAAATCATGATATTTGGGTCTCCTAGTGGTTCGTCGAGGAGTTCAATCCGCACGTTTAAGATTGGAGGATGGTTTGGACATGAGCCAGACCTGTTGGACCATGTGGATAGGCAACGGCTTGGCCTCAAATCGCGTTTATAGTACAAACCGATGCCCTGCCATCGGCTCTCTGTACAAGCAACTTCGTTCGACGATCGGCAAAGTTGACAAGAAAGCAAGATTAATTGGGGGAAATTATTCATTGATAAACAGGATTTCTTACAAAGAAAGAGCCGATTTCTCAAGGAAGGAAGAACAAAAGAAGGGTGCAGTTGACCAATCTACTACTACTACTAGGCCTACACTAGTAGATCCTAGTCTACGGGCCGTCGCTGCCCTCATCGTCGTCCTCGGAGCTCTCATCGGCACTCTCGCCGGTGGGCTCCTCGTCGGCTGCTCCCGTAGCCCTCTACGGGAGCTTCATCCTCCTCGTCATCATCGGCTGTCGTCGTCATCCCACCGGGTGCGGAGGCGTTTCGCCGGCGGGTAACCCTCGAGGAGTCGTCGTCGTCTTCCTCCTCCTCTTCCTCGGAAGGAGGTGTAACCGTCCCGGGGAACAAGTCATCCTCGCTTTCCGATTCCAGTTCCCCACCGGCAAGGAGCTGGAGATCTTCATCTCCGCTGGTCAAAGACTTGTCGTCCTCGGACCGGACGGAGGAGCGTGGTCCTCCTGGTCCCACTCCTACGGGTGCGCGTATGTCCTCCGGCGTCGGCTCGCGGGAGGAGGAAGACCGATAGGAGAGACCGGAGGAGGAAGAGGAGGAAGAGTCCATGGTGGGAGGAGGGTTTTCGAGTACTACGGAGGAACGGAGAATGAGGAGGGGATAGAAAAGCGGGTTGCTCGATGCGGTTAAATAAAAGGGATATAGTGGAGATTCAATGCCACGGCGGTTTCAAGGAAGTGGTGCCCAAAGGAGAATTGCCGGGTCACGCGGAGAAGTGGAGGAGGCAAGGCATCATGATGAAGGATCTTGCGGCGGTTACCGCTACTGCCACGACATGACCCGACGAAGAAAAAACGAGTGATTTTGGAATTGTCATTTCCAAAACCAGGGGGGCATGTGTTATCACCAGAATTTGACCGGGTCGAGAGGTGGGCCGCGATTGAAGATGGGCTTGAAGAATATACATAGAAGAAATACATGAATCGGCCTTATATGCAAAAGTTTGGGCTAGCTTGCCCGTGTATACGTAATATAGTAGGATACGTGTCGATTAGACGAGTTTGGGCTCGTGCCCGGTTGGGATTATTCCCACGTTAGAAAGTCTACGGACTATAAATATGTATCTAGGGTTTATGAAATAAACAACAATCACGTTCACCACAAGCCAATCTAGGCGCATCGCCAACTCCTTTGTCTCGAAGGGTTTCTTCCGGGTAAGCACCATGCTGCCTAGATCGCATCTTGCGATCTAGGCGACCTACTGTTATTCGTCGTTCATGCGTTGCTCGTCTTTGAAGCCTTTTTGATGGCGAGCAACGTAGTTATCATAGATGTCTTAGGGTTAGCATTGTTCATCGTATCATATGCTATCGTCGTGCGACCCTTAGGCATCTAGCCGTCCTTACACCTGTCTTGGGTGTAAGGGCGGCACCCGCTTGATCATTGTTTAGTAGATCCGATCCGTTATGATTGCTCCTTGTTCTTCAAGGATTAGTTTAATATCTGCATGGTTAGGCCTTACAAACGGGTTGAAGGATCCGGTGGCGCGTAGGGTGTAGTTTGCTAGCCCTAGACGAGGATGTTCCGAGGATCAACTTCGTGTTGGTTTTTAGGCCTTGTCTAGGGTCGGTTTACGATCACCGTGCGTGGCCGCCAGGCTCAATCACGAGTAGGATGTTCCGATTATGCGGTGAAAACCCTAAATCGTAGTAGGTCGTTTTAGCTTTATTTTTGATCAAGCAGGACCACCATCTGATCGTACACCTCGTACGTATCATGGGTGGATCGGCTCCTTGAGCCGATTCACAGGACAACCTGAGAGCCGATCGAGGCTCGTATTTAATGTTTACGTGTATGCCATGCAGGAAACTAAGCGAGGCACATCCAACACCTTCCGACCAGGTATAGGTCAGGTGGCACGCCCTTGCACCAGGCATCGGACGTGCGTGCGAAGGCTTTGCGGGCCGTCGCTCGGAGGGACCGAGGGCCAGCCGCGATCTCGGGAGCCTCCCGGCTCTACGGTGTTGCCGTCGCTGCCCGCCGGTGGGTTTCTGACCGCAACACAAGTTAGTCTACGATAATACAAAGACCATACATGCACGCAGCAATAACTATACAAGCTATGCGACAGGAGCATTCATGGAAAAAAATAGCAATAAGCTAAAGATGAGGTATAAGAGCAAGCAGATTGGAAATGCACATAGCATGATTATAAAAGCAGTGTGAGAATAGCAGACACGAGAAAACAGCTAGCGGCTAGCGGTGAGCTAATGACGTGGTATAAGAACAACCAGATTGGAAATGCCCATAGCATGACTATAAAAGGAATAGCATGCGGTACAAAAACAGTTGGCAGCAAATGAATGGGTCCCCTATAAATATGTGGATGCACACAGGTGTCAGTAGAATGAACAGGATGGTAGCGACCGGATAATGCTTTGGTACTGTACAATATTTAAACGAACTTTATGCGAAGTAAGAGCATCTCCAACAGACGCGCTATATAGGCCGCGCAGTATAAAAACGTCCGATATAGGGGCGCGCGGGAGGGAATGTTCCGCTCCGGCGAGGGCGATAAACGGCGCGGCGCTATAAAATTTTTAGGGCGCGCGGCGTTTTGCACAAACCGGAGCGGCATATCCGGCGCGTCGGCTACGGCGCGCGGCAACGCTCGTCCAAGCGCGAAAAGCCAACGGCTGGAAATTTCCTCCCGCGCCCGCGCCCTCATTTCCCGGTATGCTTGGTTCCATTGATTGTATGCATTGGAGTTGGAAGAATTGTCTAGCGGCATGGCATGGACAATTCAAAGGCTACAAGAAGGATGCCACCATAGTACTTGAAGCGGTGGCCGACCAAGAGACTTGGATATGGCATGCTTTCTTTGGAATGCCCGGATCTTGCAATGACATCAATGTTCTTCAACGGTCACCACTAATGACAAGACTTGCAATGCGGGAAGGTCCATTGGTGGAGTTTGAAGCAAATGGCCACAAGTACAACTATGGCTACTTCCTCGCCGACGGCATATATCCAAGGTGGCAAACTTTTGTGAAGCCAATTATTCAACCAAGAGGTAAGAAGCAAACCCAATTCCACAATGCACAAGCGGCGGCTAGGAAAGATGTAGAGAGAGCATTTGGGATTTTGCAAGCCCAATTTGCCATTGTTAGAGGACCGGCTAGATTTTGGGACCAAGATTGCCTTTGGTATACCATGACCGCGTGTGTAATCATGCACAACATGATTATAGAGGATGATCGCGGAAAAGATGTGGATCATACCCACTACGACTTGATGGGGGTTCCCATGCAAGTGAGGAGATCCGCACATAGGATTGCCCGATTCATTGCCTCATACCATGCCATTCGGTGCAACGACACACATGATGAGCTTCAAAAATATCTCATGGAAGAATGGTGGAATTGGAATGGACAACAATAGTTGCATATTTGTTGTATTTGTTTGAAAACTATGTGTTGTATTGTCCGAAAACCATGTTGTATTGTTGTATGTTGGACGTGTTGTATTTGGTGTGAAGTATTGTTGTCAACAATGTATTGTATTTGGATGGTACAATTTATTTGTGAATTTTTATATATTGTTTGATCTTGTTGGATACATACTTGTGCGTGTTTCTTGTTTGCGCCGCGCCCGCGCGCTGCAAAATGGCGCGTCCGGCGGAGGTGCTATTTTACCGCGCCAACGCGCGCTGCAAATGGCGCACCCGGCGGGGAGAAATCGCTTCCGGCGCGCGGCAACAGTTTACGACACGCATAATCGAGGTTTAGCGCGCCGCGATATAGCGCGCCTGCTGGAGATGCTCTAACACATCAAGAAATTTAATGGCATATGAGATCTGCAAATAACTACATAAAACATGGCTAAAGAAACACCGCGATCTAACGGGCCAGCGTACTAACCAAGCTGTGGCGGGGTGGACGGGGGCGGCAACTTGCATTCCAGTGGCGGCGAACGCGGGAGACGATGAGTCGACCCTGTTTCAGTAGAAGCGGGCGTTAGTGAAGCGGATCTGGTTGGCCGGCAAGGGATTCGGTGAAGTTGATACAGCCGCTGCGCCGAGGTAGTCGGTGGAATAGATCGGCTTACGTGGAGGGGGGCCGCGGTGAAGTAGGCACGGTTCCGTTGGAGAGGATGCGGTGCGTCGACGGGAAAGGCGTTGATTGCTACGCTCGTGGATGAGGTCGGCGGTGAAGCAGATCCGTCGGTGGCGAGGTCGGCGGTGAAGCAGATCCGTCGGTGGCGAGGTCGGCGGTGAAGCAGATCCGTCGGTGGCAAGGGCGGCGGGGGAGCGGATCAGGTGGGTGGACAGCCAACACGATCAAGGCTACGTTGTGGAGGAGTATGCCGGCGGCGAAGCAAATCTAGTGCTTGTAGAGAGTCGAGCTTTGGCGTGTGAGAGTATTTTTGAGCTAATGGGGCGAATGGTTGGTGGGTGGGTGTGGGCCTGTGGGGAGGGTTCGGGATCTAGGCAAGATATTTCATTGTTACCGAATGAGCCCTCCATGGTCGGTGGGTTGTAGCTTCCGGACCAGGGTTAAAAGGGTAAAACCGGTCACGGGATTTTCGAATGGATGCGGCGGGATGATTTGGCGCGCGGCCGAAATTTTCGGTTTCAAGCTACGAGCGAACGACAAAAATAATGTTCTTCCCCGAGGAGCTCTCATTTCTTCCTCTTCTCTTTCTCTCTCGAGTCTCTCCCACTCCCCTGGCTCCTCTCCCCCTTCTCTCCCGGCAGCCTCGCCGGCCGGAGACGAGGCCGACTTCTCTCTCGTATATCGTACACCCTCCGAACTAAATTAATTGATTCAACTTTCCTTAGACGTGTATGTATCTCGAGTAAAAACATGTGTGGATACATCCATATTTAGATAAGCAAAGTTGAGTCGGTTAATTTGGATCCGAGGAGTTCATGTTGTTGTAAGCTTAGATCCGAGTGTTTCCCATGAGCGAGAATGGCGCAATGGAGTCGGGGATCTCGTCATCGGCTTCGGATCCGGCCTATGGTGAATCCGGCGGATCAGATCCGGCGGATCTTGCCGGCCAAACCCCGATCCGGTGCCATCAAGGTGATGGCGCTAACGGTGAGGCTTGTTTTGGTCGGTGCTTCGGATCCGGCCAATGGGGAAGTCAAGCCGCTAACGTTCACAAGCTCGGGGCATACGACGGCGTCATCTTGTCTTGCCCGTGAACATCTTGGCCTTTCGGCGGCCCTTCTCATAGCCAATATGCCGTTGCTTGAGGCCCTTCTTCTCCTTCGTCCTGGCGACTACCGGCGACACCGTCCCAAGTGGTGCGTCCCCGGCGACGGAGTTGCCTGGAAAGGATGCGGAGCAAAGATCTGATGTGCGGTCCGGAAAGGACTCGATCGATTTTCTTCTATATGTTTTGGGGTCCTTTTTGTAAAGTTGCAGGTCCTATTAGTTATTGTCTAGTTCTCTTGGACCTCTATGTAATTTTTTGGACTAGTTTCCATTTGCACCGATAAACTTGAATTTTGACAAGTTCACGGGGAAAAAAATTCCTTTGCACATATGGCCTATCATGTATGAACATTCTTGAGTTTTAAACTATATGTAATGGCTAGCACTTGCGCAAGGGGCTCGTCTAGTGCGCACTAGTTTCCATTAGCACCGATAAATTTGAAGCTTGACAAGTTCTTGGAAGAAAAAATTGATTCACATATAGCCTATCATGTATGAACATTATTGGGATTCAAACTATACATAGATGGCCAACACGTGTGCAAGGGGGTCCTCTAATGTGCACTAGTTTCCATTAGCACTGATAAATTTGAATCTTTACAAGTTCTCGAAAAAAATTGCTTCACACATATGCCCTATCATGTCTGAACATTATTGGGATTCATATTATATATAGATGGCCAACACTTGTGCAAGGGGGTCCTCTAATTCTTGGGGATTTCAATCTATCTCTCTCTCTCTCTCTCGATCTATCGTTGGTGGCCAGAACAACACACATATGCATGGCACTTTATGCGCAAAGGCGCGGGTGCCTCTAATAATTCATGTGTGTGCGTATATTTGAACATATTCTTGGGGATTTCAATCTCTATCTCTCGATCTATATATCGTTGGTGGCCAAGAAAAACACTTATATTTATACGCATGCACTTTATGCGCAAAGGCGCGGGTGCCTCTAATAATGTGTGTGCGCACTCGATCGATGATCCCTAAACCTTAAACCATTGTTATCACCAAGATTTGACCGAGTCAGCGGTGGGCCGCAGTCAAGATGGGCTTAAGGAAATATACGTGGAGAATTCTATGAATCGGCCTGTTGGGTTTAATTGCCCGTGTATCTGTAACATATTAGATCTATTTTAGTTTAGAGATAGAATCTTAGTCGTGCACGGTTTAGTGCATACCCACATTAGAAAGTCCCCTGGACTATAAATATGTACCTAGGGTTTATGGAATAAACAACAACTCACGTTCAACCCCAAAAACAAACCAATCTCGGCGCATCGCCAACTCCTTCGTCTCGAGGGTTTCTATCAGGTAAGCGACATGCTGCCTAGATCGCATCTTGCGATCTAGGCAGCACAAGCCCCACGTTGTTCATGCGTTGCTCGTACCGAAGCGCTTTTGATGGCGAGCAACGTAGTTATCATTAGATGTGTTAGGGTTAGCATTGTTCTTCGTTTAAGCATGCTTACGTAGTGCAACCCTTGCATATCTAGCCGTCCTCACGCCTATCTCGGGTGTGGGGGCGGCACCCCGCTTGATCATTATTTAGTAGATCTGGTCCGTTACGATTGCTCCTTGTTCTACAAGGATTAGTTTAATATCTCGCAATAGTTTGGCCTTACAAAGGGGGAGGATCCTGTGGCACGTAGGGTGGCGTTCGCAAGTCCTAAACGGGATGTTCCTAGGATCAACTTCATGTTGGTTTTCTGGCCTTGTTTAGGATCGGCTTACGAGCACCGTGCGTGGCCATCCGGCCCAACTCGGAGTAGGATGATCCGATTATGTGGTGAAAACCCCAAATCGTCGTAGATCTCATTAGCTTCATCTTGATCAAGCGGGACCACCAAGTATTCGTACACCCCGTACGGATCATGGGTGGATCGGCTCTTTGAGCCGATTCACGGGATAACCCGAGAGCCGATCGAGGCTCGTATTTAACGTTTACATGTATGCCCTGCAGGAAACTAAGCGAGGCAATCTCATCACCTTCCCGACCGGGTATAGGTCGGGTGGCACGCTCCTTGCACTTCGCAACGCCGCGTGTGACCGGAAGAGCATTGCGGGCCGTCGCTCGGAGGGGTCTCGGCCCAGCCCGCAGCTCTAGGCTCCCCCGGCTCTACGAGTGTTGACAAGGCCGCTGCCCGCCGGTGGGTTTTGGCGATCAACACATTCGGCACGCCGGTGGGACAATCGTCTACATCAACCACATCGCCATCTACATCCGAGATGGCGGACGGCACGCCGGTCACCTACGAGGATCCGCTCGACGACCTCAAGAAGCAATACAATGAGATCAAGGCTACCCTCGAAGCCGACCTCATCGGCTCTTTCGAAGAACCCGTTACGGTGGCATCGGATGGAAGGGGTTCTCACCGGAAGGTGCACTCGATGGGATAGACCTTTCTTCCCCGTCGGAGGAACGCACCGGGGGTCCGCGGCGGGGAGATCAACTACCCGGTGGCTCACTCGCTACACCGCCACTGCGAGAACTTGGTTAACGTGTCTGGAGCGTGTCGCTCGCGCGTGATCCGAGAGATCATGAGCCACCGGTACTCGCCGTCGGGACCAGCTCTCGGGACGCATCAAGGAGAATTGCCATTCCGAGTCCCGTCCACCGCTGCCATTTGCGTTGGCAGCACCTGCCGAAGTGCCGACTACACCGGCATTCCTCGTCTACGAAGTGGTGGCGACCCCAGTGACTACCAGTTCTTAATGGAGGCGCCTAAGGAGATCCCTCATGGGTACGCATGCATGTATGTGCCGGATTGTGGTGACTGGGCACTCACAAACCAGGCCACAACATCGGGGACTCCGGCGAAGACGGGAGGAACGTCGGCGGCGAGAGCGGACGTGGCTAACTAAATACGCCACACCGACGAAACTCCCGAGCCCGGCTCCCGCGGTCGGCTCGAGCTGGAAAAGCAAACGTGGCGAGGCCAAGTACGCCACCCCGGCGAATCTTCGGAGTGCAACTCCTACGGCCGATACGGCGGATCAGATCGGTACCATGCCGAGAGACCAGTTCGGCATGATGCCGAAAAGAAGGGCGGTCGGCTATTCCAAGCCGTACCCGACGATTACGAGATGATCCCGCTGCCACCAAAATATCGGCTCCACGACTTCTCCAAATTCGGTGGATCGGATGGCTCCAGCTCCATCGAGCACGTCGGCCGATATTTGGCTCAACTAGGACCGGCTTCAGTGTCGGATCAGCTACGCGTGAGGCTCTTTTCACGGTCCCTCACGGGATCGGCTTTTGGATGGTACACCTCTCTACCAGCGAACTCCATCCAGTCTTGGAAGCAATTGGAAGAACAGTTCCATATGCAATACCATACAGAAGCTTCCGAGTCTGGCATTGCCGATCTAGCACAACTACGTCAGAAGCGCGGGAAACGGTGACGAGAATACATCCAGCGCTTCAGGAATCTTAGGAACCGATGTTATTCGGTTCGTATAACCGAAAAGGAAGCGAGTCGAGTTGGCGTAGCAGGCCTTGCAACACAGCTCAAGGACATGGCCTCCCAAGCAGATTATCCCTCACCGGCGCACATGGTTCGGAAACTATCGGCATATGAACGAGCGCCACCCCGACCTGTACCAAGACAAGTTCAAGCGTGCGGTAGTCATGGTCGATACGGAGGAGGATGAAGTGCCTGCGGGAGGCCAAGAGATAGCGAGTGGCTGAGTGGACTCGGGGAGGAACCCCTGTGGCCTCGCAAATGGGTAAAGCCACCGGGGCCGCCCGGGGATTTGATTTTGACGTAACCAAGACTGAACAAATCTTCGACCTCCTGCTCAAGGAGAAACAGTTGACGGTTCCCGAAGGTCTCAAGTTCCCCACGGCGAAAGAGCTAAACGGAAAGCCGTGCCGCAAATTCCACAACTCGCTTTCCCATGCCACCAACGACTGCCGGGTGTGGCGTCGGCACATCCAAGCGGCGATAGAGAAGGGGCGGCTAATTTTCAACCGATACGCCATGAAGGTCGACACCCAACCCTTCCCCGCCGTTAACATGGTAGGAATCACCTACCCCGAAGGTTGCCAGCCAGGCCCCTCGTTCGGCATCAACATGGTAGGGCCTGGAAACCACTCGGCAAAGATAAAGATGAGGGCAGCTGCTCTCACGGCAAGGATACGAGATGAGGCCGCCCCATGCGATCGGCTCCGTCATGATGGCAAGCGCTACGTCACGAGAGGAGAGGTGAAGAATATAAGATATCAGCGACCCCTCTCGATCACCTCCTCAACAAATATGTTAATCGGTATGGTCAACGCCGGCGACCCTATTACGGTGATAGAGAAGATCGTTTGGCTAGAGAAGCGAGAAGATATCGTCGGCGGGATCACGATGAGGAGGAGCATGAGCGCTATGCCACGGAAGCATCAAGGGAGCAAGACGACAACGCCGGGCATTGGGACTGCCCCTTCTTCGGACACTCTGCTGGGATTCGGGAATGAGCCGATTGCCCACAATCGGCAATTGCCCGAGAATGCAATAAGAAAAAGAAGGAGGCAGCCAACGTGTCCGTGTTCGAGCGCTTAGGGCCTCTCCCACCACAAAGCAAACGTGCTGAGTCACCTCGTTGGGCAGATCTTGAAGATTCGGAAGACGAGGGAGAAGTGGAAGAAGACAGGTACCACCGGCCAAGGTGGTGCCACGACGGACTCAGCCGTTCCCGAAGCGCGGGGTTCAGCGATTGCGCGGCCTGGAGGAAGCCGAAAGGTTGTACCGCATACGCTAAGAAAGGCACGGCCCGATCCGGGCTGCAAGGTTCGGCGAACCCTGGATGAAGAGGGTCGTCCACGGAAAATGGAGTGGCGCCTAAACAGAGGAAAGCCGATGATGAGACATCGGCTGGCACAAACATGGTACTCGTCTTGCCGACGGAGCGTAGCGCTCCACGACTCTACGGAGCACACAAGGTGGACGACGAGCGGGCGCATCAAGTCGAGAGGTTGGGTTGGTTTCATCCAGCCGACCAAGTAGCAAGATCAAACCAATGAGCAAACCGAGGAGAGGCTGATCCTTGTGATCGGCCCCAAAAAGTTCATGAAGGGACATTACGGGACCTTCGATCGGCTCTCCAATGAATATGGAGGCCGATTTCAGCAATCGGCCAAAAATACTTTCACCATATGTTACGCTTGCGTTCAGCACCGATCTATTGGGCGGTGACTACGTCGGCATACGAGAGTTAGCTCGGATTTTCGCGAGCCAACGCACAAGTGCGAGCCCTAGCTATCCATACAAGCCGATATCTGCGGTCATCCAGCAGGTATCGGCTCGAGGGGCATATAATCGGATGGAACATGTGAGAACATACGTGCAATGAAACATTGGGGGCCGATTAAGAAAAATCGGCCAAAATAAAAAAAAAAATTTTACAGCCGATGCGAGGGCATCGACTTTAGAATTGAGAGGCAGCCGATGCGCAGCCATCGACTTTAGTGGAATTATGCAGTGTTTATCGAGTCTAAGAAAGAGGATCGGCTGTGGCGCATTCTCTCTGACATTCTCGCCTCGAGTAAGGCTCGGGGGGCAACAGACCTAGTGGATACTCTGTTTAAGAACCGATGAGGATACCATCGGCTGATCCTTCATTGCAACCCTCTTCACAATGATGGGTACTGAAAAGGATTATTTGGTTTGGTTGGAAAAATTCGAAGGATGTTTCTGAAAGTCCGGCACCTTCCACCAGATTTAGAAAATCATCGAGTTGAAGAAGAGAAGGGTGAATTTCAAAGGACCGATGCGGTGCGATCGGCTCATTACGCATTGGCAAAGGGGACGAATCGGCAAGGTCAGTAGAAGAGAGAATCGGCTCAATTAAAAGGAATCGGCAAAATCAAGATTGGGGGAAAAGTTCTTCATTGATTAAGAGGAGATTTCTTACATGAGGAGCTAATTGCTCTCAAAAGGGGAATACTAGGGGTTCCACTGCCCCATCTACTACTACTGGCCCTATTCTAGAGGTCCTATCTATGGGCCATCACTGCCCTCGTCGTCGCTGTCGTCGCCATTGTCGGCGCTGCTCCCGGCGGGCTCGTCGTCGCTCCAATGGCCGCCGACCGGGCCCTCGTTGTCTTCATCTTCTTCGTCAGCGTCGTCCTCGTCGCTGTCGAAGTCGCTAAGATTGCCCGGCCAAGGGCAGAACCGCTTGGCCGGCGGCTCGTCGGAGGAGCCCTCGTCGTCGTCCTCCTCCTCCTCTTCCTGCTCCTCCTCCTCCCCGGGAGAGGTGAAGTCGCGGGAGAAGGCGTCGTCGTCACTCCCCTCTTCCGTTTCCCCAACGGCGAGGAAGCGGAGGTCGCTCTCCCCGTCCGTCAAGGACTGGTCGTCCCTCGGACCAGACGGAGAAGTCGTGGTACCGCTTCCTCCCCGCCGCAATGGCGCGGCGGGTGTTGGCCGCGTGGACCGCCGCCGCGTCGTACTCCGGCGTCGGCTCACGGGACGTGGAGGATTGGCTAGCAAGATCCGATGGAGCGAGAGGAGGAGGAAGACATGGTGGCTGGGAGGGTTTTTCGGAGTGCTAGTGCGGAGGAGATACAAAGAAGAACTGTTCGGAGCGGTTAAATCGAAGGAGGATATAGTGGAAATTCAATGCCACGAGCGGTTTCCGAGGAAGTGGTGCCTAAAAAAAAGCTGCCGGGTCACGCGGAGAAGTTGAGAAGGCAAGGCATCATCATGAGGAATACTGCGACGGTTACGCCACGACATGACCCGACGAAGGAAAGCGAGTGATTTTGGAATTACCAATTCCAAAACCAGGGGAGCATGTGTTATCACCAAGATTTGACCGAGTCGGCGGTGGGCCGCGATCAAGATGGGCTTAAGGAAATATACGTGGAGAATTCTATGAATCGGCTCTGTTGGGTTTAATTGCCCGTGTATCTGTAACATATTAGATCTATTTTAGTTTAGAGATAGAATCTTAGTCGTGCACGGTTTAGTGCATACCCACATTAGAAAGTCCCCTGGACTATAAATATGTACCTAGGGTTTATGGAATAAACAACAACTCACGTTCAACCCCAAAAACAAACCAATCTCGGCGCATCGCCAACTCCTTCGTCTCGAGGGTTTCTATCAGGTAGCGACATGCTGCCTAGATCGCATCTTGCGATCTAGGCAGCACTAAGCCCACGTTGTTCATGCGTTGCTCGTACTTGAAGCGCTTTTGATGGCGAGCAACGTAGTTATCATTAGATGTGTTAGGGTTAGCATTGTTCTTCGTTTAAGCATGCTTACGTAGTGCAACCCTTGCATATCTAGCCGTCCTCACGCCTATCTCAGGTGTGGGGGCGGCACCCCGCTTGATCATTATTTAGTAGATGCTAGTCCGTTACGATTGCTCCTTGTTCTACAAGGATTAGTTTAATATCCGCAATAGTTTGGCCTTACAAAGGGGGAGGATCCTGTGGCACGTAGGGTGGCGTTCGCAAGTCCTAAACGGGATGTTCCTAGGATCAACTTCATGTTGGTTTTCCGGCCTTGTTTAGGATCGGACTCACGAGCACCGTGCGTGGCCATCTGGCCCAACCTCGGAGTAGGATGATCCGATTATGTGGTGAAAACCCCAAATCGTCGTAGATCTCATTAGCTTCATCTTGATCAAGCAGGACCACCAAGTATTCGTACACCCCGTACGGATCATGGGTGGATCGGCTCTTTGAGCCGATTCACGGGATAACTCGAGAGCCGATCGAGGCTCGTATTTAACGTTTACATGTATGCCCTGCAGGAAACTAAGCGAGGCAATCTCATCACCTTCCCGACCGGGTATAGGTCGAGTGGCACGCCCTGCACTTCGCAACGCCGCGTGTGACCAGAAGAGCATTGCGGGCCGTCGCTCGGAGGGGTCTCAGCCAGCCGCAGCTCTAGGCTCCCCCCGGCTCTACAGTGTTGACAAGGCCGCTGCCCGCCGGTGGGTTTTGGCAGTCAACAACCATAAAACCCTAAAACCCTAATCCTAATCCCTAAACACCCTAAACACTAAACCCTAAACCATAAACACTAAACCCTCAACCCTAAACACTAAACCCTAAAACATAAACACTAAACCCTAAACCCTAAACACTAAACCCTAAACCCTAGACCCTATACCCTAATTAACACTAACCCTAAATCTAACCCTAATTAAACCCTACATATATAGGCCAACGACACTTAATTGCGCATCAAGCGAGCGACCAACTAATTAGCGCTGATAAATTAATTAACTTGAATTTTGACAAGTTCTCAATCTCGAATGAAAACACATTTGATTAATTTGTCTCATAATATATATATAATTAATTAGTGTGCATGCGCGCATGGCATACCTTGCATATCATTCGTGCGTATATTTCAATATATATTTGAACATATTCTTGGGGATATATATATTTAAATCTCTCTCTCTCGATCTATATATCATTGGTGGCCAAGAAACACACTTATATATATATACGCATGCACTTTATGCGCAAAGGCGCGGGTGTCTCTAATAATGTGTGTGTGCACTCGATCGATGATCCCTAAACCTTAAACCCTAAAACTCTAATCCCTAGTCCCTAATTATACCCTAAACATACACCCTAAACACCCTAAACACTAAACCCTAGACCCTAAACCCTAAACACTACTCCCTAAACCCTAAACCCTAAACACTAGACCCTAAACCCTAAACCCCAACCCTTGACCCTAAACCCTAAACCCTAAACCATAAACCCTAAATATATTTCAATCTCTCTATAGATCTATATATCGTTGGTGGCCAAGAAACACACTTGTATATATACGCATGCACTTTATGCGCAAAGGCGTGGGTGCCTCTAATAATTAATGTGTGTGTGCACTCGATCGATGATCCCTAAACCTTAAACCCTAAAACCCTAATCCCTAATTATACCCTAAACGTACACCCTAACCACCCTAAACACTAAACCCTAAACCCTAGACCCTAAACCCTAAACATGTACTAAACCCCAAACCCTAAACCCTAATTAACCCTAACCCTAAACCTAAAACCCTAGCTAGCTAACC
Source organism: Lolium rigidum (assembly GCF_022539505.1). Taxonomy (NCBI): domain Eukaryota; kingdom Viridiplantae; phylum Streptophyta; class Magnoliopsida; order Poales; family Poaceae; genus Lolium; species Lolium rigidum. The sequence goes on along the minus strand of NC_061512.1, from coordinate 266,398,311 downwards.
CTAAACCCTAAACCCTAATAGGCCAATGACACTTAGTTGCGCATCAAGCATGCGACCAACTAATTAGCGCTGATAAATTAATTAACTTGAATCTTGACAAGTTCTCTCGAATGAAAACACATTTGATTAAGTTGCCTCATAATATATATACAATTAGTGTGCATGCGCGCATGTGGCATACCATGCACATATCATTCGTGCATATATATATTTCAATATATATCTGAACATATTCTTGGGGATATATATATATTTCAATCTCTCTCTCGATCTATATATATCGTTGGTGGCCAAGAAACACACTTATTATATATATACGCATGCACTTCATGCGCAAAGGCGCGGGTGCCTCTAATAATGTGTGTGTGCACTAGCTCGATCGATGATCCCTAAACCTTAAACCCTAAAACCCTAATCCCCGATCCCTAATTATACCCTAAACGTACACCCTAAACACCCTAGACACTAAACCCTAAACCCTAGACCCTAAACCCTAAACCCTAAACACTAAACCCTAGCTAACCCTAAACCCTAAACCCTAATTAAACCCTACATATATAGGCCAACGACACTTAATTGCGCATCAAGCGGGCGACCAACTAATTAGCGCTGATAAATTAATTAACTTGATTTTTGACAAGTTCTCGCCGATCTCGAATGAAAACACATTTGATTAAGTTGTCTCATAATATATATATATGTATATAATTAGTGTGCATGCATGTGTGCGCATGCATGGCATACCTTGCATATCATTCGTGCATATATTTCAATATATATCTGAACATATTCTTGGGGATAAATATATATATTTCAATCTCTCTCTCTCGATCTATATATATATCGTTGGTGGCCAAAAAACACACTTATATATATACGCAGGCACTTTATGCGCAAATGCGCGGGTGCCTCTAATAATGTGTGTGTGCACTCGATCGATGATCCCTAAACCTTAAACCCTAAAACCCTAATCCCTAATCCCTAATTATACCCTAAACGTACACCATAAACACCCTAAACACTAAACCCTAGACCCTAGACCCTAAACCCTAAACACTACACCCTAAACCCTAAACCCTAAACCCTAACCCTAGACCCTAAACCCTAAACACTAAACCCCAACCCCAAACCCTGCTAAACCCTAAACCCTAGACCCTAAACCCTAATTAATTAACCTTAACCCTAACCCTAACCCTAAAACCCTAGCTAGCTAACCCTAAACCCTAATTAAACCCTACATATATATAGGCCAACGACACTTAATTGCGCATCAAGCGGGCGACCAACTAATTAGCGCGATAAATTAATTAACTTGAATCTTGACAAGTTCTCTCGAATGAAAACACATTTGATTAAGTTGCCTCATAATATATATACAATTAGTGTGCATGCGCGCATGGCATACCTTGCACATATCATTTGTGCATATATTTCAATATATATCTGAACATATTCTTGGGGATAAATATATATATTTCAATCTCTCTCTCTCGATCTATATATATATCGTTGGTGGCCAAAAACACACTTATATATATATATATATATATATATATATATATATATATATATATATATATATATATATATATATATATATATATACGCATGCACTTTATGCGCAAGGCGCGGGTGCCTCTAATAATGTGTGTGTGCACTCGATCGATGATCCCTAAACCTTAAACCCTAAACCCTAAACCCTAAACACTAAACCCTAAACCCTAGACCCTAAACCCTAAATATATTCAATCTCTCTCTAGATCTCGTATATCGTTGTTGGCCAAAAAACACACACACACACACACACACACATATATATATATATATATATATATATATATATATATATATATATATATATATATATATATATATATATATATATATATGCATGTACTTTATGCGCAAAAGGCGCGGGTGCCTCTAATAATGTGTGTGTGCACTAGCTCGATCGATGATATCCCTAAACCTTAAACCCTAAAACCCTAATCCCTGATCCCTGATTATACCCTAAACGGACACCCTAAATACCCTAAACACTAATTAAACCCTAAACCCTAGACCCTAGACCCCCTAAACCCTAAATCCTAAACATTAAACCCTAAACCCTAGACCCTAAACGACCCTAAACCCTAAACCCTAAACCCTAAATATATTTCAATCTCTCTCTAGATCTATATATCGTTGGTGGCCAAGAAATACACTTATATATATACGCATGCACTTTATGCGCAAATTGGCGCTGGTGCCTCTAATAATGTGTGTGTGTGCACTCGATCGATGATCCCTAAACCTTAAACCTAAAACCCTAATCCCTAATCCCTAATTATACCCTAAACGTACACCCTAAACACCCTAAACACTAAACCCTAAACCCTAAACACTAAACCCTAAACCCTAAACCCTAACCCTAACCCCTAGCTAACCCTAAACCCTAAACCCTAGTTAAACCCTACATATATAGGCCAACGACACTTAATTGCGCATCAAGCAGGCGACCAACTAATTAGCGCTGATAAATTAATTAACTTGATTTTTGACAAGTTCTCGCCGATCTCGAATGAAAACACATTTGATTAAGTTGTCTCATAATCACGTACTAATAGGTTTCTAAAGCGACCGTGGTACGTCCACTGTTTTGTATTTGGGCCCTTCAGTAATTTCCTAACCAACCCGTAGTCCAGATTTATGATGGATTGGTCGGAGGCGGAAGCGAGCCATGGTATGGCCGTTGTTTTGTATTTGGGCCCTTCACTAGTTTCCTAATCAACCCGCAGTCCAGCTTTATGATAAGATTGGTTAGACTCGGAAGTGAGCCAATTTTGCATTTTAAACCCTCAGTCAGTAGTCTTCTCTCCCAAACACACCATCTACCCTGCGTTGTCTGGCACGCCGCCTAATTCCTCCCTATCCGGCCGCCCGCCCAGACCTTAGCCAAAGAAGCTCACCCTGTCGTAGGCCGTTGCGAGGCAACATTCGTGTACGCGCCATCGCCTTGCATTTACGGGATAATAGTCCCCAATTTATTCTCTCGTTGCCGGCCGGGAGGCTCGTGCGAAAGCGTCGGCCGCTGCGTGGAGCAGCGCCAGAGGAATATACCCACGCCCAAAGGGGAGGTAAGGCAAGGGGCAGTCTTAGCAGCGACGGGTTTGCAGTCTCCTTGACTGCGCTGCAACTCCCACCACTGCGCTCACGTGTTACGAGGTGTCCTATCCTTCCGTTCATTGTCATCTTCGTGTGCATTGTACGCTTGAAACATGAGAATTAATGATGGGTTAAAGAAAATTAAGAAGAAATGCGGAAAGCCGGCTATTAGTGAGCTGAAGCTGCATCTTTAATAGAGCAAGTGCATCCGTAAGAAATCATCCTAATATTAAAAAATTCATACTACCTCTTATCCATAATAAGTTTAAATTTTATACTAAGTTAGTATAACTTTTTTACTAAGTTTCAAATAATTATTATGAATCGGTGGAAGTACATAAAATTAGTTTGATACTGCAATTATTATGCTCTCGTAGCGGAAGCACGAGCAATGTGCTAGTATACCGAAATTCGGACGTACTCAAAAAACGAGCGGACGGTAATTTGGATGATTTGTTTCAACCGTATATCGGAATGATGCGAATGATATGGCGTTGGAAAGCTATGGACTAGGCGCAACTTTCTTATTCCAATTGTTTTCTCTAATTCCTTACGAGTTTAAGAGAATAACTCGAATTACTGTCCGCTCGTTTTATGTGACGGGCACCGAATGATTTTCCCCGCGATTTCCATGCGGTATATTTAAACAATGCAAATGATATACGGTTGGAAAGGTGTCAAAATGGTGCATCTTTTTTGTATGTACCATTTTTGCCAAATCCAAACGGTTTAAAACTAATTTTAGAAGTTTTGAAATCATGTTTCCGGTATATTTTGTTTGATAACGGTTTGAATTTGATGGATTAGATCCATTTATTTGTTGTAAAATGTTGTAGGTAATAAAATTAGACATATACTCTATCATATAAAGCTTTTGGTGACAATGATTGAAGTGGTTTGTGATCAAATCGGTGAGATTTGGATTATAGATTTCCGCCCCGTAAAAATAGAGCACCGAACTTCCCTCGACGCGAACTTGTACTTATCCAGAAATGTTGTTGTACTTCTTGGTGCGGTTTCATGAAAGTGTTCAGTAAAAGAGAGCTATAATTTTCACCACACAAAATGTGCAGCACAACCACGCGCATCGAACTTCTCGCGACATGTCCTTGTACTTCTTGGCCTTCGTGGTTGTACTTCTGGAAATGTTTCGATACTAGTGTGTTTTACAATAATTAAACATGTGTTTCGGAATGATAGTATTAGATTTTCCCTAGCCTCTATTTAAGAGATTCTGCACTTCCTGGATCTTAATATTTGAACTTCCAACATTGATATGTGAACTTATGTGTGACTATTTTCTTTCTACAATTTGCGGTTCTCGTAATTACCGCTTGTACTTCTGTAGTCTTCGCTTGTACTTCTCGAAATAACTCCTTGTACTTCCTCATGAATGACGGGATTATTTTGTTTTTCCTATGTATTTTGTTGGTTTTCTTGTACTTCCTATATTAATTGGGTGTACTGCTGGTGTCGAATGGTTGTACTTCTCTCCGTAAACTATTTGAACTTCCTCTTAGGTGATGGGATTATTTCATTTTTTTTACATTTGGATTTTGTTGGTTTTCTTGTACTTCATATAATAGCTGTTTGTACCGCTCGTGTCGAGTGGTTGTACTTCACTTCATCAACTATTTGAACTTCCTCGGGGGTGACAGGATTATTTCGTTTTTACTACATTTAGATTTTGTCGGTTTCCTTGACCTCAGTATAATAAGTGCGTGTACTTCTCGCGTGGAGTAGTTGTACTTCGATCGTCAAGTATTTGAATTTCTTCGCGGATGACCGGATTATTTTGTTTTTTCTTCATTTGGATTTGTATTGGTTTTCTTGTACATCCTATTGTAAGTGTATGTACTCCTCATGTCGAATGGTTGTATTTCTCATTGTCAAGTATTTGAACTTCTTCGCGGATGACGAAATTATTTTGTTTTTTCTAAATTTGGATTTTGATCGGTTTTCTTGTACTTCCTATACTAACTGGTTGTATGCGACAGTGTCAAATTATTGTACTTCTCATCGTCAAGTATTTGAACTTCCTTGTGGATGATGAGATTATTTAGTTATTTTCTTATTTGAATTTTTTGTTTTTCTTGTACTTCCTATATTAAGTGGGTGTACTGCTCCTGTCGAATGGTTGTACTTCTCAGCGTTAATTATTTGAAGTTCCTCACGGAGGACGCGATTATTTTATTTTTTTCTACATTTGGATTTTGTCTTGTGCTTCCTTTATTACCTGGTTGTACTGCTCGTGTCAAATGATTGTACTTATCATCGTCAAGTATTTGAACTTCCTCACTAGTGACGTGATTATTTTGTTTTTTCTACATTTTGATTTTGTCGTTTTTCTTGTACTTCCTGTAATAATTTTTTTGTACTGCTCGTGTCAAATGGTTGTACTTCTTAGCGTCAAGTATTTGAACTTTCTCACGGATGATGGGATTATTTTGTTTTTTTCTACATTTGGTGTTTGTCGGTCTTCTTGTGCTTCCTATACTAAGTGGTTGTACTTCACGGAGGTAGACCGTGCTCCACGGCGGCGCGAGGAACTGGCCAGCGCTAGGGGAAGGCATCGGAGTCGTGAAGGAGAAAGGGGCGGCGGAGGAAGCCATGGCCACACCGGCGGCGTGCAGGTAGGGGCGGTGGCGTACGGGTAGAGGGCGGCCGAAGGCGGTTGCCTAGGAGGGAGGACGGGGCGGATGCATGGCCATGGGGCGGTCGGGATCCGGTCTGGCGGCGGGCGACAGGTCCGACGATATAAATGTGTACTTAGTCGGCGAGATTTTTTCCTTTCACTTTTAGAATTTTCCAAAGCAACATGCCTACCTTGGATTGAATGCGTGTGCATCGCTCGACACTATACATTTTATGACTTACGCAATTGAAGAATTGTACGTCCAAAAATTATTTAATTGAACTTCCTTGTACGTTTTCACATCCTACAAAAACGATATTCCAGAGCTGGCCCTTTGCTTGTTCAGCATAAGTTAAAAAAAAGCAGGTTGGCGCAAAAAATAAGCAGAACGACATATTTTCCAGCCAGCATGTTAATTAGACTTCCAATGCTTTTTAACCATATTTTATCGCGTGTTTAGCTAATCTTTGAACGCAAGCAGAGAAAGATAGAATGTTTCTTAGGAATAATATGTAGCCGGATGAATTCAGCTGCCTCCGAAGAAGTTCCACTGAAAGTATATAGTAGAAGTATGGCGTCACGGCAAGCGAGGCAACGGCGGTCATTGCACGTGATGGGTAACGAGATGCAAGATTGCGAAGCGAGACCAGCAAGCTCCATGTTGACCAAACAGGATCGCCACACACGATTTTTATTTTTACTGTCTCCTACCTTTAAGTAACAAACATACGTTTTTTATATGTCTTCTCCGTTTCTCGGAACTAGCGCTACGGCCTACGGTGCTACAAGCAAGTCGGAACATAGCAAATCCGAGGAGTAGCGAAGCTTGTTTTTGCTCCATGTTATAGCAGCGGGCGGTGGAACTCGGGCCGCTCGTGGTTCGGCAAAACTTTACGCGAGCGCGAGCAACCTCGTGCATCCTCCTGTCGGCTCCGCACTCCGGCGCCGGAGGCCATCCTCCGGCTCGCTCGCCGAGCGTGGACCGGTGCCTTGGCTTCCAACAGCCGGCCGCGTGACATGTCAAGCTACGTGGTATCACGGGAAGCTCGAGATCAACAATTCTCAGAAGTATAACACTATATCACAGCGAAGTTCAGATAAAAAGGATTTCATAAGTGCATATATAATATAAAAGAAGCTACCTAATGATCAAACGAAGTACAGAACCATGTTCATCAAAAGTATAGAGCAATGTTGGTCAGAAGTTCAGGTCGATGCGGATATGAACTGAGCTAACATGAAAAATAAAGGAAAGAGAACCACGGTTGGGCTTCTTGTCGTTCCAGGACATGGGATTCACTAACCGAGCTGCTCTGCTCGTGCAGCACCAGGGAAGATGCATCAGCAGACGGCTGGCTTCCGGAGAGGGGCGGAACGGGAGATCACAGCCGCGGGGTGGCGCTGGACAACCAGGAAGTGTCAATTGTTTGCCAAATAAATGACTTACTGCAACGATGATGTGCTCTGCCAAGAAGTAAGCAGCTGAACTTATTTCCTCAAAACTGCAGCTGCAGCGGCTTTGTAAAGAAAATAACATGGTAGCTTCCAGTGGATGAACGAATTCAGAGCGGACTGTGGCGGTAGCTTCACGGCGGCAGCGGGGATCTTCCACGACGCGGGGGACCGGTGACCGGTGATCTGTGCTTGCACGAGGACATGAAGAAGGGGGGCAGCCATGGGGGCTTGACCCGTGCTTCTCGCCGGGAGATGAAGGATGGTCGAGCAGCGCTCTTCCAGGCTCCATTACATGCACTGCCTGTGGCGGTAAATCGTACTGCCGATAACAGGACATCCCGAGCCAGCGTGGTGCCCCGCCGCGGCACAGAAGCTCGGGGGATGGCTGTTCGCGCCGTCGATTTGGCGGCGGCCGGTGCCCCCGCTCGTGGCGGGGCGCGGGGAGCTCGACCAGGCCTCGGCCCTCGGGTCGGCGGGATCCGGCGAGTAGGTGAACCTGCCGGCGGCGCGAGGGAGGGCGAGGTGCGGGCCACCGGGCGGTGACGGGGGATGGCGGCACACGGGACTGAAGACCGACGCGATGTCACCGGGAACCCGTGGCGGCTCGGGGTAGAGGAGCTGCGGCGGCGCGCATGGATTCTGGCCGGCGGGGACGCCGGCGTCCGGTGGCAGAGCGGCGCGTGGGGAAGGGGCGGCCACGCGCGGGGGAAGGGGCTGGCGGCGCGCGAGGGAAGAGGCGGCGGCGCTCGGAGGAAGAGGCAGAAGCGCGCGGGCCCTCTGGTCGGCGGCGCGCCGGGCCTTAAGGCGGCGGCGCGGGGAACCTTGAGGCGGGGGGGGGGGGGGGTTTCTCCAGGCGGCGGGCGGTGGGCTTCCAGGCGGCGGCGCGGGGCTTCTCCAGGCCGGCGGTTGGGTAGCCGGCGGCGGTAGCACGGGAGGTTGGGATCGAAACAGGAGGGTGGGGTTCGTGCGTTGGCAGAGGGTGGGTTCGTGGGACTTTTCTTTTCTTTCTT
>NC_061512.1:266303211-266389967 GCF_022539505.1 Lolium rigidum | reverse complement strand
CATGAGCCTGCATACCAAAATAATATACAACACGAATATATATTTTATTACGATGGAGGACATATATATACATACATACACATCGGTTCACACAAAGCAATAACACATGCATAACGCTCACACCAACATCACCGATCATGTCGGTGTCACGAACACGCCGTCCACACGTCGTCTCGTCGCGAGACAATTTATTCTACAGCCCATCACTCGGTCCATGCAGCATGCATGCTCGCGAGCATGATGCAGTGCAAACAAGGCTGGAACAGAGATAGCAGCTCGATCAGTGCTGCCCGCCGGGAAGCTTCTCCTTGATCTTCTCCATGACGCCCTTCTTCTCACCGGTGGCCTCCGCACCGGTGCCGTGTGCGCCGGTGGTCGCCGCCGTCTGATGCTGCTCGGCGGCGGCGTCCTTGTGGCCTCCTCCGGGGAGCTTCTCCTTGATCTTCTCCTTCATCCCCTTCTTCCTCCTCCCGCCCTCGCCGTCGTCCTCAGACTGTGCAGACACACATCATCACAACATAATTAGTCGTCAACCATGACTAGTTACGGTAGAGTAAGACTGTGAGAAGGAGAGGCGCGCGTACGTACCGAGCTGGAGCTGGAGCTGCCGGAGCGGCGCAGCACGCCGTCGGTCTTGTGGTCGTCCTTCATCGGCTGGAGCTGCTGCCCGCCGCCGGTACCCGCAGCAGCGGCGGCGCCGTGTGTTCCCGTGGGTCCGCCGGTGACGCCACCGTGCCCGGCCACCGGCTGTCCGTACTCCTCCACCTTGTTGGTCTCGTGCCCGTGCTGCCCCTGGTACTCCATTGTCGTGGATTGGCTTACACTATGATAATGATCGATCTGCTGGTGATATCTTGAACTGTTGCGAGTTGCGATGCAGAGAAATCGCAGCTGAACTGATTATTTATAGCGATGGCCGGGCTCCCTTGCACAAAAAGGCTACGTGTACTCGAGTTCGAGATGCACACTGACAGTAGCTGGCTGGAGTAGGGAGGGTACGTGTGCCTGCACGTATGGGCCTCTCATTATCAGGGAGTGGTTATCCTGCCAATAAACAAAGCTGGGTGTGCATGCCACGTACGTCTTCGGCTTCTCTCGAAGGAGGTGACTCGAACAATGAGTTCATAAAAGTTGGGTACAGCTTGCGTGCAAAATATGTTTCTGATTTTGAAGGCAAATTAAGACATGAACGATCATCGGGGCATGCATATGCACAGTAATTCCACGTAAGGCGACGGTCTATGTGTGCCGACAGTGGTTATCGGTATAGCTTCAAACTGCCATGGACAACTCTTGACGGCGCCAACGGTCCTGATCTTTAGCCGTCGGTATAACGTCATGTTGTAGGCAATTTAGTCGATGCGAGAGAAGGTGGAAAACAACATATTACAATGTATTATGTCTAGCTTGATTTTTGTGACATATTAAAATTTAAAAAGTTATGCTCGGCGAACGTGGCCACATTAGCAAGATGACTCACCCAGAAAGTACAGTTGCTAGGATAATTTCATGGTGGACCCTTTCTGATTTTATTTTATTATTTTTTGGTAGAAAATATGTCCGTCGCTACCCTAGATGACTGCCTATGATCGTGTGGCGCCGCCGTCGCTAATTCCAAATGTTCCTGCGTGATGAGTCTCCTAAAATTATGGAATCATCAAATTTACCTAGCAAATATGGGATTAAGGCCAAATTTGGCAATACTGTGAATTGCAATAATCTTGTCTCCACCCGTTTTGGTGCAATATTTGTCTGCCACAATGACTTTCTCGGAACACAAGTTTGCGCCCATAGATTTTACATCATTCAGATCCTGGTATAAATCACTACATAGAACTCTCACAATAATTGTCAAAACTATCTGCAGCAAAGACGACAATGACCACCAAAAACATTCCAATCAGTTTTCCAATTGGGCCATAATTTCCTCTAATTATACTATGCAATTTCTAGGCAATATGATGATGACTGGGATCTGTTTCCAATCCAGGTGGTAAATATAATGTTTGTCTTTCTTGATTAGAATTTAGAAGTTCCATAATTGTCATTAAGCATGATCTTCCTTTTTTTTGTGTGGGATTAGCCACCTCCACATAAAAGACACAAACCCTTGGTTCTATATATGGTATCATTAATTATTCACGTACTTTGGTACATTTCTTACATGGAAAGGTTCTTAAGCAATATTATATTTTTGTCAAACTCATAAATATTCCTCTTTAGCTAGAGTGGTTTGAAAGGTTAGATAGTTTTTGGTTCTACCCAGACATAGAAAAAACAGATTGTTAGATTATTTTGTAAGCAACATTATTCCTTTAGTGTGAATTCCACTTTTTACTCTGTAGTTTTGCATTTATGACACTAAATACCCCGCCAAGTGAAAATTTGTGTAGATTATCCATTTTAAAGGCTTTCTATCTTTTTTTTTTTGGTTTGTGTCCATTGGGTAAGGTGTTAGGTGGCGATCAGGGTCGAAAAATATCAAAATGTTAGTGATGAAGGGAACATATGGATTAAACAAGTTTGGGCATAAATCGTCCATAAGGCCATTCTATATTTACATATTTTATCGCTCCACATCGACGTATCATACTTATTTTATCTAACAATAACAAGTAAATGATAAATTGGGTCTAAACCGTGTTTAAAGTCTTCTAAATGGGATATTTTGGTAACTAAATGGGGTAATATGTGTCACAAATGCACAACTACAGGGTAAAAAATGAAATTTACTCATTCCTTTATTATGTCATAAAGTTATCTTTCCGATGACTATGCTTATTTATCTTTTAGGACCCTAAAATTAATGTGAACACTGTTGCTCTTATTTTATTTTGTTACCACTTCTTTATTTAGTTGAAGTGGTGCTTATTTATATCTGATTCTGCATGATTAAAAAATATGAGTCTTTGTGTACGAAACTATATCCATGTTCGAGGTGCTAACCTTCATATGTCGCCGGCGACATCCTCTTTGGATACAACCTTAGCATATCTGGTCCTGCCGTCTTTTCAACACCACCGTACCGTACATGGTTGGACTCTCTATGCACACTTGAATTGAGAATTACAGTATAAGAAGGTTACTCTAACTTACAGAATCTGCAGTTGGAAGGAATTAATTTGAGCATAAGTTGTTCTTCTCTTCTTTTTTTTTCTTACAATTTTCACTGTTGAAACAAAAAGAAGTTTGTTCTGCTTGCATGCCATCACTTGCTTTTTTTTACTTTATCACATGCAAATTATTTGAGTGAGGTATGTAGGCCTCAGGTTCTCAATATCCTCGAAATAGCTTTCGCCCCGCTATATTAATATAGCAACCAAGATACAACAAGTTTGGTGGGACCGCAACACAACCAAGCCCAAACAAAAAATACAAAGAAAGATAAGAGAAACAAATGCCGACTACGGCTGAACGACGAACACGAAGACAACTCGCAACCGTTGCGCCCTCCGGAAAAGTACCACCACGCTCCTCGCAATCCGAATCACCGCATACCAAGCAACACCTTCAACAATGAAAATGGCGACGACGCCGCTGCTGCCCTGACAAGTCCTAGGGTTTCCCCTGGTACACGGGGGTGATGGGGCAGAGGTACACGCGACACCTTTCAGGAAGGAATGGCGGCACCCACAGGCGTCGCCGCGTCGCTGTCGGACAAGCCGACATGGATTTCTCCCGACCCATACCGTCACCACCCCGAACAATCCGAACTGCTCCACCTCACATGTCGTCCACCAATGTACGCCACCACGGTCTTGAAGCCATCCTCGCCTCAGGTTGTCAATATGGGACGACTCTCCTGGCTTTAACAATGGACACGACTAATTCTCCATGACATCACCTGTTTCACATGCAAATTATTTGCGCACTTGTGCATTTACACAAATCAGCATGAACAAACAACAGCTTAGAATTCGGTTGAGCTCTAAATTCATTCTTGATCAACCTAAAACTAGCAAAAACGTTCAACAATATTATAGTCGGGCCAGTAAAAAGCTCATGGCTTCACTTCTATGTCTTCAAACAAAACATTGTGTCCTGGAAGGAAAGATGTGTGCATATTGTCCAAGCTCGAAGCGACGGAAAAATGAACCAGTTTTGTTTTCCTCACACCTTGCATACCAAAATAATATACAACACGAATATGTTTTATTACGATGAAGGACATATACTACATACGAATGCACACACGTCGGTTCACAGCAAGCGTAAAACATGCATAACGCTGACACCGACATCACAGATCATGTCGGTGTCAAGAACACGCGTCCACGCGCCGTCGCACGCGCGCGGGACAACTTATTCTCGGCAGGTATGCGTACTGATAGAGTAGCTCAGTGCTGCCCGCCGGGAAGCTTCTCCTTGATCTTCTCCATGACGCCCTTCTTCTCACCGGTGGCCTCCGCACCCGTGCCGTGTGCGCCGGTTGTCGCTGCCGTCTGATGCTGCTCGGCAGCGGTGTCCTTGTGGCCTCCTCCGGGGAGCTTCTCCTTGATCTTCTCCTTCATCCCCTTCTTCCTCCTCCCGCCCTCACCGTCGTCCTCAGACTGCATATAACATCACAACAAAGTTAACCAACAGCGCAAGCACAACAACTGAATATCGATGATGTATACAGAGAGAGAGTGAGGCTGCCGGCCGGCGGAACGTACCGAGCTGGAGCTGGAGCTGCCGGAGCGGCGCAGCACGCCGTCGGTCTTGTGGTCGTCCTTCATCGGCTGGAGCTGCCCGCCGCCAGTACCCGCAGCAGCGGCGGCGCCGTGTGTTCCCGTTGGTCCGCCAGTGACGCCACCGTGCCCGGCCACTGGCTGGCCGTACTCCTCCACCTTGTTGGTCTCGTGCCCGTGCTGCCCCTGGTACTCCATCGTCGTCGACTGGTTTTCTGGCTTACACTCTGCTAATGGTCGATCTGCTGGTGATGTCTTGAACTGTTGCGAGTTGCGATTGAGAGAAATCGCAGCTGATCAACTGGTTATTTATAGCGATGGGCTCCTTTACAAGATTATGGTACACGCAACTAGCTGGCATGGAGTAGGGAGAGTACGTGTACTTACACATATGGGTCTCGTTATCATGGAGTGGTTATCCCGACACTAAACAAAGCTGGGACGGAAGCTGTGCATGCCACACAGCCTTGTCGGCGGCGACACGTACACCTTCGGGCTTTCGCGAAGGACCTGACTGGGGCGATCGATGAGTTTGTAATGGGTACAGCGTTACATGCTAGGTGGAAAATACGTTTTCTCTTAATCTCCATTTTCAAGGCAAACACTACGGGAAATGCATAAGGTGCCGACGGCAAGAACCTGTGCCGACGGTTTTTTATCGGGGCCGTCGGCACAAGGTCCATTCCTAGCTGGCCATCAGAACGGCCGTCGGCACAGGATTGTCGTCGGCGTAGGGAGTCATGTGGCCGCCGACATAGTTGCGGCGTCAGCATAGCCTAGGCTGGTCGTCGGCATAGGTTAGCCGTTAGCACAGAGGTCTCCCCCTGACGGCGAGGCAACGGTGTTAGATCTAAGGCCATCGGCACAAGTTTTTCCTTTTTTTTATCTTCAGCCGTCGGCACAAGCTTTTTTCCTCCACGCACCCCTCGGAATCACCTTTATAGTCTTTTTAAAAAAATATAAGAAAATATTAGAAATTTCAAAAAAAGAAGATCCTTTGAGATGATCATGTATTATGTGTTCGTTGTTAGGAAAATTAACAAACATAAATTTTAATATATTATACAAAATGGCGTTATGTTTCGGTAAAACGACTTTTCTGGTTTGGTGTGACCTCTGACAAAAAGGTTTTTTTATATGCAAATGTATTTACGGAAAATTTTACATGTGATTTCAATGGTCTATGACCGTTTAGCAATGTTTTAGATTCCAAAAAATCCAAAACGAAATACTTATCTTATTCATTGTTTTTCAGCTTTTAGTTTTTGATAAAAATAATTAAAAATAATAAATTTATTGTATTGTTTAATGATTTATTATTACTTATCTTATTCATTGTTGTTTAGTCAACTAATTATTTGGAATTGAAAAAATAAACACGTCTGACATCATCGCCAAAGGGGTAATAGGATTGATAGAGTACTATTATCACCAAAGTATAATTCCTCTAACTACCGGAAGCTCATCCGAAAGGAACGAAGAAGTCAAACTTGCTGGTCTGGGAGTAGTGTGAGGATGGGTTACTGACCGAAATATTTGACCACGAGCGAGTAATTTGACCTAAGGTTGAGCACGGTTAGAGTTAAAGATGACTCTTGTGCGATTAATGAGTCAAACAATTCAAATATTTTTAAAAAGTCAATTAAGCAGGCGCATGGGTCATGCCCATTTTAATATTTGTGAGCCGGTTTATCTCTGCTTATTTACAGTTTGTCATTTAAACATATTGTAATAAGCGAAAAAGTAATCAATCGCCAACTAAGTGTAGATAATGCATATTGTAAAATAGAGAAATTGTATTATAATCTTTCTTAACATATTATCTTTTTGCTAGGAGAAGACAAACATGGCGTCACCTTTGTATATGCCCTTGCATCCATTGTGTGTTTTACCGAAAAAGGGATTGTATTAATATCAAAGTGATGTGAAATACATTCTTAATTAGCTTATATTCCTTCCGTTGCAAAATGAATGTCACACCTTTTTCTAGATAGGATATATCTACACATGAAACTACGTCTAGATATATCTCTATCTAGATAAAATTGCGACAATTATTCTAAAACAGAGGTAGTTGCTGGCGTGCAGTTGACGTGGGAGTTAGAAATCTCGGTGGTGTAACTTTTCTTCAGGTCCCCGGCAACGGCGCCAGAAAAAGAGCTTGATAACGCGTGAAGCACACGTCCGTTGGGAACCTGATACGTCTCCAACGTATCGATAATTTCTTGTGTTCCATGCCACATTATTGATGTTATCTACATGTTTTATGCACACTTTATGTCATATTCGTGCATTTTCTGGAACTAACCTATTAACAAGATGCCGAAGTGCCGATTCTTTGTTTTCTGCTGTTTTTGGTTTCAGAAATCCTAGTAAGGAAATATTCTCGGAATTGGACGAAATCAAAGCCCGGGGGCCTATTTTTCCACGAAGCTTCCAGAAGTCCGAAGACGAGACGAAGAGGGGCCACGGGGTGGCCAAACCCTAGGGCGGCGCGGCCCCACCCCTGGCCGCGCCGGCCTATGGTGTGGGGCCCCCGTGCCGCCTCTTGACTTGCCCTTCCGCCTACTTAAAGCCTCCGTGACGAAACCCCCAGTACCGAGAGCCACGATACGGAAAACCTTCCAGAGACGCCGTCGCCGCCGATCCCATCTCGGGGGATCCGGGAGATCGCCTCCGGCACCTGCCGGAGAGGGGAATCATCTCCCGGAGGACTCTACGCCGCCATGGTCGCCTCCGGTGTGATGTGTGAGTAGTCTACCCCTGGACTATGGGTCCATAGCGGTAGCTAGATGGTTGTCTTCTCCCCATTGTGCTATCATTGTCGGATCTTGTGAGCTGCCTAACATGATCAAGATCATCTATACGTAATTCTATATGTTGCGTTTGTTGGGATCCGATGAATAGAGAATACTTGTTATGTTGATTATCAAAGTTATGCTTATGTGTTGTTTATGATCTTGCATGCTCTCCAGTTACTAGTAGATGCTGCGGCCAAGTAGATGCTTGTAACTCCAAGAGGGAGTACTTATGCTCGATAGTGGGTTCATGCTGCATTGACACACAGGACGGTGACGAGAAAGTTCTAAGGTTGTGTTGTGCTTGTTGCCACTAGGGATAAAACATTGATGCTATGTCTAAGGATGTAGTTGTTGATTACATTACGCACCATACTTAATGCAATTGTCTGTTGCTTGCAACTTAATGCTGGAGGGGTTCGGATGATAACTTTGAAGGTGGACTTTTTAGGCATAGATGCGGTTGGATGGCGGTCTATGTACTTTGTCGTAATGCCCAATTAAATCTCACTATACTCATCATGATATGTATGTGCATTGTCATGCTCTCTTTATTTGTCAATTGCCCAAGCTGTAATTTGTTCACCCAACATGCTTGTTCGTCTTATGGGAGAGACACCTCTAGTGAGCTGTGGACCCCGGTCCAATTCTCTTTCTTGAAATACAAATCTACTTGCAATACTTGTTTTCTTGTTTTCTCTGCAAACAATCATCTTCCACACAATACGGTTAATCCTTTGTTACGGCAAGCCGGTGAGATTGACAACCTCACTTTGTTTCGTTGGGGCAAAGTACTTTGGTTGTGTTGTGCGGGTTCCACGTTGGCGCCGGAATCCACTGGTGTTGCGCCGCACTACATCTCGCCGCCATCAACCTTCAACGTGCTTCTTGACTCCTACTGGTCCGATTAAACCTTGGTTTCTTGCGAGGAAACTTGCCGCTGTGCGCATCACACCTTCCTCTTGGGGTTCCCAACGGACGCGTGTCGAACGAAAAGACAATACGTCAACCACGCGCATCAAGCAAATTTACGGCGCCGTTGCGGGGAGATCAAGACACGGCTGCAAGGGAGTCTCCACTTCTCAATCTCTTTACTTTGTTTTTGTCTTGCTTAGTTTTATTTACTACTTTGTTTGCTGCACTAAATCAAAATACAAAAAAATTAGTTGCTAGTTTTACTTTATTTGCTATCTTGTTTGCTATATCGAAAACACAAAAAAATTAGTTTACTTGCATTTACTTTATCTAGTTTGCTTTATTTACTTGTTGCTAAAATGGCCAACGCTGAAAATACTAAGTTGTGTGACTTCACAACCACAAATAATAATGATTTCTTATGCACACCTATTGCTCCACCTGCTACTACGGCAGAATTCTTTGAAATTAAACACTGCTTTCTTGAATCTTGTTATGAAAGATCAATTTTACGGAATTAGTTACGATGATCTTGCTGCCCATCTTAATAATTTTGTTGAACTATGTGAAATGCAAAAATATAAAGATGTAGATGGTGATATTATTAAACTAAAATTGTTCCCTTTCTCATTAAGAGGAAGAGCTAAAGATTGGTTGCTATCTCTGCCTAAGAATAGTATTGATTCATGGACTAAATGCAAGGATGCTTTTATTGGTAGATATTATCCCCCTGCTAAAATTATATCTTTGAGGAGTAGCATAATGAATTTCAAACAATTAGATACTGAACATGTTGCTCAAGCTTGGGAAAGAATGAAATCTCTGGTTAAAAATTGCCCAACCCATGGAGTGACTACTTGGATGATCATCCAAACCTTCTATGCGGGACTAAATTTTTCTTCACGGAATTTATTGGATTCAGCTGCTGGAGGTACCTTTATGTCCATCACTCTTGGTGAAGCAACAAGGCTTCTTGATAATATGATGATCAACTACTGCTGAATGGCACACGGAAAGAGCTCCACAAGGTAAGAAGGTAAATTCATGTTGAAGAATCCTCTTCCTTGAATGATAAGGTTGATGCTATTATGTCTATGCTTGTGAATGATAGGACTAATATTGATCCTAATAATGTTCCGTTAGCTTCATTGGTTGCACAAGAAGAACATGTTGATGTAAACTTCATTAAAAATAATAATTTCAACAACAATGCTTACCGGAACAATTCTAGTAACAACTATAGGCCATATCCTTATAATAATGGCAACGGCTATGGTAATTCTTATGG
This sequence comes from Lolium rigidum, assembly GCF_022539505.1. Lineage (NCBI taxonomy): Eukaryota > Viridiplantae > Streptophyta > Magnoliopsida > Poales > Poaceae > Lolium > Lolium rigidum. The sequence goes on along the minus strand of NC_061512.1, from coordinate 266,380,296 downwards.
AAATTCTTACAACAATAATAGGAATTCACCCCCTGGACTTGAAGCCATGCTTAAAGAATTTATTAGTACACAAAGCTGCTTTTAACAAATGCTGTTGAAGAAAAGCTTGGTAAAATTGATATACTTGCTTCTAAAGTCGATAGTCTTGCTGCTGATGTTGATCTTTTGAAATCAAAAGTTTTGCCTAATGAGAATTATCATAATAAAATTGTTACTACAGCAAATGCCATTCAAGTTAGAATTAATGAGAATATAAGATTAATGGCTGAGCTGCGTGCTAGGTGGGATAGAGAAGAAAATGAAAAACTAGCTAAAGAGAAGAATATAGCTAAAGTTTGGACTATTACCACCACTAGTAATGCTAATGCTACACATGTTGCTGCACCTCCTACTCATACTAATAAAAGAATTGGTGTTAGCAATGTTTCCACTTCTAATGCAAAGCGCGAAAAGCTACTGAAGCTGCTAAAGCTACTTGAAGCTGCACTGTGATAAAGTTTGCTGAAATTTTTTCCAACATTGGGGATGATGATCCCATTGCTTTAGATTATAATGGTTTGAATTTTGATGATTGCCACATCTCTGAAGTTATAAAGTTCTTGCAAAAACTTGCTAAAAGTCCTAATGCTAGTGCTATAAATTTGGCTTTCACGCATCATATTACAAATGCTCTCATAAAAGCTAGAGAAGAGAAACTAGAGCGCGAAGCCTCTATTCCTAAAAAGCTAGAGGATGGTTGGGAGCCCATCATTAAGATGAAGGTTAAAGATTTTGATTGTAATGCTTTATGTGATCTTGGTGCAAGTATTTACGTTATGCCTAAGAAAATTTATAATATGCTTGACTTGCCACCGTTGAAAAATTGTTATTTGGATGTTAATCTTGCTGATCATTCTACAAAGAAACCTTTGGGTAAAGTTGATAATGTTCGCATTACCGTTAACAATAATCTTGTTCCCGTTGATTTTGTTGTCTTGGATATTGAATGCAATGCATCTTGTCCCATTATATTGGGAAGACCTTTTCTTGACTTGTTGGTGCTATTATTGATATGAGGGAAGGTAATATAAAATATCAATTTCCTCTCAAGAAAGGTATGGAACACTTCCCTAGAAAGAGAATAAAGGTACCTTATGATTCTATTATTAGAACAAATTATGATGTTGATGCTTCATCTCTCGATGTTACTTGATACACACTTTACGCGCCTAGGCTGAAAGGCGTTAAAAGCGCTTATGGGAGACAACCCATGTTTTTACCTACAGTACTTTGTTTTTATTTTGTGTCTTGGAAGTTGTTTACTACTGTAGCAACCTCTCCTTATCTTAGTTTTGTGTTTTGTTGTGCCAAGTTAAGCCGTTGATAGAAAAGTAAGTACTAGATTTGGATTACTGCGCAGTTCCAGATTTCTTTGCTGTCACGAATCTGGGTCTACCTCCCTGTAGGTAGCTCAGAAAATTATGCCAATTTACGTGCATGATCCTCAGATATGTACGCAACTTTCATTCAATTTGAGCATTTTCATTTGAGCAAGTCTGGTGCCATTTTAAAATTCGTCAATACGAACTGTTCTGTTTTGACAGATTCTGCCTTTTATTTCGCATTGCCTCTTTCGCTATGTTGGATGAATTTCTTTGATCCACTAATGTCCAGTAGCATTATGCAATGTCCAGAAGTGTTAAGAATGATTGTGTCACCTCTGAATATGTCAATTTATATTGTGCACTAACCCTCTAATGAGTTGTTTCGAGTTTGGTGTGGAGGAAGTTTTCAAGGATCAAGAGAGGAGTATGATGCAACATGATCAAGGAGAGTGAAAGCTCTAAGCTTGGGGATGCACCCGGTGGTTCACCCCTGCATATATCAAGAAGACTCAAGCGTCTAAGCTTGGGGATGCCCAAGGCATCCCCTTCTTCATCGACAACATTATCGGGTTCCTCCACTGAAACTATATTTTTATTCCATCACATCTTATGTGCTTTTTCTTGGAGCGTCGGTTTGTTTTTGTTTTTTGTTTTGTTTGAATAAAATGGATCCTAGCATTCACTTTATGGGAGAGATACACGCTCCGCTGTAGCATATGGACAAGTATGTCCTTGGTTTCTACTCATAGTATTCATGGCGAAGTTTCTCCTTCGTTAAATTGTTATATGGTTGGAATTGGAAAATGATACATGTAGTAATTGCTATAAATGTCTTGGGTAATGTGATACTTGGCAATTGTTGTGCTCATGTTTAAGCTCTTGCATCATATGCTTTGCACCCATTAATGAAGAAATACATAGAGCATGCTAAAATTTGGTTTGCATATTTGGTTTCTCTAAGGTCTAGATAATTTCTAGTATTGAGTTTGAACAACAAGGAAGACGGTGTAGAGTCTTATAATGTTTTCAATATGTCTTTTATGTGAGTTTTGCTGCACCGGTTCATCCTTGTGTTTGTTTCAAATAAGCCTTGCTAGCCTAAACCTTGTATCGAGAGGAATACTTCTCATGCATCCAAAATACTTGAGCCAACCACTATGCCATTTGTGTCCACCATACCTACCTATACTACATGGTATTTTCCCGCCATTCCAAAGTAAATTGCTTGAGTGCTACCTTTAAAATTCCATCATTCACCTTTGCAATATATAGCTCATGGGACAAATAGCTTAAAAACTATTGTGGTATTGAATATGTAATTATGCACTTTATCTCTTATTAAGTTGCTTGTTGTGCGATAACCATGTTCAGCGGGAACGCCATCAACTCATTGTTGAATTTCATGTGAGTTGCTATGCATGTTCGTCTTGTACGAAGTAAGGGCGATCTACACTGAGTTGAATGGTTTGAGCATGCATATTGTGAGAGAAGAACATTGGGCCGCTAACTAAAGCCATGATTCATGGTGGAAGTTTCAGTTTTGGACAAACATCCTCAAATCTCTAATGAGAAAAGAATTAATTGTTGTCAAATGCTTAAAGCATTAAAAGAGGAGTCCATTATACTGTTGTCTATGTTGTCCCGGTATGGATGTCTAAGTTGAGAATAATCAAAAGCGAGAAATCCAAATGCGAGCTTTCTCCTTAGACCTTTGTACGGGCGGCATAGAGGTACCCCTTTGTGAAACTTGGTTAAAGCATATGTATTGCGGTGATAATCCAGGTAGTCCAAGCTAATTAGGACAAGGTGCGGGCACTATTGGTACACTATGCATGAGGCTTGCAACTTATAAGATATAATTTACATGATGCATATGCTTTATTACTACCGTTGACAAAATTGTTTCATGTTTTCAAAATCAAAGCTCTAGCACAAATATAGCAATCGATGCTTTTCCTCTATGAGGACCATTCTTTTACTTTCAATGTTGAGTCGGTTCACCTATTTCTATCCACCTCAAGAAGCAAACACTTGTGTGAGCTGTGCATTGATTCCTACATACTTGCTTATTGCACTTATTATATTACTCTATGTTGACAATATCCATGAGATATACATGTTACAAGTTGAAAGCAACCGCTGAAACTTAATCTTCTTTTGTGTTGCTTCAATACCTTTACTTTGAATTATTGCTTTATGAGTTAACTCTTATGCAAGACTTATTGATGCTTGTCTTGAAGTGCTATTCATGAAAAGTCTTTGCTTTATGATTCACTTGTTTACTCATGTCATACACATTGTTTTGATCGCTGCATTCACTACATATGCTTTACAAATAGTATGATCAAGATTATGATGGCATGTCACTCCAGAAATTATATATGTTATCGTTTTACCTGCTCGGGACGAGCAGAACTAAGCTTGGGGATGCTGATACGTCTCCGACGTATCGATAATTTCTTATGTTCCATGCCACATTATTGATGTTATCTACATGTTTTATGCACACTTTATGTCATATTCGTGCATTTTACGGAACTAACCTATTAACAAGATGCCGAAGTGCCGATTCTTGTTTTACTGCTGTTTTTGGTTTCAGAAATCCTAGTAAGGAAATATTCTCGGAATTGGACGAAATCAAAGCCCGGGGGCCTATTTTTCCACGAAGCTTCCGGAAGTCCGAAGACGAGACGAAGAGGGGCCACGGGGTGGCCAAACCCTAGGGCGGCGCGGCCCCACCCCTGGCCGCGCCGGCCTATGGTGTGGGCCCCCGTGCCGCCTCTTGACTTGCCCTTCCGCCTACTTAAAGCCTCCGTGACGAAACCCCCGGTGCCGAGAGCCACGATACGGAAAACCTTCCGGAGACGCCGTCGCCGCCGATCCCATCTCGGGGGATCCGGGAGATCGCCTCCGGCACCCTGCCGGGAGGGGAATCATCTCCCGGAGGACTCTACGCCGCCATGGTCGCCTCCGGTGTGATGTGTGAGTAGTCTACCCCTGGACTATGGGTCCATAGCGGTAGCTAGATGGTTGTCTTCTCCCCATTGTGCTATCATTGTCGGATCTTGTGAGCTGCCTAACATGATCAAGATCATCTATACTGTAATTCTATATGTTGCGTTTGTTGGGATCCGATGAATAGAGAATACTTGTTATGTTGATTATCAAAGTTATGCTTATGTGTTGTTTATGATCTTGCATGCTCTCCGTTACTAGTAGATGCTGCTGGCCAAGTAGATGCTTGTAACTCCAAGAGGGAGTACTTATGCTCGATAGTGGGTTCATGCGCATTGACACCAGGACGGTGACGAGAAAGTTCTAAGGTTGTGTTGTCTTGTTGCCACTAGGGATAAAACATTGATGCTATGTCTAAGGATGTAGTTGTTGATTACATTACGCACCATACTTAATGCAATTGTCTGTTGCTTGCAACTTAATGCTGGAGGGGTTCGGATGATAACTCTGAAGGTGGACTTTTTAGGCATAGATGCGGTTGGATGGCGGTCTATGTACTTTGTCGTAATGCCCAATTAAATCTCACTATACTCATCATGATATGTATGTGCATTGTCATGCTCTCTTTATTTGTCAATTGCCCAAGCTGTAATTTGTTCACCCAACATGCTTGTTCGTCTTATGGGAGAGACACCTCTAGTGAGCTGTGGACCCCGGTCCAATTCTCTTTCTTGAAATACAATCTCTTGCAATACTTGTTTTCTTGTTTTCTCTGCAAACAATCATCTTCCACACAATACGGTTAATCCTTTGTTACAGCAAGCCGGTGAGATTGACAACCTCACTTTGTTTCGTTGGGGCAAAGTACTTTGGTTGTGTTGTGCGGGTTCCACGTTGGCGCCGGAATCCCTGGTGTTGCGCCGCACTACATCTCGCCGCCATCAACCTTCAACGTGCTTCTTGACTCCTACTGGTCCGATTAAACCTTGGTTTCTTACTGAGGGAAACTTGCCGTTGTGCGCATCACACCTTCCTCTTGGGGTTCCCAACGGACGCGTGTCGAACGAAAAGACAATACGTCAACCACGCGCATCAGAACCCCAAGAGGAAGATGCGATGCGTACAGTAGCAAGTTTTCCCTCAGTAAAAAACCAATGTTATCGAACCAGTAGGAGATGAAGGCCACGTGAAGGTTGTTGGTGAAGGAGTGTAGTGTGGCGGAACACTAGGATTCGGCGAACATCTGTACAGCACAATCAAAATACTGCCTCAGCTAACGGTGAGGTTGTCAATCTCACCGGCTCTGTACACAAAGGATTAAGCGTATGGTGTGGAGAATGATATTTGCTTGTGAAGAACAGTAGAGAGCGAGATTCGTGAGTAGTATTTCAAATGTAAAAGAATGGACCGGAGTCTACTGATTCACTAGTAGTGTCTCTCCAATAAAAATAGCATGTTGGGTGAACAAATTACGGTTGGCAATGACAATAGAGAGGGCATAATAATGCACATACATATCATGATGACTATATGAGATTTACTTAGGGCATGACGACCAAAGTACATAGATGCGCTATCCGACATGCATCTATGCCTAAAAAGTCCACCTTGAGTTAGCATCCACCCCTTCGGTATTAAGTTGTAAACAACAGACAATTGCATTAAGTATGGTGCGTATGTAATCAACACAAATATCCTTAGACAAAGCATTGATGTTTTATCCCTAGTGGCAGCACATCCACAACCTTAGAACTTCTATCACTGTCCCATGTCAATGGAGGCATGAACCCACTATCGAGCATAAATACTCCTTCTTGGAGTCACAAGTATCAACTTGGCCACAGCCTCTACTAGCAACGGAGAGCATGCAAGATCATAAACAACACATATATGATAGACTTGATAATCAACGCGACATAGTATTTCATATTCATCGGATCCCAGCAAACACAACATGTAGCATTACATAGATGATCTTGATCATGATAGGCAGCTCACAAGATCCAAACATGATAGCACAAGATGAGAAGACAACCATCTAGCTGCGCTATGGACCCATAGTCCAAGGATGAACTACTCACACATCAGTCCGAGGCGATCATGGTGATGTAGAGTCCTCCGGGTGATGATTCCCTCTCCGGCAGGGCGCGGAGGCGACCTCCGAATCCCCGAGATGGGATTGGCGACGGCGCGTCTCGGAACATTTCCGTATCGTGGCTCTCGGTAATAGGGTTTTCACGACGGAGAGTATAAGTAGGCGGAAGAGCAGAGTCGGAGGAGGCACGGGGCCCCACACCATAGGTCGGCGCGGGCCCCTCCTTGGCCGCGGCGCCCTATGGTTAGGGCGCTGATACATCTCCGACGTATCGATAATTTCTTATGTTCTATGCCATATTATTGATGATACCTACATGTTTTATGCACACTTTATGTCATATTCGTGCATTTTCTGGAACTAACCTATTAACAAGATGCCGAAGTGCCGGTTCTGTTTTCTGCTGTTTTTGGTTTCAGAAATCCTAGTAACGAAATATTCTCGGAATTGGACGAAACGAAGACCCGAGGGCCTATTTTTCCACGGAGCTTCCGAGAAGACCGAAGAACATACGAAGTGGGGCCACGAGGTGGCGACACCACGTGGCGGCGCGACCCGGGGGCCGCGCCGCCTATGGTGTGGCCCCTCGTCGGCCCCGACTCGCCCTTCCAGCCTACCTAAAGCCTCCGTCGCGAAACCCACGAGGCGAAAAACCACGATACGGAAAACCTTGCGAGACGCCGCCGCCGCCGATCCCATCTCGGGGGATCCTGGAGATCTCCTCCGGCACCCTGCCGGAGAGGGGATTCATCTCCCGGAGGACTCTACACCGCCATGGTCGCCTCCGGAGTGATGAGTGAGTAGTTCACCCCTGGACTATGGGTCCATAGCGGTAGCTAGATGGTTGTCTTCTCCTCATTGTGCTTCATTGTTGGATCTTGTGAGCTGCCTAACATGATCAAGATCATCTATCTGTAATTCTCTATGTTGTGTTTGTCGGGATCCGATGGATAGAGAATACCATGTCATGTTAATTATCAAGTTATTACATATGTGTTGTTTATGATCTTGCATGCTCTCCGTTACTAGTAGAGGCTCTGGCCAAGTTTTTACTTTTAACTCCAAGAGGGAGTACTTATGCTCGATAGTGGGTTCATGCTGCATTGACACACGGGACGATGTGACGAAAGTTCTAAGGTTGTGTTGTCTTTGTTGCCACTAGGGATAAAACATTGGCGCTATGTCCGAGGATGTAGTTGTTGATTACATTACGCACCATACTTAATGCAATTGTCTGTTGCTTTGCAACTTAATGCTGGAGGGGTTCGGATGATAACTCTGAAGGTGGACTTTTTAGGCATAGATGCGGTTGGATGGCGGTCTATGTACTTTGTCGTAATGCCCAATTAAATCTCACTATACTTATCATGTCATGTATGTGCATTGTTATGCCCTCTCTATTTGTCAATTGCCCGACTGTAATTTGTTCACCCAACATGCTTTTATCTTATGGGAGAGACACCTCTAGTGAGCTGTGGACCCCGGTCCATTCTTTTAATACTTGAAATACAAATCTGTTGCAATACTTGTTTTTACTATTTTCTCTGCAAACAATCATCTTCCACACAATACGGTTAATCCTTTGTTACAGCAAGCCGGTGAGATTGACAACCTCAGCTTGTTTCGTTGGGGCAAAGTACTTTGGTTGTGTTGTGCGAGGTTCCACGTTGGCGCCGGAATCTACGGTGTTGCGCCGCACTACATCCCGCCGCCATCAACCTTCAACGTGCTTCTTGGCTCCTCCTGGTTCGATAAACCTTGGTTTCTTTACGAGGGAAAACTTGCTGCTGTGCGCATCATACCTTCCTCTTGGGGTTGCCCAACGAACGTGTGAAATACACGCCATCAAGCTCTTTTCACGGCGCCGTTGCCGGGAGATCAAGACACGCTGCAAGGGAGTCTCCACTTCTCAATCTCTTTACTTTGTTTTTGTCTTGCTTTATTTTATTTACTACTTTGTTTGCTGCATTATATCAAAACACAAAAAAATTAGTTGCTAGCTTTACTTTATTTACTTGTCTTGTTTGCTATATCAAAAACACAAAAAAATTAGTTTACTTGCATTTACTTTATCTAGTTTGCTTTATTTACTACTGCTAAAATGGCCAACCCTGAAAATACTAAGTTGTGTGACTTCACTAGCACAAATAATAATGATTTCTTATGCACACCTATTGCTCCACCTGCTACTACAGCGGAATTCTTTGAAATTAAACCTGCTTTACTGAATCTTGTTATGCGAGAGCAATTTTACGGTGTTAGTTCTGATGATGCTGCTGCCCATCTCAATAATTTTGTTGAACTATGTGAAATGCAAAAGTATAAAGATGTAGATGGTGACATTATAAAATTAAAATTGTTCCCTTTCTCATTAAGAGGAAGAGCTAAAGATTGGTTGCTATCTCTGCCTAAGAATAGTATTGATTCATGGACTAAATGCAAGGATGCTTTTATTGGTAGATATTATCCCCATGCTAAAATTATATCTTTGAGGAGTAGCATAATGAATTTTAAACAATTGGATAATGAACATGTTGCTCAAGCTTGGGAAAGAATGAAATCTTTGGTTAAAAATTGCCCAACCCATGGATCGACTACTTGGATGATCATCCAAACCTTCTATGCGGGACTAAATTTTTCTTCGCGGAATTTATTGGATTCAGCTGCTTGGAGGTACCTTTATGTCCATCACTCTTGGTGAAGCAACAAAGCTTCTTGATAATATGATGGTTAATTACTCCGAATGGCACACGGAAAGAGCTCCACAAGGTAAGAAGGTAAATTCAGTTGAAGAATCCTCTTCCTTGAATGATAAGGTTGATGCTATTATGTCTATGCTTGTGAATGATAGGACTAATGTTGATCCTAATAATGTTCCATTAGCTTCATTGGTTGCCCAAGAAGAACATGTTGATGTAAACTTCATTAAAAATAATAATTTCAACAACAATGCTTATCGGAACAATTCTAGTAATAACTATAGGCCATATCCTTATAATAATGGTAACTGGTTATGCTAATTCTTATAGGAATTCTTACAACAATAATAGGAACACACCCCCTGGACTTGAAGCCATGCTTAAAGAATTTATTAGTACACAAACTGCTTTTAACAAATCTGTTGAGGAAAAGCTCAATAAAATTGATATTCTTGTTTCTAGAGTTGATAGTCTTGCCTCTGATGTTGATCTTTTGAAATCAAAAGTTATGCCTAATAGGGATATTGAAAATAAAATTGTTACTACAGCAAATGCCATCCAAGTTAGAATTAATGAGAATATAAGATTAATGGCTGAGCTGCGTGCTAGGTGGGATAGAGAAGAAAATGAAAAACTAGCTAAAAAGGAAAATGTAGCTAAAGTTTGGACTATTACCACCACTAGCAATGCTAATGACTCATATGTTGCTGCACCTCCTACTATCAATGGTAAAATAATTGGTGTTGGCAATGCTTCTACTCCTAGTGCAAAGCGCGCAAAATTATCCGAAGCTGCTAAAGCTACTGAAAGCGCTTGTGATAAAGCTGCTGAAATTTTTTCCAACCTTGGGGATGATAATCCCATTGCTTTAGATTGTAATGATTTAGATTTTGATGATTGCCACATCTCTGAAGTTATAAAGTTCTTGCAAAAACTTGCTAAGAGTCCCAATGCTAGCGCTATAAATTTGGCTTTCACAAAACATATTACAAATGCTCTCATAAAAGCTAGAGAAGAGAAACTAAAACTTGAAACTTCTATTCCTAGAAAGCTAGAGGATGGTTGGGAGCCCATCATTAAAATGAGAATCAAAGACTTTGATTGTAATGCCTTATGTGATCTTGGTGCAAGTATTTCGTTATGCCTAAAAAAGTCTATGATATGCTTGACTTGCCACCATTGAAGAATTGTTATTTGGATGTTAATCTCGCTGATAATGCTAAAAAGAAACCTTTGGGGAAAGTTGATAATGTTCATATTATGGTTAACAATAACCTTGTCCCCGTTGATTTTGTTGTCTTGGATATTGAATGCAATGCATCTTGCCCCATTATATTGGGAAGACCTTTTCTCCGAACCGTTGGTTCTACTATTGATATGAAGGAAGATAATATTATGATTCTATTATTAGAACAAATTATGATGTTGATGCTTCATCTCTCGATGTTACTTGAGTTACACTTTCTGCGCCTAGCTGAAAGGCGTTAAAGAAAAGCGCTTATGGGAGACAACCCATGTTTTTACTCCAGTATTTTTATTTTATATTTGTGTCTTGGAAGTTGTTTACTACTGTAGCAACATCTCCTTATCTTAGTTTTGAGTTTTGTTGTGCCAAGTAAAGTCTTTGATAGAGAAGTAAGTACTAGATTTGGATTACTGCGCAGTTCCAGATTTCTTTGCTGTCACGAATCTGGGTCTATCTCCCTGTAGGTAGCTCAGAAAATTACGCCAATTTACGAGCGTGATCCTCAGATATGTACGCAACTTTCATTCAATTTGAGCATTTTCGTTTGAGCAAGTCTGGTGGCCTAATAAAATCCATCTTTACGGACTGTTCTGTTTTGACAGATTCTATCTTTTATTTCGCATTGCCTCTTTTGCTATGTTGGATGAATTTCTTTGATCCACTAATGTCCAGTAGCTTTATGCAATGACCAGAAGTGTTAAGAATGATTGTGTCACCTCTGAACATGTGAATTTTTATTATGCACTAACCCTCTAATGAGTTGTTTCGAGTTTGGTGTGGAGGAAGTTTTCAAGGATCAAGAGAGGAGTATGATGCAATATGATCAAGGAGAGTGAAAGCTCTAAGCTTGGGGATGCCCCGGTGGTTCACCCCTGCATATTCTAAGAAGACTCAAGCGTCTAAGCTTGGGGATGCCCAAGGCATCCCCTTCTTCATCGACAACATTATCGAGTTCCTCCCTCGAAACTATATTTTTATTCCATCACATCTTATGCACTTTGCTTGGAGCGTCGGTTTGTTTTTGTTTTTTGTTTTGTTTGAATAAAATGGATCCTAGCATTCACTTTATGGGAGAGAGACACGCTCCGCTGTTGCATATGGACAAATATGTCCTTAGGCTCTACTCATAGTATTCATGGCGAAGTTTCGTCTTCGTTAAATTGTTATATGGTTGGAATTGGAAAATGCTACATGTAGTAACTCTAAAATGTCTTGGATAATTTGATACTTGGCAATTGTTGTGCTCATGTTTAAGCTCTTGCATCATATACTTTGCACCCATTAATGAAGAAATACTTAGAGCTTGCTAATTTGGTTTGCATATTTGGTTTCTCTAGAGTCTAGATAACATCTAGTATTGAGTTTTGAACAACAAGGAAGACGGTATGGAGTCTTATAATGTTTACCATATGTCTTTTATGTGAGTTTTGCTGTACCGTTCATCCTTGTGTTTGTTTCAAATAACCTTGCTAGCCTAAACCTTGTATCGAGAGGGAATACTTCTCATGCATCCAAAATCCTTGAGCCAACCACTATGCCATTTGTGTCCACCATACCTACCTACTACATGGTATTTATCCGCCATTCCAAAGTAAATTGCTTGAGTGCTACCTTTAAAATTCCATCATTCACCTTTGCAATATATAGCTCATGGGACAAATAGCTTAAAAACTATTGTGGTATTGAATATGTACTTATGCACTTTATCTCTTATTAAGTTGCTTGTTGTGCGATAACCATGTTTCGGGGACGCCATCAACTATTCTTTGTTGGATATCATGTGAGTTGCTATGCATGTCCGTCTTGTCTGAAGCAAGAGAGATCTACCACCTTCATGGTTGGAGCATGCATATTGTTAGAGAAGAACTTTGGGCCGCTAACTAAAGCCATGATTCATGGTGGAAGTTTCAGTTTGGACATATATCCTCAATCTCATATGAGAATAATAATTGTTGCCACATGCTTATGCATTAAAGAGGAGTCCATTATCACGTTGTCCATGTTGTCCCGGTATGGATGTCTAAGTTGAGAATAATCAAAAGCGAGAAATCCAAAATGCGAGCTTTCTCCTTAGACCTTTGTACGAGCGACATGGAGGTACCCCATTGTGACACTTGGTCAAAACATGTGCATTGCAAAGATCCGGTAGTCCAAGTTAATTAGGACAAGGTGCGGGCACTATTAGTATACTATGCATGAGACTTGCAACTTGTAAGATATAATGTACATAACTCATATGCTTTATTACTACCGTTGACAAAATTGTTTCATGTTTTCAAAATAAAAGCTCTAGCACAAATATAGCAATCGATGCTTTCCTCTTTGAAGGACCATTCTCTTTACTTTTATGTTGAGTCGGTTCACCTATTTCTCTCCACCTCAAGAAGCAAACACTTGTGTGAACCGTGCATTGATTCCTACATACTTGCATATTGTACTTGTTATATTACTCTATGTTGACAATTATCCATGAGATATACATGTTACAAGTTGAAAGCAACCGCTGAAACTTAATCTTCCTTTGTGTTGCTTCAATGCCTTTACTTTGATTTATTGCTTTATGAGTTAACTCTTATGCAAGACTTATTGATGCTTGTCTTGAAGTACTATTCATGAAAAGTCTTTGCTTTATGATTCACTTGTTTACTCATGTCATTACCATTGTTTCGATCGCTGCATCCACTACATATGTTTACAAATAGTATGATCAAGGTTATGATGACATATCACTTCAGAAATTATCTTTGTTATCGTTTTACCTGCTCGGGACGAGCGTAACTAAGCTTGGGGATGCTTGATACGTCTCCGACGTATCGATAATTTCTTATGTTCTATGCCATATTATTGATGATACCTACATGTTTTATGCACACTTTATGTCATATTCGTGCATTTTCTGGAACTAACCTATTAACAAGATGCCGAAGTGCCGGTTCCTGTTTCTCGCTGTTTTTGGTTTCGGAAATCCTAGTAACGAAATATTCTCGGAATTGGACGAAACGAAGACCCAGGGGCCTATTTTTCCACGGAGCTTCCGGAAGACCGGAGAACATTCGAAGTGGGGCCACGAGGTGGCGACACCACGTGGCGGCGCGGCCCGGGGGGCCCGCGCCGCCCTATGGTGTGGCCCCCTCGTCCGGCCCCGACTACGCCCTTCCGCCTACTTAAAGCCTCCGTCGCGAAACCCCCGAGGCGAAAAACCACGATACGGAAAACCTTGCCGAGACGCCGCCGCCGCCGATCCCATCTCGGGGGATCCCGGAGATCTCCTCCGGCACCCTGCCGGAGAGGGGATTCATCTCCCGGAGGACTCTACACCGCCATGGTCGCCTCCGGAGTGATGAGTGAGTAGTTCACCCCTGGACTATGGGTCCATAGCGGTAGCTAGATGGTTGTCTTCTCCTCATTGTGCTTCATTGTTGGATCTTGTGAGCTGCCTAACATGATCAAGATCATCTATCCGTAATTCTCTATGTTGTGTTTGTCGGGATCCGATGGATAGAGAATACCATGTCATGTTAATTATCAAGTTATTACATATGTGTTGTTTATGATCTTGCATGCTCTCCGTTACTAGTAGAGGCTCTGGCCAAGTTTTTACTTTTAACTCCAAGAGGGAGTACTTATGCTCGATAGTGGGTTCATGCCCGCATTGACACTGGGACGATGATGAAAGTTCTAAGGTTGTGTTGTGTCTGTTGCCACTAGGGATAAAACATTGGCGCTATGTCCGAGGATGTAGTTGTTGATTACATTACGCACCATACTTAATGCAATTGTCTCGTTGCTTTGCAACTTAATACCTGGAGGGGTTCGGATGATAACTCGAAGGTGGACTTTTTAGGCATAGATGCGGTTGGATGGCGGTCTATGTACTTTGTCGTAATGCCCAATTAAATCTCACTATACTTATCATGTCATGTATGTGCATTGTTATGCCCTCTCTATTTGTCAATTGCCCGATCGTAATTTGTTCACCCAACATGCTTTTATCTTATGGGAGAGACACCTCTAGTGAACTGTGGACCCCGGTCCATTCTTTAATACTCGAAATACAAATCTGCTTGCAATACTTGTTTTTACTATTTTCTCTGCAAACAATCATCTTCCACACAATACGGTTAATCCTTTGTTACGGCAAGCGGGTGAGATTGACAACCTCACTGTTTCGTTGGGGCAAAGTACTTTGGTTGTGTTGTGCAGGTTCCACGTTGGCGCCGGAATCTCTGGTGTTGCGCCGCACTACATCCCGCCGCCATCAACCTTCAACGTGCTTCTTGGCTCCTCCTGGTTCGATAAACCTTGGTGTAGCGGTTGTAGGAAAACAAAAAATTTGTGTGTGTGATACCACCCCCGTCGTCCCCTCCAACCCATGGAGCCGGTGGCTAGGTAGCAAGAGAAGAGAGGGAACATGTTGTGTTCTATTTGAGCAGTTTATAGAAGATCTACACTTTTCTTCAAAGTCGAACAACCAATTGTTTTACCAAATTTATAGAGAAAACAATCAAGCAATCAACTAATCCATAACATTTTATACATGGAGGAATTAATTATTAATATTATACATCTAGATTATTATAAGTTTTTTTTTCTAAAAACCTGGTCAAACTTTACATTGTTAGACTGTGAAAATAATAAAAACCATTCTTTTTTAGGTATGGGAGAAAAATAAGAGGATGACTCATCAATATCACATGTACTACTCTTGCAATGGTAATAGTGGGAGGAGGAGGCGATGAGGCTCGATATTCTCTAGATCGAAGGATCGAATTGGTTCACTAGGCCTCTACCGACGAGAACAAAAAGTGTTCTCAATTGGGGCGAGAAGTGTAAATAAGTGCAACAACTCAAACTTATGAAACCAATTGATAATACTAATAAGTACTAGTAGTCTAGTAGTATATGATTATCTTTTTAATTCTGTAAAAAAAGTAAATATATGATTTTAATCACTAGAAGTTTTTACTAGTGGTCCTTTATGCAGAACGGGGCCTAAGTACAATCCCTCGTGTTGTTGGGCTTTAGCTGCTTCGGCCCGGAGCTAACGACCGGCAGGTGTCCCGACGTCAAGATCCAAACTCATCCCCTCTCCGCCGCTGCTTGCGCCGCCCGCCATCCGATCCGGGAGCAGCGAGCCAAACCGGAGCGCGCGAGTGATCTTGCTGGAGCCCGTCTAGCCGGCTCGCTCGGGGCGGCGCCGCCCATCAGAGACCCGCGCTCCGGCGTCTCTCGTCGCGCCGGTAAGTAATCCCGTGGTCGATTGTCCGATGAACCCTGTGTGCTTGATTTGTTCCTCGGCGGGTGCCTTCCGTTACATACAAATCCGGTGCATTTTTGCTTCGTGGGATTGTTACTTTGGGCCTTTAGGCTAGGACAAAGTGATTTCATCAGCAGTTCTTGGGTGGATACTGTTAGCAAACTGGGGACGCAGGTGCAGCTTAGGGTGGCTTCTTGTTTTTGTTACGGGCAGAGGAAAATTCGTGAACCAACTAAGTCTGTGATGAAATGTACAGTCTTCTAACTGAAATTGTTAGGATTCTTCTTTTTTTGCTTCAGTAGCCAGTGTCTATGGGTGTGAGGAAAACTGTAGACTAGAAAATTTGATGCAAAAAATAGGGACTTCTATTGTCGCTGCAATTGTCAGGATCTTTCCTGTTCTTAGGCTTCAGTAGCCAGTGCCTATTGGTCCAATTAAAACTTTAAACTTGGAAATTTGAAGGGGAAACAGGGACTTCTAATATGACGGTATTGGTCGTATTCCTTCAGTCTTGTTTTGCTCTTTACTGAGACAGTGTTCTCTGTACTAACCCCCTGACCGTCTCAGAATTCTGATCAAATACTGCTCGGCTTCTCTTGCAGGTTATATAGCACAGGCATCACCACTTTCCATTCCAGGGTTGGTTTTCAAAGGTCTGGATACTCGCAAAGAAGAAGAAGTGAGATTTCGTTGCCTGGAGTTTTAATGATGGCCGCGACAAACGGGCTTGTCCATGCCTCTACCACTAAACCCCTGTTTACCTTTGGCGTCGTTGCTGACGTCCAGTATGCCGACATCCCAGACGGGCGCTCATTCCTCGGCGTCCCACGCTACTACCGCCACAGCATTAGTGTCCTCCAAAGGGCTGTCAGCACATGGAACAAACAGGGCAATATCAAATTTTCGATCAACTTTGGCGACATCGTTGACGGGTTCTGCCCAAAGGACAAGTCGTTGTGGGCGGTGCAGAAGGTCCTTGATGAGTTTGACAAGTTCGATGGCCCGACCTACCACATGTTCGGGAACCATTGCCTCTACAACCTTCCTCGGAGCAAGCTAGTGTCTTTGCTAAAGATGCCGACGAGTTCAGATCGTGCGTACTACGACTTCTCACCGTGTCCTGAGTATAGGTTTGTTGTTCTGGATGCTTATGACTTCAGCGTGCTTGGCTGGCCTCGCGACCATCCAGTGACTGCAGCGGCAAGGAAGCTCCTGGATGAAAAAAATCCAAACACCGATAAGAACAGCCCTGAGGGTCTGGTGGGCCTGGACAGGCGGTTCGTGATGTTTAATGGTGCAGTTGGAAAGGAGCAGTTGTCCTGGCTCAATGATGTCCTACAGAATGCAGCAGAGCACCAGCAGAATGTCGTATTATGCAGTCATCTCCCAATGTACCCTGGAGCGGCATCCCCGGTAGGTCTCATGTGGAATTATGATGAGGTGATGGCCATTGTTCGTCAGTACAACTGTGTCAAAGCCTGCTTTGCTGGACACGACCACAAGGGTGGCCACTCTGTTGACTCCTATGGTGTGCACCATCGCACTCTTGAGGCTGCGTTGGAGTGTCCTCCTGGCACCAGTGCATTTGGGCATATCGAAGCATATCATAACAAGCTGTTGCTCGTAGGCTCTGATGGAATGGCTGATACTGAAATGTGTTTTCAGTTCCCTGAGCGAGCTTTGTTGTAGATTAAAACATGTTGTCTGGCGACGTTATTGCTTGTAATTAACATTGATACTGGTGGAGAAAATAATAAAATTTCTCTAATGCTTGCTTCCCCTTTGGGAACTGCCGAATGGAGCATATAATTATATTCTGATGTTTAAAATTAATCTCGAGTCTTTGTTGTAAATTCAACTAGCCATTTTGCGTGAGAAATGCTCCTTAGCAGTTTTGATATTTGTACTCTGTTCTTAATTTCTTCAGCTGTTTGGGGTCTTCGGAAATTGATGGATCTTTACCAAACTGATTATATGACCTATGATAGATTGTTTCTGTTTTATTTTTTCCTCCAACTATAAATGCCAGTTATTGCTCTTATATTTTGCACTGTCCAATGGAAATTGAAGTCTTAGATTACGGTTTTAGTTACAAATATGTTGCACTGCCAAATAAAAATGGCTTTAACATAAAGAAATCCTTAAGACATCCCGTGTGATCAATTTTCAGTAGTCAAGTCTCTTTCAGTAGTCAAGTCTCGTACTTCAGATAGATTATACATGTACGTGAGCACTTCATGTGCAAAATTTACTGGTGCCGTTTTCTGTATTCATGTATTCCACAAACTTTTATGTACTTGTGTAAGCATATTCTCCACTCTTAGAATTCACACGATGCAAAATTAATATCGATCATTTCTCCATAATTTTGTGACAAAAATTTCACTAAACAAATGCCTAGCACCAATAGGAGTTGTAACACTTAACAATTTGAACTCAACTTGGTGAAACTGAAAAAATGAATACAATTTCTCTAGAAGACTTTAATATTGATCTTCACTTATTGTTCCATACTTCATCGTCCTCTGGATTGTAGATTGGTCGTAAACAGACTTTGGCCATGTTCTGATTTCATCTACAGCTCTCTTTTATATTTTGTATACTTCTCTTTTATTAACAGATACATAAAAACTGTTCTTGGGCTTTGCCCCACTGTACAATCATATACATCGCTGAAAATTCTTCGCACCTTTCACTTCTAGTCGAGAGTGAAGCAAAGACTGATATAAAAAGCATACATAATAAATATACTTGTAGATTAAGTGGCGAGACAATAAATAAAAGATGGACAGGGTCTAGAAGGATCCTTAGTATATATCCATATATAGTCCTAAAATAAGTAAAAGATGGACAGAAGCGCCATGATAATTTATACGTAGCAGTGAAACATGATATAGTATAGTACCCAAAATTATTCTCTGGTCACATGTCCCCTTCACTACCATGCTTATTTCTTGCACTTCAGTGCCACCCATACGAAATAAACATGGAGGTTTCAATTTACTTCTTGCTAGAGGATTTGAGCAACGGCATCACCGCTCATTTCGGATTTTGCTTTGTACCTGGAGTATCAAGTTTAGCTTGTATTCAGTAATTAGTAATGTGGAAGAGAAAAACTGATACATAAACAACTAGCCTAAGCGTAAAAACCGTTACTTTAATCCTTATAAGAATTGCCTGGTCCTCTAAAAAAGAATTCTCCTGGTGAGAACAATTTCAGTGTTAATACATCGACCGTGTAAAAAATCTAAACCTCTCACTTGATAGGTTCTTCCCAAACCAGCAGTACCAGTTGTCTACCAAACCTGTTTTGCAATGAATGGACCAAACATGTCTTATTAAGGTTGAATTCAGACTATGTACCTTAAACACTGTACGGATTGGATGTGAGGCATATATATTATGGTATCATCCCGCACTCTGAGCATTGCCAAGTGCCTACCAAACCCGTTTTGCAGGGAACGGACCTAGCATGTCTTATTTCGGTTGAATTCAGACTATGCGCCTTAAACAATGTAACAGTATGGATGTGAGAGGCATATGATGGTACCCTCCCGCACTCCCGACTCCGCCAAGAAAAATATGCATTGGACAGAGATGTAGGAAGTGGTACAAATAAATTGAAGTGCAGCCAGTTACCTTTGAGATATTTGGAGATCCTAGTTGCATTGTATCCATCAGCTAAACCAACGGTTCTCGTGGGTCTAAACTCGCCCAGTTTCTGTATCTTCTTGTTTCTCATGTCGACAGCAAGCACCCACGCTACGTGATCGTTGTTGCAGTGGTAAACCTTGGAGAGGAAGTAGACAATGCCATCCTCTTGTAAGCTGACGTTGGGCATGCCGGTGTGAAGAGTCGACAAGGTTGGCTGAGCTTTACCCGGATCAACCTGCAGGATGGGCAGCTCGGCTATATCAGAGGACCTGAACTCGTAATCGGCGTGCCAATCCTTGACCGATGAGCTATTTCGCTTGGCACTCCATACTTTGGCCTCCCAGTACCCCGAGGTGCCAGATGACGATCCCGGCTGGGCTACATGGAACTGCATCTCGACAAACCTGAACAAGCCATCGTCAAGGAGGGCAATGTCCCGGATACAGCTTGGGTCGCTTTGGGAGGACTCATCAACCGACACGATGGGCCCTGGCAGTTCTAAGCAATGGAGCTTGGGGCGTTCGGCGAGCACGTTGCAGAGGATGATGTTATGCCAGAGGTCGACCCACGCCACAATGCCTCCATCTCCTCCGATGGTGATCGCCTTGCACGTGGAGTGGTATGTGTTAGGGTCTGAGAATTGTTGCGGCTTCAGCACCAGCCGCTTCATTGTCCAGGACTTGGTATCAGAGTGATACAGGTAGAGTTCAGCAGGATCTCCGTACCCGATCCCGCCGGAGTGCGCAGCAAGGACGTAGCCGTCATGGGTGCCCTTGCGCACGAAGGCGACCGAGTCATCGCTGAACAGGACGTCGGTGGGGCACGGGAGGTGCTCGAGCGAGGGACCGCCGGCGTCGTAGACGAGGTATTCCCCATAGTGGGGAAAGTTCATTACGGATAGATGGTCGCAGAAGACGACGCGGAGGAGGACATGGCCGCCGTCGGTCTCCGTGGCGAGGACGCGGGGGTCGACGGCGAAATCGGTGTGCTTGTAATCTGTGGCGTGGAAGCACGTGTAGGAGACGAGCGGCGGGCGTGCGGTGCAGAAGGTGAGCTTGAAGGTTCCGTTGAAGCCGGTGATCTCGCAGGCGGCGGTGGTTGCATTGTCGCGGTCGGCGAAGTAGGCGTGTGGCTCCATGAGGACGAATGGTGGCCGCTCCTCGCCGTCGTCGTCCGGGTGTCCATAGGCAGGAGGGTTCAGCAGGTACATCGATCCCAGATCGATCGAATGCCTTCGATCTCTTCGTCTTCAAGGTCGATCTATCGACTATCGATCTTTCTGTGAGTGGGGGACAGGAGATCGACAAAGGAACAACGATGAGATTGCAATCTGGATTCTCGAGCGACAGGGCAACAACCCAAACGTCATTTTAGTTGATTCCCTAGGGCCTTCATTGGATACGAATTTTTAGGGAAACCTGATTTTAGAGATAACCGCTTCAAGATTTTCTAATCCAAATGTCATTTTCTGTATACCTATTCTTAACATAATTATTATTAGTATAAAAACGTTTTTCTGACCAGAAAATAAAACCCTAATACTACGACGTGTTTTGATAAAACTCGATGCTAGTTGTTTATAACTTTCTATGTGTCACAAACCCGCGGTGGAACCAACGGTTCTTTTACAATCGCTGAGGACAACATGTCTGTGGCGATGTCCCCACATTTCAAGTCCTCTCTTTCGTTTGCTACTCCAAGTATAACTTCAAAGTTGAATAAAGTTAGTGTTGATTTGTGAAGGCGTGAAAATTAAATCACTCATGGTTTACACAAATAGTCAATAAACATTTAGCAATCCAAATGAAATGCTAGTGTTCTACATCCATAAACTTAACTCTATTCCACATTCATTTCAACTAACATTGCCGAAGATCATATAGTTAAGGGGTTTCATGTAGCTATGCGGTTGTTTGGATACCCCATTTATAGAGAATGCATTTTCTCAAATCGAGTTTAGCCGTCTAACAAGCTAAAACTTTGTTTGGCTCGTTCCGCTAAATCATGGATATGCAAAAAACTGGTTCTTGGAAATCCATAATTTCAGGTTTGTAGAAAAATGACTATTAGAGATTTTTCCAATAATGTGATTTCCATATAGTCGCGTGTTGCTCTGTCCTCAACAACACGTATGTGGCAGCTTCCATTATCCTTGCTAGAGACCATGAGGACGGGGTTCAAAACCATGCCCGAGCCACCATTGTCAGAGAGGTGTAGCATGTAGACGCCGGTCACCTGGTGGGCAGCCTTTCACCGGCGACGACGAAGGTTCACTTAGGGCAGTCGTCGTCGTCCTTCTTGTCGTCCGGTTGTGGTAAAACGGAGCCACGGAGGTCCACTTGGGGTAGTCGTCCTTCTTACCAGCGGCTACACAAGTCACAAGGATGGCAATAACGGCAACCAGGAGATGTCTCATCGAGGCGTATAGAGTGTTGGTGCAGCCCATCGCTCATCACAACAGAAGGAGAATCGTTGATTTACCCATGTCTGGTAGAGTAAAAACCGGTTTTGCAACTTCCTAACCCAAACATAATTTTCTTTGATCCTATTCTTAGCTGAAAAGTTAATAAAGGCGTGGTTTTTACTAGTCGACCTAAAACTTATTTTGGAAAAATTGATCGCTAACCTAGGATATCCAATCAACCACTAAATAAGAAGTAAGCAAAAGCATGGAAATATATATTTGCTTGAACAAATCCCAGCTATCCATTATAGTAAAATCCATAACTTTTTGTATGTGTGTTAGAAACACCAACACACACTACGTAGCAAACTAATTTGGTGCAACATTATGGTTGCCCCTAGTTTATAATTGCAATTGAGCTGGTAATTTCAATAACCTATTGCTTTCTTCCTCGCCTCGTCGAAATAAAAATGCTTAATTGAGATTACCCAAAAGAATGTTAAGATTTCCAATTTAACAATTTCTTACTTTTAAATGAATTCAAATGATCATCGTACATACACCAAATCATCATAATCAGGAAGAGCAGAAAGTACAACGCCAAAAAAACTACCACTCAATTGAAAAAATGGAACACAATAGTGTCATCGATATTCATGTTAGGAGAGAATCTACCAACAGAATATCTTGGTCCATTTTTTTGGATTTACAGTAATACAGATGCTACTTTTTTTGGATTTAACATTTTTTCTTTAATAATTATATTCTAACATGAAAATTAATTAGTGTTTTAATTTAGAAAATTATTAGCATGCAATATTGATGATTATTTTATATCCTATATCTAGCGACAATAACTACATGCATACTAGAATAATTATAATTTACTATTATATAATATACAATTGTATATCATCACCGATGCAAAAAAAAAATGCTAAGTAGGCAGACTCTATTTGTGGCCAATATAATTTTCTAGTTCCATTATAGTCGAGGACATTTTATTGAACTAATATAAATTTAAATAAAGCACGATATGCTAACAACATCAAATTTATATACGAATAATTTGTGCCACTGCTATGCACTATTTTGTTTATATATGTTTGTGTATATTTTAATATCTTAAATTGGTTAACACATATTTAAGAATCGCAATTTCTATTACGCAGTCGACCTTGTTCAAGGGTTACAGCGAGGTCACGTTTCGTGGCCGCGCGATCGCGATCGGACGACCCGACGCGAGCGGGGCGTTTCACTCTCTTGGCCCCAGCGCGCAGAAGCCTATCCAGTTGTTAGAGCTGTTTCCTCTTTTAGTCGATTCGCTCGATCTCGCCGGCGATTCACAGCACCGGGGGAGAGATTCGTCGGCGCCGGCTGTTTCCTCTCGCCGGGTGCCGCTTCCTCATGCCGGCGGCTGCTTCCTCGTGCCGGCTGCTACCTCTCGCCGGGTGCCGCTTCCTCAGCATGCCGGCGGCTGCTTCCTCGTGCCGGCTGCTACCTCGTGCCGGCTGCTACATCGTGGCAGAGGTTGCTTCCTCGCGGCGGCGTCCGCAGCTACCTCGTGCCGGCGGCGGCCGGGTCCTCGTGGCGGCTTCAGCGGCTACCTCACCGCGGCAGCGGCCGGTTTCCAGCTACCTTCTCGCGTCGACAGCTAATTCCCCGCGTTTGTCTGGCTACATCCCCACGCCTCCTGCTAAATCAGCCGCGTCTCCGGCTAAATCCACGGTAAGGTAATCTTCGATCTAATTGAAAACTTTTTGATCTAGTAGATTTGTGTGGTTTTTTTTCTATTCATGCTAGGAGAGATTTCTGCCGATGATGAACATGTGTTTCTCTGTACATTTTGTGTTTGTATGTGCTTTGTAGATGTAACCTAGTATATTTTTCCCACTAAATAGATTACCTGGGGAGCTTAGGGTGAGCCAATATTTAGGCCCCATGTCATACTAGAATGGAACTTCTCAGCCGATGTATCCAGTGAACACTAGTTGTAACATAGACGATGGTAGGTGCTAGTGTTGTACATGTGGTTTTCCGATCATTAGATGTTAATTTGTGTGTTACATTTCATATAATTATGTTCGCCTGCAGATGTAGCATATGTCAACTTTTTTGTAGGATAAATCAGTTACATTGTAGGAATTATGACAGGATGTAACACATGGTAATTTTTTGACTAGATGGTACTCTTTCTCTGCTGTAACCGGCTTTTGCTACTACTAACGTACTACTGTTGTTTTTTTTCAATCATGCATGCCTCATTTTTGTACTTCATGTTATTCTTCCTACATCTTTTACTAGATGTTACTCTTCCTCTACTATACAGGAAATGTTCCATCTTTTTGTTGATTGGATGTGATCTGAAATTAGATGTACCTGCATGCTGATGTTTATATGCAGTTAAAGTAGATGTAGCACGGATTTCAGATCACAGACCATCCCGATTAGATGTTCAGATTTTACTTGCTCAACTATGAATCCATGCATGTATCATACACAAGAATAGCAAGATGTAACTGGTAAGTTTGTTAGAGAAGAAGGTGCCGTGGGGGAAAAAACTTATTGGTCGGCTGTGTCCCGATGGAGGAAGAGGATTTTACTGGGATGAGATGTAACTGCTCGAAATTATCTTTGTTCTTGTTGTTGTTCTCCTCTTTTGTTTGGTTTGAGATCTTGATGTAACACCCCGGTCCCCGCAAAAAAAAAATGATGTAACACCCCGGTCTTTTTTCTGTTGTTCTTCTCCTCTGTCGTTTTGTTGATTTCCGAATGTAACTGGACGGAGGATTTAATTTCGTTGTGGTGAAGATGTGATCCGATGGGGATAAGGCAGAAAAAAGATGTTGTTTTGTACCATCTGGGTTGTGGTCCCGCACGCGTTTAATGCCAGGAGAGCTTCTCTCCCGTGAGCCAGCTATTCTTTCTATTTCAGGAAAGCGTGGTCCCTCCGTGTTGCTTTTTATGGTAATTTTGGACTGACCTCGCGTTAGGCAGAAATCGAGGTCGACCTCGGTGTAGCATGGCCCTTTAAGAATTAGATGTCTAACATGTATCCCAAAAAGTCATAAAGAAACGGCTCAACTGGGTCTAGAGGGATCCATAGTATCTACAATCCTTGAGATAAATAAAAGATGGACAAGCCCAAAAGGCTGATCTAGACATAATAACTGTGAAACTTGATAATTGACAACCCCCTCCATGATACCCAAAACTATTCTCAGGTCAAATGTGCACTTCATGCTCCCATGCTAGCTAATTCCTTCCACTTCAGCGCCATCCAAACTAAATCACGATGGAGGTTCCAGCATACTTGTTAGCTAGGGGATTTCAGCAACTGCGCCCTTGGTTGTTTGCTTTGTACCTGGCGCATCAAATTTAGCATGTCTTGAGTAATGATTTGGAAGAAAAAAACTGACCCATAAACCACTAGCAGCCCGAATATAGCAATACGGTACTTTACACTTTCACATATATGAAACGAATAGTGGAAAAGACAAAAGTCTACGAATATGCAAATCTCTATATCCTAATTATACTTGTAGAATGGTAACAACACCCAAGTGAAATGGGTCAGAGGACAGGTCAATAATCCCGTTGCTCTACATAAAATACAGCCAGTTACCTTTGAGAAATTTGGAGAATCCACTTGCATTGTAACCCCAGGCTAAGCCAAGTGTTCTCGCGGGGTTAAACTCGCCCACTTTCTGTATAGTCTTGCTTCTCATGTCGAGAGCAAGCACCCATGCCATGTGATCGTTGTCGCGGTAGTGAACCTTGGAGAGGACGTAAACAATGCCAGCATCTTGTAAGCTTAGGTTGGGTAGGCCAATTTGGAGGGTCGACAAGGTCGGCTGAGCTTCGCCCAGACCGACCTGCAGCATGGGCGGGGATGGCTCGGGTATTTCAGAGGACTTGAGCTTGTACTCAGCGATCCAATCCTTGGCCGATGAGCTACTAGCCTTGGTGCTCCATACCGTGAGCTCCCACTCCCAGTGATCCAAGGTTGAGGGTGTTCCGACTGGACTAGCATCTGGACATACTTAAATGAGCCATCAAGGAGAGCAATGTTTCGAAGAGACCTTGGATCGCCAACACGTGGTTGCTTTGCCAACAAGACCGGCGGCGGCAGCTTCAGGGGACGAAGCTCGGGGCGGTCGGCGAGCACGTCGCAGAGGAGGATGTTGTGCCACAGGTCGACCCAGGCCACGGTACCTTTGTCTCCTCCGATGGTGATTGCCTTGCGCGTGCAGTGGTACGGGGCTGGGTATGGGGATGGCTTCAGTACCAGCTCTGTCTCCTGCCAGGTCCTCGTATCGGAGTGATACAGGTAGAGGTCATAGGGTCGTGGATCCCCGAACACGCCGGAGGTTGCGGCGATGACGTAGCTGCTGCTGCCGCCGCCGCCGTGGGGGCGCACGAAGGCAAGGGAGTCATCGCTGAACTGGAGTTGGGTTCCGGGGTGCGGGAGGTGCTCGAGGAAGGGGCCGGTGGCGTCGTAGACGAGGTATTGTCGGTTGCCGGGAAACATGATCGAGGAAGGATGTGCACCGAAGACGAGGCGGAGGAGGACGAGGCCGCCGTCGGTCTCCGTGGCGAGGATTTGGGGCTCGGCGGCAAACACGGTGTGTCCGTACGCCGTGGCTTCGAAGCACATGTAGGAGACGAGCGGCGGGCGGGCGGTGCAGAAGGTGAGCTTGAAGGTTCCGCTGTAGCCGGTGATCTCGCAGGTGGCGGTGGTGGCGTTGTCGCGGTCGGCGAAGTAGGCGTATGGCTCGATGAGGACGAACGGCGCGCGGGCGCTCCTCGCCGTCGTCGTCGGGGTAGCCATAGGCGGTAAGGTTGCAAGCGGTGCGGGATGTACCGCTTTGCCCGCTACGCCGCCCCGCAAAAATGGCCCGTGCGGCCCCGCTAGGCTGACCGTGTCGTTCGAGCGGGCCGAAGCGGCCGCGTTATCTGCACTAGATTTAGATGTGCGCCTTGGCGCACAATCCCGTGAAATTCGCACCGATTTACACTTTATGCAATAAAAATCATGTGGAAAATGTTAAAACGTTTTTGGGCATTGTCAAATCACATGAGCTCTCCTCTGTTGGAACTTGGAAGCGAGTCCTACAATTGGTAAATTCTGATTTACCGGGTGGCTCCATGAGATCCCCTCTATATTATACCATTACATTTATTTGTTTCATTTTACTGAATAAACAGACAAGGTTGTATAGTAAACCAAACATAAAATAGGAAAATATAATACATAGAAGTATACAAGTGCTGAAAGTAGGTAAATGGACATGTGAACTGAGATGTCCAACATAATGCAAGAGGTAAGCATGAACTTATCATGGATATATGTCGACATAATGCAGCTTCAACTTTAGAAGGGTACCATTCCATCAACCATGGATAAAAGCACATTAGTAAGTAGATAGTGGCACTGGACCAAGAATTTGAAACTTTCATTTGCTTGAGAAAACCATTATGGGATAAAGCGAAATACATAAGGCGAGCACTAAGGAACGGTAGAAGAAACATCCACACGCGGTGCACAAGCGAATTGTTGCAACGGGCACCTCGTTCATATTTACATGCCAGCTACAAAAGGGAGAAGTACAATCTTCAGACACTCGGGTACGTAGATAACACAGAATAAATAAACATCTAGTCACCACATGTGTTACCAAAAGAGAACACTCCTCGAAAGCAAAGTAGAAATCAGGCAGTGGCCAAAGTCAAAACAAAAAAAATGATGAAGAGTGTAATCTGTACTCGCTATATATGAGAAACTTAAACCCACAAAAAAGTCGGAAGAATATCCAGTTTATACATGAGAACATATATGCATGCCTTTTCAGATATTATGCTTGTTTCTGGGCTAGGCCTTCTTTGTCTTGAACTGTGCATCCGCCTAAACTTTCTGCGGCGGCAACCTGCGCCAATGAATGTTTTACACAATAATTCAATCAAGAGACAAAGACATACCATACAGATCTACTGTATCAAAAAATGGTTCACCACTAAGGATAGAAACTACCTCTTTTCTATCATCTTCAAAGTAGATGGGGCAAGTGGACGATTTGGATCATCAACTACAGATGAATGAAGCTGACAAAGAAGAGAAGTTTGCCATAAGAAATGAGGAACCTAGCATAAAAAACACAAGTACACATGGATAACATGCGGCTAATCACCTCTTCGGACCCGAACCCAGGGGGTGACTCCAGCAGACCTTCAGACCCAACCCGATCAGCACTTTTTGTCACATACTTGAATAAGTACTTCACCACCTGTGTTTTATTGCACCACTCAACATTCATATGGGACTGGTATTTTTTAACATGCCCATGTTACAAGTACCACCCACAGATTATTAACCACCCATAGATTATTAAGAATGCTTAAGTGCACGGCGACCATTGTTGTGACATCAATAAAGTGCATTTTCAACAATGACAGTCTCCTCCTGAAACTCTTTTTGAAAATGTTTGGAGCATTTTCCTTTTTGCATACAAACAAATTTGGCTTTAAGCTCCCTGCAGGGACCATGCACCATAAATTCAGAAACCCAAACCTCAGTGTCACCATACATTAGTTTCCCTATGTGTACAGGTTGAGAGTTATTTGGTCAAATTTTATGTTTCTGTCCCACTGTATGTCTAGGGGCATTTTGGGGTTCAGAGGTAGCTAATATACTGTGCCATATTTGTGCAACATAGAGATATCACGTCATGGATCTATGCTTGAAGTAGTAAAAAGTGATATTATTTTAATAGGCTTTGTGCATGGTACACAAGAGAAGAGATCTGTTGTTCTAGAGTTTACCTCTCTCCTAGTGTTTACCATGTAGAATGCCTCACTTCTGGAACTCGAAGGCATGAAGAACAAAACTATAAAGGAACATGATTCAGTCTGACATCCGTATCACAAACCATTTGAAAAGTAGTACTGCACTAGCTAGCTGGAAAAATGATTATAAATAAACTCTAGGAAAATCCAAATATAATCATCTTGATATTAATTTATTAACTTTTTATTTTATTTTCTGGTGCAGCAAAAAGGAGAACAAATCACATTGACCAGCCGGCGAGTATGAGAACTGAATATTTATCTGTCAACTACAAACAAAAAAGAAAAACATTATAAATACCATAAGCAAATACTTCACATCGTATCACATTGATAGTACCACCACCATACAATATTTGTCCAAACCATGGCTAACCAACAGAGTTGAACCAAACAAATTGTATGCCTAAACAATATTTCGAAGATCAGATGGTGTCAAATAAATCCTTACAACCTGGAAACAACTGACAGTCATAAATGAAACAGAAAATGCACCTGTCCGTACTCCGCTGAACTACTAAGCAAGCACCTGTCCGTACTCCGCTGAAATATTATACATTTGTTAGGTCGTACAAAACATAGTGAATCATAAGAAATTATAAATGGGGTAAAAAACATTTATATACAACCAGGGAAACAACCATGGAAGCTAGAGATAATATATTGCAGCAACTATTAGTGGAAGAAATGTTTGACACGATGGTTCTCATTTTCAGCCCAAGATCATAGATTGCAAGGCAACCATCTGTAACATATACATGAATTCATCATCCAACACACTTCCCTGATATTTGGTCGGGTTCTTGACTATAATAGTACATGAGGAATCAATCATCCTTTCTAAAGCCAGATTCTAAAGAGTAGAATCTACATGGGTACACTGAACCGAAGAACAAGATAGTCGATAACTACCGTGACATGAAGTCGAAGGTGGCGGCAACAACATTTGTCACGGTTGTGGAAGTCGCAGTAATGAGTAGATAAAATAGCATTGTATTGGTCGCTTGGCTGCATTCCAGCCAACCCAGGTGCTTGTTCCTGAACACATCCAAATCCTGTATATGATAAATTAGTGTTGGTCTAATTGAGATAATTTAAATGAAACTGCAATTTAGATAGACATCCAGCACCTAGATTATCATACCTAAGTTCGAGAATCCTAGAAATTATGGCAATGTTAACGGATGCAATCCAATTAAATGTAAAAGAACTAAGGCATTAATTTGAATAGCCCCTAAAAAGAGAGGCTCGAAATAATGAACACAATTAAACGTACTGAACATAACTTATTGTTGGGATATGTCGGAAGGAGATCAAACAACATCTATAGTAGAGATATTTAGAAAATAAAACCACGTGGTCTTTGAAAAGTTAACCACTAAGGTGGAGCACCCTGTTAGTCAGCTATAACCTCAATTAATTATCTTCCAGACATCGTAGGACGGAAACAAAACCAGCGGATGCTCATTTAAATAGTTGTCCAAATTGGATATCTTCTTAAACATTCACAACAGCACCCTAAGCGTTGTTGTACTTTACAGTTGTCTGGTATGTGAAGACGATTGCAAAGGGCCCTTTGACCAGTCTTAGAACTGCTCATTTTTTATCACATAAAACTATCTAATTACAGTGCACATTGGTCTCATGTAATTTAGCTATGAATGAACTCATAGACTTGCCTGGCACCACTGCATGAATAAAATTTCCCCATTGTGAGGTACAATATCCTATAGCCGCGAGCACTTACATCTGGAGTAAGCTATAATTCAAAACCATCTAAGGAAAGCAATAAGAAAAAGAATAACACAATAAAAATTGTAAGGAAATTAACAGGAGGATCGTCTTTTATTTGCTTCCAATTTTTCCTCATCAAAATAGCAATATAGAAGAACTTGATCTGATCAAAGTTAATAAGATACCAACAAATTCTGTACCGTTTGGGTTTCAATTTCCCCTTAACTACTTCTAGTCGTATCCACTCTAGCAAAATCATCCTAACCAGACCATGTGGAATGGCCATTATAAATTGAATCATTCAACCAACACATGGATGAGTAAAAAAATATAGAGATCATATGGGAGGCAACCAAGAACAAAATCAGATCAACACCTGTAAGAAATACTATATTTATGTACTGAGGTAAATAGTGTTAAAAGTTGTAAAGAAAATGTACCCGGAAAATATCCAAAAATTTAAAGCAAGAATGATATTTGAAATGCCAATTAGCTAGTCTCTAAATAAGTAAGATTCCAAGCAGATTTCGTCCCTGGCAATTATCATGGTACATTTATTCAGGGAATGTAAGTACAGTTCTTTCATACCGGAAAACTGTGAATACATCTCACTTTCTGTTGGTCAAAATGTTAGAGCATATACCTCATGCCCTCTAACTACAGGACTTGATCAGGTCCATATGGTTCTTACTTCATCAACTGCAAAAGAATTATATGGTTGCATTTAGCATAACTGAAGAATGAACTACTTATTTAACGAATCGCAGCAGAACCACTCAAACAATAAGACTACAGGAGTAGGCAGTTTATCCTGTCATCAATATTTTAATTATGTGTGGAACTATGTGGCCTCACTGCCGATGCTTCACAACCGGGTGCTCCTCACCACACAGTTCCACATATCCCCTTCAAGGAAAGGCATGGAGCAACATCAAAATGCAAAGTATTGTACAGTCATATAAGCTCAAAAAATATCTAATGTGGCTGCAAGTATTGTACAGTGATATAAGCTGAAAAACAATCTCATCCGGCCATAATGCATAGATTGCACGCCCTCACCTGAAATGGACTTCACTGAAATGAATGTCCAGTCTATGCCACTCTGAACTTATGAAAAACGCATACTGAATGTTTTCTGAGGGCATCTCCACTGACGGGAGAATGAGAAAACCATCAGCTGCATATATTCATAGCTGCAAATACCTGTAAAATTTTGTTGATAGTTACAAAAAGAAGCATAAAAAAAATCAAATCCAACCACTTGTTTGATTTTTGTACCAATGAATCTAATCTCTCTCTGACCTTTGGTTGTTTTGTGTGATACCTGCATTTTAACAGATTGGACAGCAGAAAGGTAACCTTCTGAAATAAAAAAATGTGGTTCAATTTATAACTTCTTAGTTCATCCTCTCCAAGGGCTTCCCATCCTCGCAGCTGCCAACTATTGTGCCAGGCCTATCTGCAGGGGTGTGGCATGCCGCAACGGTATTCGCCGCAGACCAGGATGTCAATCTTACTGCTACTGGATGTGTTCTTGCTGCCTTGAGAGAACACGTGCCATGGTGCTCGGTTTGAGACCTCATTTTATCCGGGGAACAGTCACCTTCATTGCTGGAAAGAAAACAATAGTAAATCAGAACTGTGACTAATAGTAAAACGTGACAGCTCCCCTTTGCAAATACCCATATTTCAAACTCCATACAATAACCATGATGGAATAGATGCATAGAAAGATATATTTCTCACTCAGATCCATGTCCAAACTGCAATAATCAGCAGCAAGCGAGGTAAAACATCAACCACATTTTCAGTGTAACATCAGTCACTAGCTACATATCTCTTTTTCGCTGGAGCTACGGAAGAGAACGCACACAAACAACAATAAGTTGAATCAAACATATCGTTCTATGATATGAGATCATTTTGGAAATAACCTACTTCTCTGGTTCATTTTAGGTTCTCCTCCTGGTGTTGGTCTCTGCACAAAAGGAGAGAAACAGAGGAGTCACACGGAAGGGGGAACAAGGAGAATAAAAAGGCATAGCCGCATCAAACTGGGCTTACTTCAACAGGTGGTTTGAGTCGCGTCGGCAACCAGATGCAGGATGTGTTGGCAGGGTTCGATCACCCCGTGCACGCGCACCACCATCTCTGCAACTTCTCTCGGCTTCTCTCCCGCGTCAACCACTCTCTCCATGTGTCCTGCTACTATCTGATATCCGTCACTCGATCTAACACTACAAGCTTACATACCATCACACCAATCTGACATTCATCATGGAAAATGAAACAAACCAAGGTCCAAGCGGGGGATGAAGCCATACCTGTTGTCAATCACTACAACAAGACACATTGGTTCATGAGAAGCATCACATCAGGCTGCAAAGCAAGCAAAACCAAAAACGTGAGGGAACCCTCAATACCTTGCAAATCTGCTGAACAAAGAAGGGGATCCAGAGAGAGAGAGAGAGAGAGAGAGGGTGAGGGAACCTGGGTATTGGTGAGGGAACAACGGGTTGAGAGCAGCAACAAGCCAACAACAGCGCAACCGGCCGATCCCCGCGCATCGTTCCCCCTGACCATTCCTCTGCTTCCCCGCGTAATGCTCCATGGCAGATATGGCGGCGTGAGCTTGGGGAGAGTGAGGGACGTGGCGGAGCTCCTCTATCTTGGTGCCGACAGGAGGATGGAGAGGCGGATCGCCGCTGCAGCCCGCGCTCCTGGGCTCGACTGCTGAGGTGGAGGACACCGGTAACCGCGAATCAGCTGCGGCCCTCCGCTCCTTCCGTCGGCGTAGAGGAGGAACCGGAGCAGAACCCGGCAGCGCTGTGGATAGAAGAGAAGCTCATGGGGTGGCGGCGGCGATGGGGGCGTGAGGGAAGAAGAGAAGGCTAGAGGCGGCTGTGAAGAAATTGATAGGGTTTGGCTCGTGGTGGCTACTTTTTTCCCCTCTCCTTCTGATTCTTTTCTTTTTCTCTTTTGGCTCAGCCAATCTCGCAGCGACACATGGTCCAAAGGCTGAAGGAGCAGCGAGGCGCTCGCCCAGCCCGTGCGCGCCGAGTGGCCTACCGTGGATAGGCTCAGAGTGCCCCATGGGGGTGCAACAATTATACCTTTAGACTAGATTTAGATGTGCGCCTTGGCGCACGACCCCGTTGAGTTCGCACGGATTTGCGATTTGTAAAAAGAAAAAAATTAAGTAGGAAAATATTAATGTGTTTTTCAGGTTTTATTCAAAACAAAGTGGGGTAAATTAAATTAGGATAAAGCAAACAAATTCACGAACGGAATAGTAGTAGCACATGAGTGGCTCAGGGCCCCGGTAAACAATTACAAAACACTATATTAAGCATCTTTAGAAGTGAAATGAAAAACTATCATTGGTGAAACACTATGTAAATTTTCATAATACAATTCCTAAGCACACTTAGATTCTACTATTTTCAGGAATATAATACCCATTATGTACCTGCTGTTCCATCTTCTCTATTGGGAGTAGCTGATTTTGTCCCCCCTGGGCAGATGGCGGGGATGCATTCCTATATGATGCATCCTCAAGGTATTCCAAAACTTTAGCATCTCACCCAACTCCTGTGTTTCTCAGTTTGGTACTTTTCAGCCTATAGTCCAACAGAGATGACACTGCCCTAATCAATAGGAAATTTATTACCCGCGATGGTGACTGTGGCTAGGCTGTCCGCGCTCCACCGGCGGCGCCATCCCCGCGCTCGGCCATTTCTCGCGCCCCATCAGCGACGCCGCTCCTGCGCCCTATCGCCTTGGCGATGATCCCGTGAGACCCATATACAGACGTACGGAACGATAATATTTTTTTAGGCTTTACAAATAATTGTGAATGGGAGCTGAGAAACAATTCTCGCTTTTAATGTAAACTTGGGAAAGGGAAAAGTATAGAAGCAAAAGAAAAAAAATGAAAATAGATGTAAAAGATAAGTCTAGGGTTTGACACCGAAAGCCTAAAGCAGCTCCACCCCCGCGCCGAAAGCCTAAAGCAGCTCCACCCCCGCGCCGAAAGATAAGTCCCTCTTCAACTTTTGAGGATTTGAGCTAACAATTTGCCTCTCTGCCTGCCTCTCTCTCCCTCACTCCTTCCCCTTCTCCCTCTCTAATGACTTTCTTGTGTTTTTATATAACTCTTGTTTGTGCCAGCTATGTATTCATATGGTTCACATGCAATCAACCTTGTTTATCTTTCCTTTAATTCCCTTGTACATCTGCATGGTCTACCTATTCCTTGTCTATTTACAGAATTAAGCATGCTCATATAATGCAGTGTCGCTCCTAAAGTCTTGGCTCTATTTTGTGATTGGCTCTGCAATATATATATACAGTGGTAACCATTAGATTTGGCTTTTCATATGCAGCATCAGCTAGAGCTGTCCTATGCTGCCCTATTATGTCCTGTGCGGATGCTCCTGGGAACATATCGGTTAGCGGGAGGATGCTGGGAAGACATCGGTGTCGAGCAGCGGGAGGATGCTTTGGTTGAACCTGCAATGGCCAGCCAAGCACAATCTGAAGAATCATAGGTACACACTCTAGCTCTTTCTGATTCTTAAGTCATATGCTATTCAGACAACAACTATATAATGTACAGTACTTAGATTCTACAAAACTATATAATATTTTTCTGTTACATATGAACTTAGTCCTTCTCAACTAAATAACCAAACCTCATGAATAGATATGAGAGCAATGTGCTATAGCTTATTTAGGTCATTCCAGAGAAAAGGTACCCCTCTGATCCATAATAAGTGTTGCGATTTTAGTTAAAATGTCCTCAACTTTGAACTAAACTTCCAACTCTTATTATGGATTGGAGCAAGTATTACAACAACAATGAAACAATTAATCTGAGCTTATATTTGTAAAAATCCTGCCATAGCAATCAAAGCAGAGCAGAGAAATCCTGGCCCTATAAATTCATAAGTTTGATCAATCTCAAAATACTTCATGTGAACCTCATCTATATCCCTGTTGTGTATCAACGCTCTACTGTTTTCACCGGCTCAGCATTGTAAACTTGGATGGTGAAAAATGTTTGCATCAAATATACAATATAGATATATGTTTAAGTACCTATATTTTCATTTAAAATCATTTTACTGCAGAAGCTCCCATTGAGAGTGAAACATACTACAGAAACAATTTTAAGCAGACCAACTACTAACCTCTTCATTGTCTCTAATAACTGTTGGGGAATTAGATAATCAATTCTGATGATTCTTTGGTTGGATTTACGCCTACTGATGCCTGGTATTCACAAGTAAAGACACCCAAAACTATCGTTCATTCCATATATCATGCGCCAAGTGATTATTTTGGAACCTGTTAGAAGAGCAACAAACATGATTGAGTAAATCACATATTTGGATTCTGAAGCAAATTGAAATCTGAGACCCATTGTATAAAAAACGCACTGCTTAATTTCTCTAATCACAAAAATATAATTCAAATGGCACCAACGGCTGGAATTTTTGATATTCTAACAACATGCATGGAAGTAGATGATAACAAACAGAAGTTTCCAACTTTACATCAGTTTAATCAAACCAGTATGAATACGGGTGCACTTGTAGCTTATAATATGAATACAAAAGGGATCACAAGATGGTTAAGACACATCGCATGCACATAGAAGCAGAAAAATGAGAATTATGATTTGGCAAACATCATAGACTGATATCAGCAGATGAACTATTACTGAAAAAAGCTCAAATCAGGTGGAGATTTTGAATAGTCGAACTGGACATTACCATTTCCTGCACTCTATTTATTTTTTTAGAGGTGACCTAAAATAATTCTTGAGCCAAAAAAGTGTGTCAATTTCTTTTTTGAAATTCATGTAGTGTAACATGTAGCTAACATAAGCCTTATTTTACTAATACTTCATCAACCAAAAGGTTTTATTTGAATGGATAGCAACTCTGAATGAGCTGCACACAAGCAAAGGTAAAGGTTCTGAAGGTCAACAGCTTTGAAACATATTATCAAAGAAAATACCAAATAATGCTAAGAGATACAGTACCTGAGCTAATCCTCCGGGAATTGCTCTCTGCCACATGTGAACTGACCAAAGCACTCAACATAGGCCAAGGGTTGTGCCTTCAAACAAAAGATTCAAACAAAATAAACAAAAGAAGTAAATCATTAACATCAGATCCATTCAAAGATGCAGCGTATCATAATTCAACTACCAGTATGGTACCTGTTTGTGCCGGCACCAGAACAGTGATGAGAACTGGAGCCCATTGATCCACTTCCCATTTGATGCTGACATATTTAGTGGTCTAAAAACCTGCTCACAAAACAATAGAGATGTTACACACATATACTACTGCCTAAAAACATGGTAAAAATATGTAAGATACTAATAAAAAAATTAGAGAACATATTATCCCTTAGTTCAAATAGAGTATCATTACAACCAAAACTGAATCTCACAAATCATTTTTTAGAAACCAAAACTGAATCTCACAAACCAAAACTGAAGCCCATATGTATTTTTAGAAACCTCTTGATATTCTTCAGTATCTCAATATCTTAAGATTAATCATTACAACCAAAATTGAATCTCACAAATCAAAATTAAAAAGAGTACATGACTGGAGTAATAGAAACTGAACAACCATATGCATTGGAACATAGGTGTTGATAATTATATATATACAGTATCAATAGGTCACTGGCATCGATCAGAGAGTTAGCACCATCTCCAACACCCATTAATAAATCCGAGACTTCCTTGGCAACTGATAAAGAAATACATAATATTTTAATCAATAGCTTCATCCTAAGCATGGCATTCCTCATTGAAAATTATCGTTTGCAGCTTATACTTAATTCCAGTTAACTAATTACATTTTACTAAAAAGACAAGCAAGCATTAACAGAGATATCAGGCTGCTCGTTCCATATGAATTAACTGAAAAAGTTACAAAAAAGTAATCTGGCTATACAACCCATATGTTGGGAAAACTCACCTGCACAGATATCTATCCAACTTCAATACAGCTTCAAGTTCAAAGCTTAGAGGTGAAATTCTAGATAACACATACATGTGAGTGTTAGTGCATTAAGTAAATCCACCAACTTAAGAGCTCAATCTACGTCTTTCCTCGAGTCTGTTACCGGGCAAGCCACCGTTGTGATCTTCTTTCCCGAATCTATGTAGAAAGATGGGATCTTGAGAGAGAACTTGGGAGGAGAACCTAAACGATCTGAGCCTTCTAGTGACCATTTTCCTTCTCTGCAAACAAAAAAAATGCTACTGATAAGCTTCATCATGAAACCATGTGCATCAAGCAGCACCCGAAATATTAAGCACTTCATGAACATAAATGAAGATACAGTCCAATCACTTGCGAAATTAACTAAACAAAATATGGCTCATTACTTCTTTAGAAAAACCCTCCCAGATTTAGAAAAGTAGAAGCCATAGTTGCATTTGACAGGACAATTAATGTAGCATATTGGGAAGGGAAACAGAAGGGAAAAAAGTTATTAGTAGTAACGTTGTTTGAGCTATTCTCTCAAATTTAACTTCAACCTAACTTGCTTCACTGCTTGTGGTCACATTGAAGTATAGCATAGAGATGGGCCACCAAACAATGCTTTAGGTGTGGCGTGACTCCTAAAATTTCAAGGAAGAAGAATCAGCAAATTCTCAAGACAGCCAAGGTATAAGCCATGACGTTTTATTTGAAAATGTACCTTTGATGCGGCATTACAGACACCATATGATAGTTCTGTGAAAGCCCTCATCATTTATATATGCATCAGGTGGATAGCACCTAGCGGTTCTGAAATGCCTCGGCCACACATCCCAAATGGACCAATGCTATCGCATGACAAACCATTTTTATACAACCCTTGATTGCAAAAAACCTGGACAAATAAAATGTTTATAAAGGTACAAATACTAAAATATGTGTTAATTTAATTTAAAAGACAACTTAGATGGCTACATCTAATCCATTGTGAAAGCAAGACCCAACAAAGTGGGTTAACTGGGAACCTACTAAATTCCATGCCAAACATAAAACAATATATTTTAGCTCAACTCAGACCCTGCTAGTACCATGAAGAGTTAAAGGAGTCTGTTGCTTGTTCAGTAATTTTTACCCACATTTGACAATACAACTGTTTGCAATACAATGTAGATATATAAGTGATATGTAGGAAAGGCCTAACAGAGGCAGCAAAATACAGGGTACCAACAACTTCCAAGAAATTGCTCCGTGCTTACCATGTTATGATGAAAACCACATTAAAAACTTCTTGTTTATGATGAAAACCACTTGTAAAACTCCTCATTTTTCAGTCAGCTTTGTAAGTAACTGAACTGGGCCTTCAAAACTCATTAATTATCAGCCATCTCTATAAGTAACTGAACTGGAGGCCTTCCCTACACGAAAAAGATTTATGCTGGTACCGATGAGTAGTTGAACTAAATATACCATGCACATGTAACGCAGTACATACTGGCCACCAATACCAGTCAGCTCAACATCTTCCACCGATGAGCTGAACTGAATAAGCTCTAGACAAAATAATTGGGACCCAAACTTATGCGTACCTCACCTCAGATGGTCAGGGAGGGCTGCAGCGCTAGATGGACGATTATGGCTGGGTGACAACATCCATGATTTTCAATTCTATACGTAACCTGTGACGTGGAGATGGCCTGTGCAATTGGAAGAGAGTAGCAGAGAAAGGCAAAATAAAAAGTCAATGATATGTAAATAAAGTCTACATCTTAATAATAAGCACTCTAATCTTTGAAGCAAAACAATAATCGTGGTGCTGCTAGAGAAGGTACCTAGCAACTACCTTGTGCATCGATGACGGAGAGGATGAAGAGGCTAAGCCGGCAGGTGACCCAGTGACGTGCTGCAGCTTGAACCCGGAGCCTCATTCGTGGGTACCTGGGAATGGCGGCGGAGGATGAATGTAGGGTTAGGTTTCGCGGCGGCGAGGGGTGTAGGCATCGGAGCCCGTGCGCGCGAGCGCGGTATATGGCTTACCTGAGGGGCGCGACGGTGGCGGGAGGAGGAGGCGACGGAGGAGAGCACTGCGATGAGGAAGAGCAGCAGAAGGGCGAGGTCCTTCAGGCCGTGGCCGCGTCCCATCTGGCGCTCACGGAGGTGTCCATGGGATGGGACGGCCAAGCAAAGACGCGGGCGAGGCAGGGGCGCCGGAGCTCCCTTGCAGCGACGGCCTTGGAGACCACCTCCCTCCTCCGTTGACGGGCAGTGGCTCACACGGCCGGCAAATCGACGGCGAGGGACAGCCGCACAACGTGGGAGAGGCCGCTCCTGTCGATGGTTCGCCGCTCCAGCCGGCCGGCCGCGCGAAGGGTCGTGGCAGAGGGAGGAGGAAGGGGAGGCGGCGCGCGGGCTGGGGCGAAGAGGAGGAGGCGAACCGAGCGTGCGGGGATTGGGGGAGTGCGGAGCGGAGGGGGAAGGGGAGAGGGAGCGACGGGATTGGAGCTCGCAGAGTCTGGGCCGAGCGGGCTTTTCAGGACCCGTGGATAAAAATTCGGGTCCGCGGGAGGGCCGCGCGCCCTGGCCAGAACGGACGGTGGAGAGCGCGCCACATCAGCGCATCGGACGGCCGCAAGTCCAGATCGCTGTGAGAGCTCCATGGGGGTGCAGCAATCATACCGTGAGAAGCCATCCCGCAAAGCCACACAGTCCAGCAAAAGACAGATTGACCAAGGAGATCGAGCGTTTCCGAAAAGGCCGACGCCTCGTTGACCCGGTCGTCGCCGCCGCCGCCTCCCTTTGTCACCGACGTCGCTGCCTCCCTCCTCGTTGATGCCCCGACCTCCTCTTCCCTCACCCCTAGGCCCCTCCACATGGCCTCCCCTTCCCCGTTCAGCAGCTGGTGAAACCGCCGGTCCAGGTTGCCCACCGTCGCCGCGTCAACCAAGATCGTCCTGGCGCCGCGCGCGCCGCCGCGGAGGACGTGCCGGAGGCGGGACTCCATGCGCCTGATCCGGACCGGCTCGTGGATGGACGCGCCAGTGTCCTCTTCGCGGACGCAGACTAGCGCGGCGACGCGGCCGCC
Source organism: Lolium rigidum (assembly GCF_022539505.1). Classification (NCBI taxonomy): domain Eukaryota; kingdom Viridiplantae; phylum Streptophyta; class Magnoliopsida; order Poales; family Poaceae; genus Lolium; species Lolium rigidum. Next base: position 266,339,953 of record NC_061512.1, on the reverse strand, counting down.
GTGCGTCCACATCCTGGCGTCAATGGTGCCGCAGCGCAGGTCGTGCAGGGCGAATACCTCGGATAGGAGGCCCGGGCGGTCGTCCCGACGAGCTCGAGCACGCAGAGCCTCCTCTCCTTGGCCGGCGGGTCGCACGCCCTCGGCAACGCGTTGGCGGCCGAGGCGGCGGCGGAGAGAGGCGTGCGAGCAGCCTGTCGGCTCGTCGACCTTGCGGCCCGCGGCGTCGGCGACGTGGAGGATGTCCATGAACCAACGGCCGTTGTCGGAGGAGGCGTAGCGCTTCCGGACGCAGACGCCGTGGTCGGAGAGGGCGTCCTCCGCCTCCATCGGCACGCCGTGCTTTCTTTTTTTTCTGCTAGGCAGTGGTGTCTGACATGCGAGCTGAAAACGTTCCAGTATACAGCTAGCTAGCCAACGGAAAAGAAGCGTTTGCGGGATGATGCGGCCGTCGCACTCCTGCCGCATTATCCGCTGTAATTCTAGCGGTTTGTTGCGGCAAACCGCGAGGGTTTGCACATAGGTCGTTGTCCCGCGATGCTTTGTAGCGGTCAGCCGCAACCCGCCCCGCTTGCAACCTGAATAGGCGGGAGGATTCAGTAGGAATATCGCCATCGCCAGATCCCAGATCCCAGATCGATCGATTGCCTTGAACTTGGAACAGTTCCAGGCCAGCCGCCAGGCATGGAAGACTGTTTTTTTCCGTCACGCACGGAAGAACCCTCCGTGTGCTTGGGCCTAGCCCATTTTTTTTTCTTTTCTTTCGTTTCTGAATGCTCATCCTCTTTTAGGTCGTGCATTTTCTCAAAAAAAAAAAAGGTCGTGCATGAACAGAGAAGATAGCTAGATCTGATTGCCGACAGCCCAACGTCCAAAATTATTAAAGACGCAGCAGCCTGCTGATTAGGTTCGAACCTAGGGTGTGTTCGGTTTGGGAATTAGGTGGAATGGAATGGAACCATTCCATTGGTGGAATGGAATGGAACCATTCCATTCCTTGGAGCCATTCTCGCGTTCGGTTCAGGGATAAAATGGAGTGGAACCGTTCCTCGAAAGGGAATATTCCGTCCAGATGCGGAACGCACCCGTCCGGGCAAATCGGCCGGACGAGGTGGAATGTCTCGATCTGCGTGCTAATTAACCAAGTTTAGCAATAATTAATCAAGTTTAGCAGTACTAATCAAGTTTAGCAAATAATTAATCGAGTTTAGAATAATTAATCGGGTGACTAATCTCACCCATTCCATTCCATTCTCATCCCATTCCAAAACCGAACACATGGATGGAACCGTTCCGTGACAATTTTTTTGTCCAAACCGAACACAGGGATGGAACGGTTCCGTGATAGTGGAATGGAATTGTTCCATTCCATTCCACCCCATTCCCAAACCGAACACACCCCTAGCTACCACGATTCTAGTGTGGGTGTACAAAACGATTTCCCATTTTCTTTGTTTTCTTGTTTACATGAGACCAAAAAAAGAGTGGATTTTTGGAGCATGGGCTACATGGAGCTTGTTTTTTGAACGGTTTAAAAATAACATTTGAAGTTTTTAAAAATTCAGAGAAAAATTTGAAGTTCTAGCAAATAATTTAGTCTACCAACCCGAAAAAATCTCACCTTGAAATACCAGTATTTTGGGCTGCACAGAAATGACAAAATCCGACGTGTAAAGTATTGCATAGTGCAAAGTTTCAAACCTCCCAATTTTGTCAGGTTTTGTCATTTTAAGCCCAGAATGTAAGATATTTCAGGTCGAGATTTTGTACGTTGTAGGGTACATCAATATCTATGTTTATATTTTTTTTAGAGTTTTTTGAGTCTTTGAACTCTTGTTTTCAGATTTTCAAAAAATAAAGAGCTCCATGGCATCTAAGCTCCAAAATGAATTTTCGCTAAAACAACCTTCTCTATATTATTTTAATATTTACTGAGAGGGATCATCTTATAATGCTACCGTCATGATCTAAGTAAAATAAGAAGCATAAAAGATAACCATCACATGCATTGATAATGTGATATGATATGGCATTTCCTTCTGGTGCTTTGATCTCCATCTCCAAATTCGCTTACCGCCAACGCACCAACGATCGCTGGTGGGAACATGCCGGTGATAATGGCTTATCGCCGGCGCACCAGCCTGATCTGCCGGCGGTAATACGAGGCAATACTTTTTTAGAGTAAAAAATAGATATAGATCTAGATCTAGATCTAACCTAGTGCATCTCTTCTCTCGTTAGTTTTTGCCACCCTCCCCTGATGGACCCAAGCTGCCACAATTCCGCCTCCTCTATCTATCGGCCCCTCGCTATTAGGTGGGTTCGTGAGGCCTCAACTCTTGAGATGATGTTCGTAGGTGTGAGGTATGGGCGCCGATTCCAACATGGCCACCCCCTTCATAAAGTTTGTAGGTGTCCTGACAGCTGTCTCGTTAGTGAGGTGTCTTCGGCTTGGTATTTTTTTTTTCCGTAAAGCTTTGTTGAATAATAATCTAAAAAAACAAGACACTGTACATCGTTTTGATGCAGAAGCCAGTGTTCAATCTCCATTTTAAAAGAGAAACAACTCGTGGTTGTTCTGTTAGGAGGAAAGTGGTACCCCATGCCCACAAGGGGCGCGTCTGATCTACTCAAATATACTCCCTCCGACCCGACTAAATCTACTCAAAGATACTCCCTCCGACCCGACTAAATCTACGCACTGTTGTGAAGATGGCTAGTCGGTTAAAAGAGACCAGAGAAAGTACACACACAATGTACAAGTAGGTTTTGCACATGCTTAGTCAAATCTTATACATGGAAGTAGGGAGCATATCCGGGCATATCAAACTTTGCACGAATCTCAGCACATCTGGCCCGGTCAAAGTCAAACCCGTCACGCGGCCCGCACCCGATTCCCACCCACCCGCCCTATACCAACCGTCCTCCACTTTCCCCTTGGCGCGCGCGTTCCCCACCTCCCTCCCGTGCTTCCAAATCCCCCAATTCCGAGCTCGATCGGCCCATTGCTCGCTCACCGATGGCGACCAAGTGCGCCGCCGCGGCCGATCTGCCCGCCGCCCGCCCCCGCAAGCGTGCCCGGCACGGCTGGGACGTCGCGCCACCGGCCAAGGTAAACGCGCGACCCCATTTCCACTCAATTCCCCTCTCTGATCCACTACGCCCCGATTTCGGCGGCACGGCCTCGTCGGAGCGCGATTCGCTCGAAATTGAAGACGGATTCTTCATCTGTAGCGTGATCGGGACGTGTTTTGTCAGTAGCATGATCAGGATGAGGGGGTCGTGGTCCGTGGCTCCGCGTAGATCTAGCTCGTGCGAGCCGTGTTTACCTCGAATTTCGCCGCGGCTATGCAGCTTCTGGTGCAGAATTCGACGTTTAGGATGTTACGTACGTGCTGCTTAGGCTACAGTTCGCTGAACTGCAGATCTCGTCACCTCTGAAACTAGGATTGCTCAGGTTTATTGGGGTATTAGGCACTTCTAGAAAAAACTTTGACTATTAATTAGGTCAACGAAATATGAGATATATTCCACACAAATTATACCATCGAATTCATATTTTAAAAAAGTTTTCAATTGTATAATTATTATGATATATATCTTATATTTTTTGATCGAATTAATGATCAAAGTTTGTTCTCGAAATATGTAATACCTTAATAAACCGGTATGGAGGTAGTTTTTTTTTGCTGTGGTTCTCTTATGCCTGTTCTGCTTGAGTCTGAGTGCTTAGTTTCCTACAGCTTAGCATGCTGCCGCTCAATTAGGGTACACGAATTGCTTTTCTGCCTGAAATACTTGTAAAATTAGTAGCAAGGATCTCCGTTATCACGGTCTTACTTAGCTCAACTTCTGTCAAATGAGAACTACCTGTAGGCATTTGGAGAATATTCGGCAGTGTATTTATTTTGCTGATTAAGGTTACAGGTAAAATGTGTATTAAGTATCCTTTGCTCCCTTAACTGTGTGCTTATACGAGGATGGGAATTGGTGAGCGAGCGTATCGTCTCTTCTATTTTACATGCTGCAATGTATGTACGTGCCTTGTATGCTGCTATAGATTTATCATCCATGGCTATCATGCTATACCATGTTCGGCTACGTGCTTTGTTTATTTTGTGCCGCTTCAGAACATTAACACCAATTGGGGATGCATTTATTATATTTCTTTCTGCATGAAAAAACATGAGTGATCGATGTGTGTAGGCTCAGATTACATTTTGTGGGCAAGAAGTTGGCGATATCACCGGCTGGGTATTGCCATCACACCCCCCGGACTATGCTTGCTTGTCTCTGCTCTCAAATGGTGTTGCTCGAAATGCTTCCCCTCCTTGGAGACAAGACGATAAAGATGGCCATTATGTATTTGCTGTTGGAGAGAATTTGACCTCTCGCTGTAATTACACTTGACCATCATTATTCGACTATAATCACTGTATTTGTGATCCTTAGCTTGCTGGAACCTTTATTTTTCCATCTTATCTATTTTTTACTAGAAAATGTTTCTTGGTTACTCGTTTGAACTTATGCTCTTCTTTCAGATTTTCCTTCAAATCTATGGTATAATGTTTTACAAAAGAAATGGTTGGCATAGTTAGTTTCATGATACTCCAAATTTAATTCTTCTTCTTTGATATTTTTCCTTCGGATTTATCTTTCTACAGTGTACCGTTTTATATTTGACTTCATTTCCATGGTCTTGAGTAGTTTCAGTTTTACAAGGTTTTCCATGTTAGCTTATTTTGTAGCTGAACCAAATGATGCTACTATGTTCTAGTGATAATGCATCCATGTTTTTTTTTTTTGCAAAGTGCATTCTGGTTATGTAGTTTTATTTTGTTTGGACAAATTTCTCTGAAATTATTGAACTCATTTGAAGGCTCTGTTCTTATACCCCTCACTATTTTTGCAGATAAAATATACAGAAAGATGGGAGAAGGTTAGTATTTTTCTTCTGATCACAAGTGTAAAGTCTTGAGCTACTTAATTTCTAACATCAATGTTCCTCAGATCCACCTGATATTGTGTTTGAAGACACAACTCTAGGAAACTTCCGTTTTCTAATTGCTGTAATATAATCGGAACATCTTTGTTTCCTTAGGTACTTTTGGTCAGGTACTGGAATGTTGGGACAGAGAAAGAAAAGAAATGGTAGCTATTAAAGTTGTCCGTGCTATAAACAAATACAGCGAGGCAGCAATGATAGAGATTGATGTGCTGCAGAAGCTTTCAAGAAATGATGCTGCAGGAAAACAGTAAGTTATGCATCTAGTTTGTCTGCCTTCAAAAAACTAACTAATAAGCTTTGGATCGACTAAATTATAAATCTGTTTTTCAAGTCATGTTTCACTTTAAGGAAAATCACATATCGTGAGTGTTTTTGCAGCTGTGTTCAAATACGGAACTGGTTTGACTACCGTAACCATATTTGTATTGTAAGTAAATGGCTGATTCATCGAATTCCCCAACTTGTCACATTGAGTTAGGGCAGTCAACCAATAAATTTCGATGACTCAACAGGTCTGCGAGAAGCTTGGCCCAAGCTTGTATGACTTTCTGCGGAAAACTGGCTACCGCCCATTCCCAATCGACCTAGTCCGCGATCTTGGAGAGCAACTTTTGAAATCTGTTGCATGTGTGTAGTAACAGCATTCCTCAAATACGTTATATGCTTTGTTTCCCTTCAAGATTTTCTTTTCGTTTTCTTTGCTGGTTTTCATCTCTGCTCACCTAATCTTCTTATTGTTTTTTTATTGCCTAACTATCATATTTAAACTATGTTTGGTCACATTGGAAAAAAAGGAAAATTTCCATCTTTTTTCAAGTTTCTTTTGTTCTGATTTATTGCTTATCTGTGTTTGCGTGAGTTTGCGTACTGCTATTTTTTCTCTCATATAATTATGTGTCATGTATGTTGATACCTATCTTTTTCTCATTGCAGTTATGCATGGCCTGCAGTTAATTCATACCGATCTAAAACCGGAAAACATCCTCTTTGTTTCTTCAGAGCATGCCATGTTACCTGAAAACAAGGTATATATACATTACTTTGTGCATTGCACCACTGAAATCGAATTACAGAAGGAAGTTTCCTATAGATTTCACCATGTTCACATCAGTTTAGCTTGTTTTCAATATAGTTCTGTGTTGACTGCGTGCTGCATTATTTTGCTTAACTTGTACACGCTTAAATTCAGGATGGATCGTTTTCAAGGAAGCTGCCAAAATCAAGTGCCATCAAGTTGATCGACTTCGGTAGCACAGCATATGATCACCAGGATTGTAGCTACATTGTCTCTACTAGGCACTACCGCGCTCCTGAGGTTATGTTAGGTATGACTGACTAGGGACATAACTGGCTGTTATGCATACATTATGTTGTTTGGTTGTCAAGTACTAGAACTGAGTGTCAGTGGTCTTGTGCTAGGGCACGGATGGAGCTATCCATGTGATATATGGAGCATTGGTTGCATACTGATTGAGCTTTGCTCGGTATGTGTTTACCTTAGTTTTATCTTTCTCTGTCCTTGGGAAAGTTGCATGTATGATTGAATTGCTGGCCTCTGATTTGTTTTACAGGGAGAGACATTATTCCAGACCCATGAGAACCTGGAGCACTTGGCGATGATGGAGAGGGTTCTAGGTCCTCTACCACGGCACATGCTAGAAAGAGCTGAGTATGTTCGTATAACTTTCTGTTATCTATGCCATTGCCATCATTAGGACTTAGCGCCATCTTTGAGGTTAGTTTTGAGTTTTGACTATTTTAATTTGCCTTGTGTACATTCAGCCACCACGCAGAGAAGTACATCCGAAGAGGAAGGTTGAACTGGCCAGAAGGAGCTACAACAAGGGAGAGCATTAGAGCTGTTCTCAAGCTACCTCGCCTTCAGGTAAACAACAGTAGTCTCCAGATTCCTGATGCATTTTAGTTTTGCTTGTGGCTCCGTGCAGCGGCAGCAGCACGGTATTGGCTAGTCTGGTGATTGTTTTTATAACCGCAATCATCCATTCTGTCAACGCAGAACCTGGTGATGCAGCATGTGGATCACTCTGCCGGGGACTTGATTGGCCTGCTGCAGGGCCTCCTAGCGTACGAGCCTTCTGCCAGGCTGACTGCTCAAGAAGCCTTGAACCACCGCTTCTTCACGAGGTGCCGCGAAAGGCGGTCGCTATGACCTATGATGTTCTACCTAAGTGGCTGACCCAAATACTAACGAAAGTTGTGGAGCATGCCATTGAAACCACAAGGAGCTGCAGTTATGAAATGCAAGCTCGGGAGGTCTGATGTCTCACTGGATGTAAAACATGACATGTAACCATAGTTAAAGTTAGAAGGTTTGGTGTGTTGATGTATAGCTGAAAATACAGAACTCATTTTTCCACCTTGTATTCCTGCTCTTGTATGGGGGAAATTTAATTCAACCGTGAAATCTGTGTTACTCCTTTATTATCAATTAAAGGGTCTACTTCTCCAAATTTCATTTCCATGGAACTGGTAACACAATTGTGTAGCCTCAAACACCAAACGGTTGAGACTACTTATAGTACAAGTAACTTCACTAGTAACTAAGTGTTCAACTCACCAAATTTGCTTTTGTGGCAATGAGTTAATGAGGAGAGAGGAGGATAGAGTAACATAGCTAGTTATTGTAACATCACATTTCTCAAGATACAATGAGTTTACGAGCTAGTTAAAGACATCTACTACGTCCATAGCCTATATTTTCTTCAGAAAGTCAAACCATGTTAAATTTCACCAAGTTTTTATCAAAAATCATTAACATGAAAAGTACAAAATCAATATTGTTAGATAGATAATGTAATATATTTTCATATTGTGCCTACAAAATATTATATTTGTTCATAGATTTTTCTAAAAGTTTAGTCAAACTTTACTTTGTTTGACTTTTCAAAAAAATATAAGCCTTAAGCCTTGGGATGGAGGTAGTATGATACTACTTTTATGTTACTAACCACTATAAAGGTAGTAACATATAGTAGTAATATATACATATTATTACTCTATTAGTTTCCACTATATTACCTCCAAGTCATAGCTTTGCGCTTCATGTTGGTCTCCATGTTATCCAATTGGGCCTCTCAGAGCATCTCCAGCCGCGCCCCCAAAGCGTCTCCAAAGGGATTTGGGGTGCGTCGGACGAAAAAATGTTCCCAGCCACGTGCCCAAACCCTCTTTTTGTCCACGCGGCTCAATACGGTGTCCGGCGCGAAAGTGGTGTAACATATATATGACATAAACTAGTGCCCTTAAATTTGGAAAGAATTAAAACATGAGATCCAACGGTGGGAAGGAGGAAGGTCTATCTGACGGTCGCTGAACGCCGAACTTGATTTTGGCCGGCAGAGGTCACTCGAGGGCGAGGAATGGTGGCGAGGGCGTGTATGGAGCCTAAGTGGTTGTTTGGATACAGAAGATTAACGGCCAGTTTTTGGAAAACATGTTTTAGGCAGATTTTTAGGAAAACCGGTTTTAGGGATTATTCTGTTAAGAATCAGTATATTCAAAACCATGTTTGGATTCCAAAAGTCTGAAGCAGGTTTATACGATTCCTTAATTAGATGCATATTTCACATGCCTCTTGAAGCTCTGTTTTTCCAGGATGGCCTTGCGCTCGACGCCCACATGCCCTTGCATGTCATGGCGGTAGCCGCTGCCCTTGCTGGTGCGTATATACCACCGGAGCAGGCTACTTCGTTGACGGATATGGATGGTAAGCTAGATCAGCCGAATCGGCTGACCTCCGTCTTCGTGAGTTTCCCAGAAGCTGCATGTCCACGCCGCACCTGAATTCGCCGGCCGGCGAGTCGTCGGTTGTGCAAGATGGCGGAAATGAGTCCTGCGAGCGGTGGTGTGGGGATTCGCGGTGAGCGGCCGGCGCTGGTTCCCAAGCCGGCGAGCAGCGTCTTCGACGTAACCCAGGAGGAGGATGCGGCCATCTCGTTTCGTGCTGCTATCTTGGGAGTGGACTCGTGGATACTATCCATTGCGAGCTCGAGCTCGGAGGATGAGCAAAACAACGACAACCTCAATTTGTACGACGAGGCTCGCGATGGCCGCGCGCTCAACCTGCAGCGGCGAGTACATCACAAGCAAGAAGGTTTTCTGGTCATACGGGCGGCCGCCACGCCAGCGTCAAGAAAAGCAAGGGCGGCTGTTTGCCGCCTCCGGTGGCCAAGACCTACTCGATTCCCCATTCTTTGTGGAGGAATCAGCGGGACGAGAGAATGGGATGAGTTACTGGAATCGCGTTTTCACAAAAACGTCAAATAGTCGCTTTTGCCAAAACGCATTTTCCTGATTTTGTGGAAACTAATTTTTGCTAATCCGTACTTTATTTGCTCTAGCCAAACAAGATCTTAGACGGTTATTCTGTTAACTGAGTTTATGGGAAATCAGTTCTCTACAAACTTGATATCCAAACAAGGCCTAAGGGGAACTGAGGGATGTTGCCAACACGTTGGCGTCTTGCTGACCGAGTGTCAAGAGCTCGACAAGGACCACTTTCTCGCTGGCGGTCGCATGGGGTGGAGGTGGCCGTTAATCGATATTGTGGCGGCCTCTATCAATTGTGTCCGCGTCCCTATACAGTGACCATGAGGGAAATGGCTCGAGAGTTCTTTATATTGAATTATTTTATTTCTTGATAACAATTCTTAAATAGAATTTCAGCGGGAAAATATTTAACTTATAGTATTAACTACTACAAGTTCTCTATTTTATTTAATAACATAAACCAATGTAAGAAGACCTAAACATTCGCCATTATATAATTGAAAAGGTCCATCATTACAAATAATGAGTGCTAAAATAGAGCCCTATGGTCATAAGGATCATGCTGAACTTTTTAAGCAGGAACCAGGACATAATTTCACCTCGCATAAGCGAAGCATACGAGGATGAAGAAATCACAATAAGCAAAAGATAACGTGTGCTTTTTATGTGGACTCTAACGAGTATGTATGTGTTAGTCTATGTTTTACTAACCTTAAATATATATTTCAAAAGTATGTATAAGCATGCACAAATATTTGAACTGAGGATTCTTGAGTAGGAGTTTGTAGCTTATTTAGAGCTAATAGAACATTCTGGTATTCATAAGGTGTCAACAAGCAGTTTGCGCTCGAATCACGCTATAGCCCTCAGTGATTCAAATTGCTTGATTATAACCGGTGAACATGCATTGGTGCTCTAACCGTGGCCGCGCAAGGTTAAAAATCCCGATGATACCCTTGGCATCGTGTCTCCATATAACATTATTGAGATGGAACATATTTACATTTATTATTTTTGTTTTTTTTAACATGGAGACACTAGTAGAAAAGAGGCCTTCCATCCCAACCCATTAGTCCCCAAACATTTTGGCCTGGGACTAATGGGGTCTATAGTCCCGATTCTACTTGGGAACCCTGACTAAAGCTCCGGGCCCAACGGCCTCCATCGACAGCTGGTGTACGGCCAGACCTTTAGTCCAGGTTGGTCTGGACAACCGCGACTAAAGGTGCTCAGGCCTGGCCCGGGCACCTTTAGTCGCGGTTGGCCAGGCCAACCGCGACTACCACTATAAATATTGCTTGCAGCACACTTTGCTTGTGTGTGAGCCACTTGGTGTTTCACTTCTATTCACAAGGGGTGGTGGATTTGGCTTTTATCTTCGTGGACTCTCTGGATATGGACCCAAAGCATTGGTCCGGCATAAGAGCAATGCTACACAAGTAATTATTTTCAATCATTTGCGCACTATATCGGCCTCTTTCGTTCATTTCCTGATATCAATTAACTAATAACTCCCTTGTTCATTTTCTTTGCCCCTGCAAAGTTTGGAAACGGTTCATAAAGAATCTAACCGGTGAATTCAAAGAGCTGCTAACATTTAGAAGGTTAGCTAATGTTCCAACTTAGCCAAAGGGGACCAATCTATGTGGATACTACGTTTGTGAGTTCATCTGGATACACACCTCTGAGCAGAGGGCTGGGGATATCAACTTGCGAAGGAGTGACTTGCGGGAGAAGCTTAATCCAGAAGATCGCTTCCGACCAATTGAAGAGGAATTAGCAGGATTTCTGTTGAGAGACGTCCTCCATCCTAATGGACAACACTAGTACGGGGACGAAGAACTTCTAATGCCGTAAATTTAATTATACAATTGTATATGAAAACTAGTTTGAAGTTGTATATGGTCACCCGAGATTGAATATTATATATTCCTCTTGAATTCTTCTTGTTTGAAATTTCGAACTTGTTGTATATACTAGAGTAGAATATGTGTACTGAAACTTCTTTCAAATTAAAATAAAACACAAAATAAAATATAAAAAATGGAAACACAACAAAATAAAACTAGATTTAGGGTTTAAACCGGAACTAAAGGTACTCCGCCCAGACGCACGTCTGCATCCCACGTGGATGGACCTTTAGTCCCTGTTCGTAAGCAACCGGGACCAAAGGGGGGGGGGGGCTTTAGTCGCGCCTATTTAATCCCGGTTGCAAATCCGGGACTAAAGCCCGTTATGAACCGGAACCGATGCCCCTTTTGTAGGGATTCGTTGCATAGAAAACAAAAAATTTCCTACCGCGAGAACGCAATCCAAGCCAAGATGCAATCTAGAAGATGGGAGCAACGAGGGGATGAACGAGACTAACCCTTGAAGATTTCCAAAGCCTACAAGAGGAGGCTCTCGTTGCTGCGGTAGACGATCACTTGCCGCTTTCAAAAGCGCGTAGAAGATCTTGACGGTGCCACAATCGGGCAGCACCTCCGTACTCGGTCACATGTTCGGTGTTGATGACGACGTCCTTCTCCCCGTTCCAGCGGGCAGCGGAAGTAGTAGATCCTCCTTGGAATCCCGGCAGCACGACGGCGTGGTGGCGGTGTGGATGGAGAACTCCGGCAGGGCTTCGCCTAAGCGTATGCGGGAGTTGTATGTGGAGGAGGGGTGCTAGGGTTTGGGGAGAGGGGTGCCTTGGGCGCCGGCCATGAAGGGGGCAGCCAAGGTTGGAGGCAAGAGTGGCCGGCCACCCTCCCCTTGTCCCTCATTATATAGGTGGAAGCCCCAAGAGTTGTAGTCCAAGTCTTCGAATAAGACCCCAACACCAAAACTTCCCAAAGGTGGGAAACCTACTCAAGGGGGAGTCCTACTCAAGCGTGGGACTCCCACCTTTCCTTGAGGTGGGGCTGGCCGGCCACCAAGGTGGAGCCCACCCGGGACTCCTCCCTTTAGGGTTTGGCCGACCATGCTAGTGGAGTCCCTCCGGGACTCCACCTTTCCATAGTGCCTTTCTTCCGACTTTTCTAGAACCTTCTAGAACCTCGCCATAAATGCACCGGATCATTTCCAAACTTGGAATATGACTTCCTATATATGAATCTTATTCTCCGCACCATTCCGGAACTCCTCGTGATGTCCTGGATCCCATCCGAGACTCCGAACAAAACTTCGAACTCCATTCCATATTCCATATCTACTTAAACGACATCAAACCTTAAGTGTGTCACCCTACGGTTCGCGAACTATGTAGACATGGTTGAGACTTCTCTCCGACCAATAACCAATAGCGGGATCCGGAGATCCATAATGGCTCCCACATATTCAACGATGACTTAGTGATCGAATGAACCATTCACATACGATACCAATTCCCTTTGTCACGCGATATTTTACTTGTCCGAGGTTTGATCATCGGTATCACTCTATACCTTGTTCAACCTCGTCTCCCGACAAGTACTCTTTACTCGTACCGTGGTATGTGGTCTCTTATGAACTTATTCATATGCTTGCAAGACATTAGACGACATTCCACCGAGAGGGCCCAGAGTATATCTATCCGTCATCGGGATGGACAAATCCCACCGTTGATCCATATGCCTCAACTCATACTTTCCGGATACTTAATCCCACCTTTATAACCACCCATTTACGTGATGGCGTTTGATGTAATCAAAGTACCTTTCCGGTATAAGTGATTTACATGATCTCATGGTCGAAAGGACTAGGTAACTATGTATCGAAAGCTTATAGCAAATAACTTAATGACGTGATCTTATGCTACGCTTAATTGGGTGTGTCCATTACATCATTCATATAATGACATAACCTTGTTATTAATAACATCCAATGTTCATGATCACGAAACCATGATCATCTATTAATCAACAAGCTAGTTATACAAGAGGCTTACTAGGGAATCTTTGTTGTTCACATAACACACATGTATCAATGTTTCGGTTAATACAATTATAGCATGGTATGTAAACATTATCATAAACACAAAGATATATTATAATAACCATTTTATTATTGCCTCTTGGGCATATCTCCAACGAGTCTCCCACTTGCACTAGAGTCAATAATCTAGTTTACATTTGTAAAGATATAACACCTTGGCCTTCCGGTGCTTTATCATGTTTTGCTCACGGGAGAGGTTTTAGTCAACGGATCTGACATGCTCAGAAACGTATGTATTTTGTAATTCATTTGCGTCTCAACGCATCACTCATTTCCAAATGAGTTGGAATTAAATATGTTTGGTCTTCTGGTGGAACCTTAATTCCGTGGTCTGAAATATGTCACTAATATTGTCACACACAATATAGCTTCAAAGTTCTGACTCTGTCGGAACTACACCAAGTTCTCAAAGAACCTTTTGACTTAACATCCTTTGTCATTGTCAAAACAATGACATACTCTGCCTTCTTTTGTAGAATCCGTCACAATATTTTGAACTCTTCTAAATCTTGCATAGACAACTTCTAGCTCATTGTGCTACCTTTTAAAACAACACTTAGTCTAATTTGAGATTGAAATTTTATTTTCATATGTGACAAAACAAATATCGGTGCAACACCTTACAGCGATTTGTTTGTCATTTCTCCATACAAAACTATATATATATATCCTTGGTTCTTCTTAAGTACTCAAGAATATTCTTACTGTTTTTCAATGATCATTACATGAATCATTCTGGTACATGCTCATAACACATTTAGAGCACAGGACATCTGATTGTGTACATATTATTCGTGATCTATAATCACTCATGTGTTTTTACTCATTGAGTGTCGGATACACTCAAGTCTTGTTAAACCTTCACATGACAAGAACATTTTCTTAATATTTCTATATTGAACTACTTCAATATCCATTCTATGTACTTTGACTTAAACTTATTATGTGTTTCAATCTATCTTCATAGATCTTGACACTAAATTTGTTTCAGTCCATATCCTTTCATTGAAGTTAATTTCTCAATGAAATCTTTTAATCAAGTATATAATTACATCATTTATAACCAACTATATGTCATCTACATAAAGTATTATAAATATGTCTCAGCGCTCCCACTTAATTTCTTGCAAATGCAAGCATCTTCATCGTTTCTGATGAAATCTAAAACTGTTTGACTATTTCATCCGGTGAAGATTCCAACTCCGCGATACTCACTTCATCCAATTGAAGTTCGTATACCTATCTAGTATTCCACGGACTAGCAAAACAATTGGTTGTATCTTGTATACACCTTTAATACACACTTCGTTAAGTAATGTATTTTGCCATCCTACTATCATATCTCATGAAAGAAATATGTAGCGATTACTAGAATAATCCACATAGACTATAAGCATTGCAACGGAAGATCTAATCTTATCGTAGTCAACTCTTTGAACTTTGTCGTAAACAACTTTTCGACAAGCCGAGCTTATTCAAGGATATTCCATCCAAGTTCATCAATTTTATAGATCCATTTACTTTCAAAAAGTATTCATCTATCTTGGATTTCATGGCGTATAGCCATTTTAACGGAGTCAGGGCCCATCATAACTTCTTTGTTTGTAGTTGGTTTATCATTATTCAAAAACAATCCTTTGTTCACAAATCATTTATTTGATCACAAATAAATCATACCTACAAGGTTCAATAAGTACTTTGATCTCCATGACTATAACATTTTGTAGACATGGGAGCCATGATCGTCGTGGCCGCTTCCGGAACTAATTCCGATGCTACGCTACTCTGATCATTATGCTCAGGTTTATAAACCTTATCAAGTTCTATTGTCCTCCCACTCAAATACTTCGCTAAAAACAATTTCTTGGAAATAAGTAAGAAACATCGACAAACACTTTTGTCTTTGTCTCCATAGTGGAAAGAATTCCCAATCAATACTTTGGGATAACCAACAAAGACATTCATCCGATTTTGGTTGTAAACTCTTAGACCAAAATTTAAAGAAAGGACTATTAAGGTTTATACCCATGCCATAACTCGTATGGTGTCATTTCAACGGATCATGATGATGCTCTATTTAATGTAAAAGCGATAGTCTCTAAAGCATAATCCACAAAATTATAATGGCATCAATTTTTTATCTCATCATTGATCCAACAAGATTTGGATACATCTCTCGAATATTCCATCATCACTATGATACTCCAAGAAACGTGAGTTGTAGAACAACTTCATAACTCTCTTAGATGTTCACTAAAACTCGTAATTCAAATATTTCTACTATGATCCAATCATAGATATTTGACTTTTTCTATTACGATGATTTCCACCTCATGCTGAAATTTATTTGAATCCATTCAAATGTTTCAAACTTCTTCCTTATCGAATATATACATATATACTCAATTCATTGTTGGAAGTTTTCATGAAGTAGAAGAATCTCCCGCACACAACTATGCCCAGTGAACCACATACATCATCATGTATTTTTCCACTAAGTTAGTTGCCCGTTCAACTCTTGGCCTATGAACGGTATTTTAGTCATTCTCTTTAGAAAAGATTTGCAAGTGCCAAACGATCAAAAAATCAAATGACTCCAAAAATCCATTTGCATGGAGTTCCTTCATGCGTTCTCTCTAACATGACCTAAATGTCCATTCCACAAATAAGTGGAATTCAAATCATTTGCCTTATGGCATTTTTAGCGTCAGTTTTTATGTATGTGTGTTTTCACCATTAAGATTTATAATAACTTATCCATCGTACATGGAGTAATGTCATAATTTGAACAACTCATTGTTTTCATTTGACCAGAGCAAAATAACAATTATTAAGTTCTTTATTATAAATTCTAAGGGCTAGATAGAATGTCAACGACGAACATAATAACACTTTATTTTTGTTCTAGACGTGCATTTCTATCATATTCCTTGTCAGTCACTTAGGCTATTGTATTCTTGTATTGCGTTGTTTGGTATGACACTTCATACCAACCAAAATGGTACTAATACCCAAGAATTTCATTGTGTGACCAAACTAGGAATACAACCATAACATGTATATCATTTATATACACCCGAGCTAGACTTTCTAGTCTTTTCTTTTCTTTCTGCCAAAATATCTTTTGTAGTTTCTCTTTTAGCTTTCCTCATTATTCAGAAAACACTTCACCTTCAATAACTTCTAGGTTTGTTGGTCAAATACCAATAACCTTGAGGTTCTTACTTTGAAGTTGATCATCATATGACAAGTGTTTCAGATTTCACTATTAGTAACTTTTTCATATAATGAACAATTTCACTCATAATTTTATCCATCATATCATGACGACTTTCCGAGACCATGTATGTACATGATAGGCTCGTAAAGTTTAACCTCAGTATTCGCATGTGCAAATCTGGCTTGCACCCGTTGTATGCACACGTAGAATCTGTCACACCCGATCATCACGAGATGCTTCGAAACGACGAGTCTTAGCAACGGTGCATACTAAGGACGATCACTTCATGGATATGCGAATATCGTTAATGCCCCAATAGTTGGAGGATTGAGACGCCTTGCGTCTTCAACCTTCCTACATTCCCATAAAACTTATGAGTTTATGTAGTCTCACCAAATTATATTCTATCATCTTGCAATAAGGTCTTAGATATCACATATATCTCATACCTTGATTATTTCGAAAACAAAATTTTCAGCTCCTTACTTTTCAAACAGATTTGAACTTCAAGTTTCACGGAGACAAGATAACTTTAGGTACTAATTGAAACCATAGCTCTTTGAATCAACAATGTGAGGTTTACTAAAAGTTTGCAATAGGACTTAATCATTTCTTGATTCTTTAACAATACGGTACTAGTCCGTAAAGTTTCTTGTCAGATTTTAATAGTATTTCTATCTCAATTACAAGACTAGCGCTTGGTAGAAAAACGGATGCCAATACTACAAAATTAATTCAAAATACTACTCAGACTATGTTTATGATAATTAGTTCATGTTTTAATCTAATTACTAATGAACTCCCACTTAATACAACATCCCTCATAGTTGTTAAGTGGTACACGATCCAAATCCACTACATCAAAACCGATCATCACGTGAGATGATGTAGCTTCAATGGTGAACATCAACATGTTGATCATATCATCCATATGACTCGTGTTCAACCTTTCGGTTTCCGTTGTCCCGAGGCCATGTCCGTACATGCTAGGCTCGTCAAGCAAACCCAAGTATTCCGCGTGTGCAACATGGCTTACACCCGTTGTATGTGAACGTTGAGTCTATCACATCCGATCATCACGAGATGCTTCGAAACGACGAACCGTGCAACGGTGCATACGAGGGGAGAACACTTTATTATCTTGATATTAATGTGAGGGATCATCTTATAATGCTACCGTCGCGTTCTAAGCAAAATAAGATGCATAAAGGATTAACATCACATGCAATTCATATGTGATATGATAAGGCCCTTTAGTCTTTGCGCCTTCGATCTTCATATCCAAAGCACGGACATGATCTCCATCATCAACGGGCATGATCTCCATCATCTTCGGCGTAGCGTCAAGGTCCATGGCGCCGTCTTCATGGTTGTTCACCTCATGTAGCAACTATTACAACTACTTTGAAATACTACTCAACATGAAATTTAAAGACAACCATAAGGCTCCTGCCGGTTGCCACAATACAATAATGATCATCTCATACATATTCATCATCACATCATGGCCATATCACATCACCAAACCCTGCAAAAACAAGTTAGACGTCTCTAATTTGGTTTGCATATTTTACGTGGTTTAGGGTTTTCGAGTGAGATCTAATCTACCTACGAACATGAACCACAACGGTGATACTAGTGTTGTCAATAGAAGAGTAAATTGAATCTTCACTATAGTAGGAGAGACGAGACACCCGCAAAGCCACTTATGCAATACAAGTTGCATGTCGAGCGTGGAGCAAATCTCATGAACGCGGTCATGTAAAGTTAGCCCGAGCCGCTTCATCCCACTATGCCACAAAGATGCAAAGTACTCAAACTAAAGACAACATAAGCATCAACGCCCACAAAAACAATTGTGTTCTACTCGTGCAACCATCTATGCATAGACACGGCTCTGATACCACTGTAGGGATTCGTTGCATAGAAAACAAAAATTTTCCTACCGCGAGAACGCAATCCAAGCCAAGATGCAATCTAGAAGATGGGAGCAACGAGGGGATGAACGAGACTAACCCTTGAAGATTTCCAAAGCCTACAAGAGGAGGCTCTCGTTGCTGCGGTAGACGATCACTTGCCGCTTTCAAAAGCGCGTAGAAGATCTTGACGGTGCCACAATCGGGCAGCACCTCCGTACTCGGTCACACGTTCGGTGTTGATGACGATGTCCTTCTCCCCGTTCCAGCGGGCAGCGGAAGTAGTAGATCCTCCTTGGAATCCCGGCAGCACGACGGCGTGGTGGCGGTGTCGATGGAGAACTCCGGCAGGGCTTCGCCTAAGCGTATGCGGGAGTTGTATGTGGAGGAGGGGTGCTAGGGTTTGGGGAGAGGGGTGCCTTGGGCGCCGACCATGAAGGGGGCAGCCAAGGTTGGAGGCAAGAGTGGCCGGCCACCCTCCCTTGTCCCTCATTATATAGGTGGAAGCCCCAAGAGTTGTAGTCCAAGTCTTCGAATAAGACCCCAACACCAAAACTTCCCAAAGGTGGGAAACCTACTCAAGGGGGGAGTCCTACTCAAGGTGGGACTCCCACCTTTCCTTGAGGTGGGGCTGGCCGGCCACCAAGGTGGAGCCCACCTGGGACTCCTCCCCTTTAGGGTTTGGCCGGCCATGCTAGTGGAGTCCCTCCGGGACTCCACCTTTCCATAGTGCCTTTCTTCCGGACTTTTTTAGAACCTTCTAGAACCTGCCATAAATGCACCGGATCATTTCCAAACTTGGAATATGACTTCCTATATATGAATCTTATTCTCCGGACCATTCCGGAACTCCTCGTGATGTCTTGGATCCCATCCGAGACTCCGAACAAAACTTCGAACTCCATTCCATATTCCATATCTACTTAAACGACATCAAACCTTAAGTGTGTCACCCTACGGTTCGCGAACTATGTAGACATGGTTGAGACTTCTCTCCGACCAATAACCAATAGCGGGATCCGGAGATCCATAATGGCTCCCACATATTCAACGATGACTTAGTGATCGAATGAACCATTCACATACGATACCAATTCCCTTTGTCACGCGATATTTTACTTGTCCGAGGTTTGATCATCGGTATCACTCTATACCTTGTTCAACCTCGTCTCCCGACAAGTACTCTTTACTCGTACCGTGGTATGTGGTCTCTTATGAACTTATTCATATGCTTGCAAGACATTAGACGACATTCCACCGAGAGGGCCCAGAGTATATCTATCCGTCATCGGGATGGACAAATCCCACCGTTGATCCATATGCCTCAACTCATACTTTCCGGATACTTAATCCCACCTTTATAACCACCCATTTACGCGAGTGGCGTTTGATGTAATCAAAGTACCTTTCCGGTATAAGTGATTTACATGATCTCATGGTCGAAAGGACTAGGTAACTATGTATCGAAAGCTTATAGCAAATAACTTAATGACGTGATCTTATGCTACGCTTAATTGGGTGTGTCCATTACATCATTCATATAATGACATAACCTTGTTATTAATAACATCCAATGTTCATGATCACGAAACCATGATCATCTATTAATCAACAAGCTAGTTATACAAGAGGCTTACTAGGAAATCTTTGTTGTTCACATAACACACATGTATCAATGTTTCAGTTAATACAATTATAGCATGGTATGTAAACATTATCATAAACACAAAGATATATTATAATAACCATTTTATTATTGCCTCTTGGGCATATCTCCAACACCTTTTTCTACTAGTGAGAGGTCCCAAAGGACCTAGATGCCACCATATTAATAATAGGTGCATCTATATAATTTTACACCATGCCTAAAAGATAAGAAAATTACAAAGCCGAACCTATATTTTATAGAAAATACCATAAAAGATTTCTGGAAAAAGAAATCGGGTCCTCTGGTACCGATGGGATACTTAGAGTGATGGAGCCTTCCTCGAAGAGAAGCCAGAACTTGTCGATGGCTTGGAAGAAGACAACCACATGGTCATTAGAGTCGGCCACTAACCTTGGGAATCCGAGATTGGAGCCCACGAACCTGCAACATCGTTACTCCATGGCAGCCAAAAACCATGGTACACGGCGCCACCCCACATCGTCTTTCGTTAGCCACCATGGCTCCTTGAAGATTGTAGCACAACTCTGCCCACATCCGAGCTCCAACTGCCAACACAAGCCCATACCTAATTTATGGAGATGTCGACGGAGTCCTCCTTCACCGCCTCGGGCTGTGGCCAACGGAGCGCCACCGCGAGGACCAACACTACCAGATAGCACCGTATCTAGCCCAACTCCAGCGCCTCACTCCTAGGTACTAGCATCAGCATAATGCCAAATCTTTCTATTCTTAATAGGTGATCCCATTTCTCTTCACATGCAACATATCCACCTCATCAATCACCACCAAGCAATCCTAGACTGCCACCTAAGCAAATATGCCATGTCACCATGCCACTTCGTTTGTTCTATTTTTTATTTTGCGAAAACTTCGTTTGTTCTATTTCCTTTGTTCTCAACTTTATTGCTCCTTCCCAATGCATTGCCGACCTTCCTTCTTCTTGGGTAGGGCCAACTAGACGTTCAGACCCAGCTATGGGCTTGCTACACTATAATCTATTCATCTTCTCCAGTGATCCGTGACTCCTGTTCCTGTTCGCCTCCTCCATCCGAGCAGTAATGGACGAGAAACTGAACGAAGCAACCAAACATAGGAACATGAAAGAAACTGATGGTGTAAATGAGCAGCTCGCTTTGCCTTTATAAACCAGAATCACCTCGACCCAATTGCTATCATTCATCTTTTTGGGCACGACCGGTCTCAAATATCTGCTCCCTCTTCTCAACCCTCTCCACCTTTTCTATCATTGAGGTTAATTTCTGATTTTCCCATGTCCCCATGGCCGACGACAAGAGCTATGGACTATGTTCCGAGGATGACTATTAGATGCATGAAACGTTTGGACTGCGTCACTACTAGGAAAAGGCCTAGCCGTAAGACTGCCAGCAGTGGCGCACCATGGCTGCCGTGCGCCACTACTACTTAGCAGTGGCGCACCACGAAACGGTGGGCCACTGTTACAAAAGTAGTAGTGGCGCACCCCGATCTAGGTGCGCCATAACTAAGTGCCGACAGAGGCCAGCTCCTCCCCAACCTAGTAGTGGCGCACGTCTTCGTGGTGCGCCACTGCTTAGTTTCTTACCTATGGCGCACGTTGTGGTGGTGCGCCACTGCTAGGAGGTGTCCAGAGCCCCTTTAGAGGTGATAGGTTTAGCAATGGCGCACTGCAATGGTGCGCCACTGCTAAATAGCTTACCTATGGCGCATGGTTTGGTGGTGCGCCACTGCTAGGTGGTGGCCAGAGAGCCCCTTTAGAGATGAGAGGCTTAGCAGTGGCGCATTGCGTTGGTGCGCCACTGCTACATAGCTTACCTATGGCGCATGGCATGAGGTGCGCCACAGCTAGGAGGTGGCCAGGACCCCTTTAGTGATCAGAGGCTTAGTAGTGGCGCACCTGTCAGAAGTGCGCCATTGCTATGTCACCCTAGCAGTGGCGCACGGCTAGGTGGTGCGCCACCGCTAACCCTGGGACCATTTCCTCGCTTTTCACCCACCACTCACATGTGCCACCCACTTTCCCCAAACACTCTTCCACCACCACCTCCCACCAAATCTGGATCTGGTCGTGTTGCCCCTCCTTCCCACCTCATTTTTACCTCTTCATTCACCAAAATTAAGTTGGTAAACTTAATTTTCTTCATAGGTAAGTAATGGTGAAGCTCTCTTAGCTCAATACCCTACTCAATCTCAACTTTTTACCTCATCCAACACTCTAGGTCTCGCCGTATCGGTAACTTTGTTGGTTTTATGCTTTGTGTGTGACCGGTTCCGATCGTCTTGCACACACACGTGTGTGTGCACATATGTTATGTGAAGCTCATGTGTTGTGCGCATGCGCGAAAAGCGTCTCACGTGCATGTGTGTTGTATGCGAAGCCTCCACACATGTGTTGTATATGCAAAGCCTCCACACATGTGTTGCATGCATGTTTTTGTTTGCAGGGATTTGAAATGCGATGGAGTTGCCAATATTTTGCCGAAATGTTGATTTATTTCCGTTTCGGCGAATAGTGGGCATACTACGCATATACATATGTCCTATTTTTAGGGAAGGTCATGCCAAAATTTTCTTTTGGTATGCTAAGATATCCATTTTCTCTATACCCGCAGGCGACCATGGTCCGCATGATGAGCGAAGGCGTTGTGGCTAGGTTTTTGAAAGCTGCGACGGCCGAGATGATTAGAAATAACCAAAAGGAGATAAGATGTCCGTGTCGAAGATGCAAGCTGACGAGCCTTATGGACCCTAAAGCCGATATGGTACGGGACCACCTTCTCGTGCGTGGTTTCATGGATGGCTATCGGTGGGAAGGCGATGAAGATGATTATGAATTTGTCCATGGGATTTCAACAAGAAATAAGGAAGGTGGTGAGCACCATGTAGAAGTTCCCGGACATGATCAGGATGTAGAAGATCCCGGCCATGATCATGATCACAATGTAGGAGATCATGGACCCGATGATATGGAAGATCAAGATGGAGGACCCGATGATGAAGATCATGAAGATGAAGACGATGGACCATCGTCGATGGATCGGGTGCAGGACCCTTATCTTCAAGAGCTGCTTCTCAGCGTACGAGTAACGCAAGGGATGCCGCCCGAGAGAAAGCCAAGATGGATCAACCGGAGGTAGACGCGGTTACTCCATTGTATGAAGGATGCAGGCCGGAGGATACCCGCCTGAAAGTAACGCTCATGGCTCGTGCGATGAAGGTAAAGCACAAAATGACCGACACATCCTTCAACGACAACATGTCATTCTCGGCACGAACGTCTTCCCAAAGGTAACACGTGTCCGACTAGTATCGAGGAGGCCAAGAAAATCGTGTGTCCTCCGGATTTACCGCATGTGAAATATCATGTGTGCTTGAACGATTGCATCATTTATCGGAACGAGCACGCGGAGTGTACCATATGTCCGGAGTGCGGCGTCAGTCGGTACAAGAAGGGGAAGAAAGCTCCTCGGAAGGTGGTGTGGTACTTTCCGATCACTCCTCGTCTGCAGCCGGTATTTCGCGGATCCTAAGCAAGCAAAGCTAATGCGCCGGCACGCGGAGATGAGGAAGGGAGAAGATGACGTTGATGATCCGAAGAAAAAGAAAAAGGACAGGATGTTGAGACACCCTTCGGATGCTAGCCGCTGGAATGCGTTGAACCTTGAGTACCCGAATTTGGGGACGATCCTAGGAACATAAGGCTGGGCGCGAGCACCGATGGAGTCAATCCGTTTGGCAGCCGCAGCAAGCACGCATAGCACATGGCCCGTGTTTGTGTGGATGTACAACCTCCCCCCGGTTGTGCATGAAGAGGAAGTACATTCAAATGAGTATGCTAATTGAAGGGCCGAAACAACCAGGGAACGACATCAATCTGTATATGGGGCTTCTGAAAGAGGAGCTAGCCACGCTATGGGACGCGCCTGCCAATACGTGGGACGCCGCCGCGGAAGAATATTTCCCTATGAGAGCCGCGCTGCTCACGACGGTGCACGACTTTCTCGGTTACGGATATGTCGCGGGCAGGTGGTCCACGGATTCAATGCATGCGTCGGTGCATGGATGACACAACGTACCGCCGCCTAGATAGAGATCCGGGGTCCTCGAAAACGGTGTTCATGGGACATCGAAGGTGGCTTCGCGACGAAGACCCATGGAGGAAACGCAAGGATCTGTTCGATGGTCAAGACGAACCCCGAAGACGGCCACGTACGAGAAGCGGCGAGCAAATAGACGAGCTATTGAAAAATTGGAAAGAGTGCCCACCGCCGGGAAGAAGCGAAAGGCGCCGGAGCCGGCTGCTCAAGGTATGGAAGACGAGGTCCGTTTTCCGGGACTTGCCGTACTCGGAAGATCTTACGTGTGCCTCACAGCCTTGATGTCATGCACATCACGAAGAACGTGTGCGAGAGTCTGCTTGGTACCCTCCTCAACATGCCAGAGAGGACCAAAGATGGGCCGAAAGCAAGGTACGACTTGCTATCAATTGGGATCAGGGAGGAGCTTCACGCGGGACGCCCTAATGATGATGATGATGATGATGATAATGACGATGATGAGGCGGAGGACACGCAAAGTCGTCGCAAGGGCAAAAAGGCCAAGAAGATCGAATATTACTGCCCCCCCGCGTGCTTCACTCTAAGTCGAAGGAGATCGAGCGAGCTTTTCGACCGTCTCCTAGGAGTAAAACTTCCCTACGGGTACGCGGGGAAGATAAGCAGGTACCTAGACAAAGCGAAGCAGAGGTTCAGCGGGATGAAGTCTCACGACTGTCACGTGCTGATGACGCAAATACTTCCGGTTGCAATCCGTGGGATCATGGACGCGCACGTCCGTGAAACGCTTTTGGCCTATGCAACTTTTTCGACGTCATCTCTCGGAAGTCCGTTGGCGTGAGGCAACTTAGAAGGCTACAGGAAGAGATCGTGGTGATACCGTGCGAGCTTGAGATGTACTTCCCGCCCGCTTTCTTCGACGTTATGGTGCATCCGCTCGGTACATATCGTGGAGGATATCATCCAACCGGGGCCGACGTTCCCGCACAGCATGATGCCGTTCGAAAGGATGAATGGTGTCATCAAAGGGTACGTTCGCAACAGGGCACGTCCGGACGGAAGCATAGCCAATGGCTTTCCGACCGAAGAGTGCATCTCCTTCGCACGAGTTATCTAGAAATCGAGAACCCCGTTGGCCTGCCCGTAAACAGGCATCTCGGGAAGCTCGCTGGATGGGGTCACCGCGACGGTAGCCGCGAAATGCATGTCGACTTCAAGGGTCGAATCGCCGACTTTGAAAGAGCAAACCTAGTCGCGCTACAACACATAGACGTGGTCGATCCTTGGGTGGTAGAGCACAAAACCTTCATCGCAAAGACGTACGAGTGATCGGGGCCAACGAGAGGACGGACGGAGATATAATCAAAGAGCACAACTCAACCTTCACGCGGTGGTTCAAGGACAAGATGCCGACGTACCCTATAGACGAGGATTCTTCGCGGAAGAAAAACTCATATTCGCCTTGTCACAGGCGCCGAACACAACTTGATGACATTTCGTGCGTACGATATCAACGGCTACACATTCTACACCGAGGAAAAGGACATGAAGAGCGATTATCGAACTCCGGGGTAACGATGGAGTCCTACACCGGTGACGTCAAGCGGAGATACTACGGAAAGATCGAGGAGATCTGGGAGCTGAGCTACGCCGGAGAGAATGTGCCAATGTTCCGTGTCGAGTGGGCCAAGAACGTCATAAAAGAAGACCGGCATTTCACCACCATGGTTATACCCGAAGCCAAATCCAAGACAGCGGGCGCAAAGGTCACCGCGAAATATGAGCCATGGGTACTAGCTTCCCAAGTGGACCAATGCTTCTTCATTACCGACCCGCGAAGCCCAGCCGTGTTGTCGTGAGGAGAGGCAAAAGGAGCATCATCGGAATGGATGGAGCAGCCAACGAGCTAGACTTTGACCAAGTACGGCGATCCGAAGATGGAAGATGACGACGACGATGATGAAGAACCATACACAACAAGAAGAAGCAGGACCACCCTACCTAAAGGCCGTCCATTCAAGAGAAGAAGTCTAGGAGTTCCGGGCTAAATTATTCAACCGCGAGAAAGAAGGGCAAGAAGATTGTGAAAAGATAATTATGTATCATTTTCTTGTATGAATAATGGATGTCATATTGTTGATCTACACATTGTACCGATCAAAATAGACATATAATTTATATTTTTGGATATTTTCTAGATTCTATAGTATTTTAAATATTCTACATAATTATAATTATTTATGCCTTTTATTTTGGTGTATTATGCTATGTACTATAGTGTTAAATCAATTTAATTAAAAAGTGAAAAAATGGGGCCGCCGTGGTTCGAACTCTGGCCGGCCAGGTTTGGCAAACCAACCAGGGGACAGAGCCGGTGCGGTACTAATCGATTTCCGTCAAACGCTGGTCTGTTTGCATTTTGACCCAAACCTATACTGGTAGTGGCGCACCCCTAGAGGTGCGCCATTGCTAAGCCTCATAGTGGCGCACCCCTGGAGGTGCGCTATTGCTAAGGGGGTCTGTGACTTAGACAAAAATCCCCCATCTCTCGACCATCCTCCCCATTCCCCACTCGATCTCGATTCACCTCCCACCGACGACGCCCTCTCCGACGCCACCTCCCACCGGCGATACCCTCTCCGACGCCACCTCCCACCGGCGACCGCCCCTCCCTCGATTCACCTCGGACCCCGGCGACGCGCGCAGACCCCGGCGACGCGCGCAGCACCCCGGCGACCACGGACCCCGGCGACCTAGTCGGCGTCCCTCGTCTCGCGACCTCCCCGCCGCCTTCCTCGTCCGCGACCTCCTCCACCGGCGCCCCCTCAGCCGACGCCACCTCCCACCGGCACGCAGGTACGTCTCCCTCAATTCACCTTCCCGCCGGTGGTCGCCTCCCCCTCGATTCACCTCCCCACCCGCCTCACGTTCTCTCCCCCACGCGATCCCCCTCACCTCGCTTTGCCGCCACGCCCCCGAACTCGCACGACGGCACCACGACGACCTCCCCAACCTACTGCTCAGGGTGAGCTCCCTATGCTCCTCCTCCTCCTCCCTATGCTTGCTGTTGTGCTAAATTTATAGTTGTGAAGCACCGTAGAAACATAATGCGACTTTTCTGTAGAAATGCTAGTAATTTGCTTCATGATGATGTTGTAGAAATGTCTCAGAACAGCAGCAGCATAGCAACGTTAAAATAAGTACTCTGCTAAATTACATCAAGTACTCTGCTGTTACTCAAGTACTCTGCATGGTAACTAAGTAACCAGCAAAGATTCGATTCTAACCTTTAGATGCTGCTAAATTTCTAGGCAGAATTGTTAGTTATTCTAGGGTTACTTAGTTATTCTAGGGTTACTTAGTTATTCACCCTTCATCTCTTGCTAAATTTCTAGGCAGAATTGTTAGTTATTCACCCTTCATTTCTAGACAGAGTTCCGGGGCTAAATTACTCAAGTACTCGCCGTTCATCAAATCAACGTTAAAATAAGTTATATTCATAAGTGTGATGTCTCGAACAAGAAGATAATGTCTCGTAACGTAGCAAGAGATAGCAGCAGCATAATGAATGTTTGCATTCTATATTTTGCAAATCATGGGAAATCATGGGTTTTCAAACAATCCGCATAGCTTCTTTTTTTAGAGGTGAGGTGCCGCTAGGTGCATTTGCTTCAATTAGGATGTCTATTTGCTTAATTTGAAGGAAAAACATATAAATAAATGGCTATGTGCACCGACTCAGTGAGCATTTCCTTCTTAAAAAAAATACAGAGCTACCCTTTAAGAGTGAAATAGGCCAAATCTAAACTAACTTGTCATTTTTAAGGTTGCTGTTGCTGCTAGATAGGTTGCTGTTGTTAGGTGCTGCTTGCTTGCTTGCTATGTCGTCGCCGTGTGTTTTTTCCTAAGTGATGAAAGAGTGCGATGAATTCATACATGGATGTTTCTGTTCCTCAGCTTTGAACTCCATAGTAATTCATACATGGATGCTAGGTAGTTGCTTGCTATGGTTTGCTTGTTGGTAGTGTGCAAAGTGTTGATATGCATACTTTAAACAGATATGCTCGCTTATACATGGTTACTTTATTTGATGGCCGGCTTGTGGCCTTGCTTGCTTTTCTCGGTTCTACTATATATTTTTGATAAGAACATATGATGTACTTGATTCTTTGGCCCCGGCAGCATATTATTGAATTAATTAGGAATTTGGAACATGGTGAAATGATATATTTCAGAATCACTAGCATATTTGAGTTTGATGTAGAAGTGTTCAACTTTTAAGAGTTGATTTGGACACTAAAAGGAAATTGCACTTCAACTTTATGGACAAAAATATGCAATATTTCTGTTTTTAAATTCCTTCTAACTTAAGGAACACTTAATGTGATCCAGCTATTATTGGAATATTAGCATATGGTAACACAGTATGAAGCTTGCTGTTGTACATTTATTTTTGAAGATGATGAACACAGTATGATAATTTATGATTATTTCTTCACATTTTGGACAGTATTCATGATGATTTCTTCTTCTCGTTTTAGGATACTGGCAGAGTTGAGCACCTGACCGCCGCCCTCGCATCTTCAACACGTTAGCACCCTTCATCGACTTGGAGCCGGACCTGCTCGAGCGTCGTCGTCTTGTTCCCGGAGCGTCATCGTCTTCTTCCTGGAGCCGGACTTGCGCATTTGATATTGCTGCTTCTGGTAATTGCTTCAGCCATGCTACTTACGCTGCTATAGCTTGTTGCTGCTAGCTTGGTTCTAGCTGCTGCTAGGTTGCTTGCTGCCGCTAGCTTGGTGCTGCTCGCTAGTCGGCCGCTACTAGCATGCTACTAGGTGCCGTTGGATGGTGCTACTGGCTGCTCGACTTGCTGCTCGCTACTTGCATAGTTTACAAGGTTGTCTGTCGCCTTGGGCATTGGTGTACTTTTGTTAAATTGTATCCATTGTTTTTGTGGAGCAGACACTGGAGAAGCACTTAGTGCATTTTATTGTTGATGCCGATGCCGTTGCTAGCTGGTGCTGCTAGCTAGCTGTTGCATGCTCCTTGCCATCCGGTGCATTTTGTTGTTGCTACCGCTGCTAGCATTTTGTTGCTGGTGTGTATATGGTGGTGTCAACATTTCGTCGTGTGTATATGGTGTCATTTTCTTGTGCAGGGATCGACGGAGTTGCCCATTATCGCCGAAATGTTGATTCATTTCCGTTTCGGCGAAAATGGGGCACTCATATGTCCATAAATTAGCATAGGTCATGCCCAATTTTTCCGTGAAATCTTGCGCTAATTTTATGCATTTTTTCCTACTTAGTTCGAACATGGCCAACAACGAAGAGGCCGGCGGCAGCGGTAGCAAGCCATTCTGGATGCTAACCGATGAAATGGAGGTGATGGAGTCACAACCTCGCCGCGACGACGGCGAGGATGATGGCACCGATCCGAGTACCGAGCGGATGATGCCGCCGAGGATGACACCACCGATGGTGCCGCCGAGGATGACACCACGGATGGTGCCGCCGAGGATGACACCGGCGCACCGAAGAAGCTACGGAGGGAGCGTCGCCCGAATGTGCTCAAGCACCGTGAAGCGAGCATTCACCGAAGTGAACGATAGTGGGCATCCAACGGCGCCCCTAATTTAGTCAAAGGGTACTCGCCCAACTCGGGTGCATCCTCCGAGCACGGTCTCGATCAACACCGAGAACCTCGGGCATCCCGACCGAGCGAATTTGCGCACCCTCCTCTTCAAGAAGCTGCACGAACGATACGAGTTCCCGGTGGACTGCTCGTAAAAGCGTCTCATGCGGAACAAAGTGCACAATGCCGCCCTCACGAAGATGAGCACCGCCCTCGCTAGTTGGAGGAACCGAGTGAAGAAAATGATTAATAGTGGTGCGAGTTACGACAAGATCAAGGAGTCAAATCCCTCGATCACCGAGCAAGACTACGCTGATTTCAAGATCAAGTGCGAGAGCGAGTCAACGTCGGATTCTAGTCAGTGGGGGAAGGACATGCGAAAACTGAACTTAGGCACCCACAAACTAGGTCCTGGCGGTTTTAGGGTGGCGCAACCGAAATGGGACGCCGCGGATGAGGAGCGTGTGAAGAACGGCCTCGAGCCCCTCTTCTCGCAATACAAAAACAAGCAAACCAGGAACTTTCTCCCGGCCCGTACCGTATTGACCCGAAAACAAAGGAGCTCACCACCACTCCGGAGGTGAAGGAGTTTGAGGCTCTTCTGGTAAGGAATGCACCCGCTTAATTAGCTCCATTATGGTTGCATTCTTATTGATGAATCCAAATTTCTAAATGGTTCATGCATGTTCCTCCCGTAGGCTAAGGAGATCGCCGCGGAAAGTGAAAAGGAAGCTAGTAGCGGCGCGGGGTCCACGAGCTCCTCGCAAGTGTGCCCCTTGGGATAACCCTTTAAATAGGGCGTTGAATGCCCACAAGAAGAGGGATCCATTGAGTAAGCCGACGTCGGCCGGTCGTGTGGTCGGCGAAGGATGCTCTATGAAATGGTCGAATACTATAAGTCGGGGAAAAAGGAGAAAAAGGCCACCATCGATGAGAAGGAGGTCGCACATCTCAAGGCACAAGTTGCGCAGATCCCGACATTGGTCGAGGAGCAAGTGCGGCAACAAGTGCAACAAATCGTGGAGACCCAACAGAGGACGCAACGACAACAAGTGGAGGACCAAGTGGGCACGACGCTTAGCTCCATCATCCCTACCTTGGTTGCCGGTCTTGACGAGTGGTATAGGGGAGGAAAAAAGGGGCCTCCCCCGGTTCCCAGTTTCACGGGCAGCAACTCCCACAGCGTGGAGCCATCGGTGAGTCCGCAGGCGGCAACAATGGTGTCTCCGGCGGCGCCAACATTGGTGGCTCCGGCGGCGCCAACCTTGGTGGCTCCGGCGGCGCCAACCTTGGTGTCTCCCGCGGCGCCAACGTTGGTGTCTCCCGCGGCGCCATTACTTCAGCTCAATGCACCCGTCGCCGCGGATAATACGCCGCCCGCACCGCGCCAACAAGCGGCCACTCCATCAGTCTGCACGCCCGCCGCCGGCGGTGCCTCGACCTTAGCCGAGCTGGACGCCATCACGGTAACCAACCCTCGGCCAATGACTTCCATATCCTTGCCTTTGACTAGCTAGCCATCCCTAACGCCAACATGTTTTCCGCAGAGCTCCGCCGTCGACGTCCCATGCACTCTCCCCGCACTTTGTGAACGGCGAGTTGATCGATGTTGCCAAGGCCACCATCGTTCAACCGAGCAACCGCCAGCTTCCACGGTAGACCCATGCAACCCGACGTGTATAGGATTCAACCGGTTCGGGTGCTTAGCGGCTACGACGACGTGGTACCTCCCTTTCAACCCCATGGTGCCGACGAAGATGAGGTCCTTACCCTCCAAAGCATTGCTTCAATTGGTCCATGGTTTGGCCAAAGAGCCGATTCGTTTGGGGGCGAGGGGCACCACCCCACAGACAACACCCCCAGCCCTGCCGGCGCCAAGCCATGGCAAGACCACCCCAACGGTGCCGCCATCAGCTGATGAGGACATGCAGGTGGCACAGGATGAGGACATGCAGATGGCACAGGATCCGAACGATGGTCCGTACGAGGACAAGACGTTTGCCAACCTTGATCGCAACTTCGATTTTGGGGTGGACTACGATCTCGAGTAGCCAACCCTCTCAAGCTGCCGCCGAGGGGAAAACCTATTGCAACAAGCGGCGCCTATTCGGCTCTCGGGAGACGCCTCCGCCGCCGACTTCACCGAGACTCAGCCGATAGCCGAGGTGAGAAGTGTTATCGGTCCTAACACACCGAAGAAGGCTTGCGCAGAGGAGAATGCAGTCCCGAGTAAATACAAAGCCGAAGGGACGGAAAAGAAAGAAGAAGGAAGACAAGTCCGCCGGCCCAGCCGGCACCTATCCGTGCTCGGGACGGGCCACCGGTGCCCAAGAATATCGAGGCGAGGGTGCATGTGTCGGGTGAGCGGATGCTAATTAAAAGATTGTACGATGCCGCACCCGGTCCTATGCGATCTCTCGGTTGACGGTATTCAGTTTATGGAGGAGCGGCGTATCGTGGAGAGAGATCATGGATACCCGGTGTATATTGCCAAGGTGCCCTCGGGCCATGGCTTTGTCGATAGTGGCTTCGCGGAGAAGATCTTCCTCGCGGTATGATGACATCTTCGCCATGCTGAACGGTTATCCGCTGCACTACACCTTCATTCGCCTATACTCGCTCAGCAAGGCGATGCGGATCATTAGACACAACATCCCGGACATCGCGATAGCCGACCCCTTCTACATGCGTGCCGTCCACTTGGCCACCGCCGGAGACCGGGCGAGTCGCGAGTGGATACCTCAAAGACTTCTTTCTAGCGCACCGAAGAAGTGTAACATCCTCCTCGCCCGTATTTCCCGAGTAAGTCACCCCCTCACCGTACCGGTCTTAACTCGTGATTTATTTAGATTTCAATCGTCATGTTCTTAAACATTATGTCTTCTACGCGAGACAAAACCTGCACACTCATCTCCATAACCCCGAAACATTCCGTGGCCACATACCTCGATGCGGACGGTAAGTCAACCACGGACTACACGAATGTCAAGGCCGTACTTGATGATGCTCTCAATGGCTACGTCAAAGCGAAAGGCAACATGCGAGAGGCCAAATATTAGGTACGGGAAGCATGTGTTCAAGCACCAAACAAAGTTTCCCGCGTCAAGAAGCCGCCTTCTAGTAACAAGGATGCCTACTACGCCCTCTATCACATGGATAAGTACATACGGGACCAGCAGACAGCTTACGCTACCCGAGCATCTCGGAGATCGGGCCAACAAATTGGCGCGGGTCCCCGACGACGGCATCAAGCAAGACTTCTTCCGCATCCAAGTAGAGTTTTGTGAAATCATCCATCAAGATGTCGTTAGAAGCGCGGGGAGTTCTACGCCGGCCATCAGCCGTCAAACGGTGACATAGACACGATGCTCCAAATGCAGGGTGACGACTACCGCTCATGGATGTGCTTGAAGAAAGGCGGCGGTTTTATCCACGCTCCGAGTGGAAAGTCTTGATGTGCGAGCCTAGTTATGTAGTTGTGTGAACTAAAGACGTGATTGCATGTGTTGTAATAAACTTTATCCAAAGACACTTTACTTGCTATTAATTACTAGTTCGGCTATGTTTGTGAACTTATATATATGGCTCTGTCGTTTTCCGCACTTGATTTGGTCGTTAATTTTGTTTGCATATGCCAATGATTAGAATGGTTGGTCATCCGTACACTTGGGGATGGCGTGAGCGAGCTCGGTGTGATGGCACAAATATCCATGTCTTGTGCATCCTACCCGGCCTCGCTAACGCCATCCCTAAATGTTAATATTTTGACCGACAAAGTATGAGGCATTCCATTTAGTTCATACTAGCTACTTATCTTCTTATTTGAGTTGGCACTTCTTAATTGCATTGGCCGATGATTAGAATGGTTGGTCACTTGTACACTCCGGGTGTCGCTAGTGAGCCCGGTGTGATGGCACAAATATCAATCTCTTGTGCATCCTACTCCGGCCTCGCTAACGCCATCCCGGGATGTTCATATTTGTTTCGACCGACAAAGTATGAGGCCCTTGTCATTCTTCCATTTGCTTTCGCACCATTGGCCGATGATTAGAATGTTTGGTCACCTATACGCCGCAATATACTTTGTAGACGGGCCTCCTTCCCCGGCCGCCGTTCGTTGAATGAGTCCTTGACGAGACAACAACGCCGACATGTCTCTTCGGCGCAGAACCACGCCGGTCCAGCCGTCTCCCTTGTGGCCGTGTCTAATGGGCTCGCGCTTTTCTCCATGGCCGGACCACGATTGGACTCACGGGGAAATACGATAATCGCCATCACCACTATCGCCGAGTCCACAGTGTAGAGTACTTTGCAGCAGATGCCGCTCTTCTCTCGCCGTCCCGTGAACGAGTTCTTGATGCAAAGACCGTGCCGGCCTCCGGGCAGGCCGGCACGGTCTTTGCATCAAAGACTCGTTCACCGCACGGCAAGGGAAGAAAAGTGGCATCCGCCGCAACCGCTATGCTCCCGTGGAGTCCGGCGATAGTGTTGATGGCGATTATCATTATTCCCCGGTGAGTCCAATCGTGGTCCGGCAATGCAGAAGAGCGCAGGAGACGCGGCCAGAAGGGACGCGGGCCGGGTCCGCCGTGGTTCCGCGCCGGAGAGGCGGATCAGCGTTGTTGTGTCGTTAAGGACCCGTTCAAGGAACGGCGGCCGGGGAAAGGGGGCCCTTCTGCAAAGTATACTGCGGTGTATACTGCAACTATGGTTTCTGACCATAGTATTTGTGTTGACCAATAATGTATGAGGCCCTCATCATTCCATTTGCTTTGGTTTTTCAGAATGCCGATGATTAGAATGTTCGGTCAACTGTACACTCCGTGGTGACGTAAGTGAGCCTGGTGTGATGGCACAAATATCAATCTCTTGTGCATCCTACCTGGCCTCACTTACGCCATCGCGGAATGTTAATATTTGTTCCGACCAGCAAAATATGAGGCATTCCATTTAGTTCATACTAGCTACTTGTCTCTTATTTGAATTGGTACTTCTTAATTGCATTGGCCGATGATTATAATGGTTGGTCAACTCTGCGGAAGGGGCAAGTGAACCTGGTGCGATGACACAAGTATCAATCTCTTGTGCATCCTACTTGGTTTCACTTACCCCTTCTCGGAATGTTAATATTTGTTCCGACCAACAATGTATGAGGCATATGCTATTTAGTTGATACCACTTGGCTCTTTCTTCCATTTTAGTGCCGATGATTAGAATGTTCGGTCAATCGTACACTCCGGGGTGTCGCTAGTGAGCCCGGTGTGATGGCACAAATATCAATCTCTTGTGCATCCTACCTCGGCCTCACTAACGCCATCCCGGGATGTTCATATTTGTTTCGACCGACAAAGTATGAGGCCCTTGTCATTCTTCCATTTGCTTTGGTATCTCAAAATGCCGATGATTAGAATGTTGGTCACCTATACACTTGGGGAGGGGTAAGTGAACCTCGGTGCGATGACACAAGTATCAATCTCTTGTGCATCCTACTTGGTTTCACTTACTCCGTCCCTAAATGTTAATATTTGTTCCGACCAACAATGTATGAGGCATGCCTTTTAGTTCATACTACTTGGATCGTTTTTGAGTTTGCTCTTATTCGTTGCAAACATCTATGAGCGTGCACTAATGTTTCTTTGGCTTGTGCATATGTACGCGGATATGACGTGGTATGTCGTGTACAAGGGCAAGGTTCCCGGAGTCTACAACGACCGGGAGGAGTGTCGGAGACAGGTTCACCGTTTTAGCGGTAATGACTACAAAGGGTACACCACTAGAGCGGAGGCCGAAGACAGATACGCACGCTATCTGGCGGGAGAGAGGACGGAGCGGAGGAGGAACCGGATGAAGACCACTTTCATCGGGACGGTGATAGTAGTGACTCTAGCTCTCTTCTATGTGATGCTAGTTTAGATGATCGACCTTGTGCCACTACTAGCTCATTTGTGACTTGTAACACCGTAACTTGCATTGTAACCTCTAATGTGAATGCTTGTGAATCATGTGGGGCTAATGTGAAGAACTATGTATGGATAAGCCGTGTCTGTTGTTTATATGCTCGTTATATATCCCGTATTGTGCTATTATACTGTCATATACAACCTGTATAAATACCCGCCAAGATACAAAAAAAAATTCGAAATCTTAGCAAGTGGCGCACTAGTGGACCTTCCGTGGCGCACTACCACTAAGTAGCAGTGGCGCACCGCTCGGATCCGGTGGCGCACCGCCGTGTGATCCTCTCCGAGACTAGCAATGGGCGCACCGGGATAAGTAGCGATGGCGCACGTCCCGGAGAGGGCGATGGCGCACGTACTCACGCAGCAGATGGCGCACCTACTAGCCGGACCAGTGGCGCACGCAAGACGGTAGCGGTGGCGCACCTCTTCTACACGGTGGTGGCGCACCGCCTCCGACCAACGATGGCGCACCACTTTGGAGTAGTAGTGGCGCACCGGAGGGCATGTCAATGGCGCACCGTGCAGTGCGCCACGAGTATCCAGCCTAGTAGTGGCGCACCCCTAGTGCGCCACTACTATGTGTTAGCAATGGCGTGATAACAGTGGCGCACCACTAGTGCGCCACTGATGGCTATATGTGGTGCGCCACTGAAAGCCTTTTTTCTAGTAGTGCGTTTGTCCTACTAGCAGCTTCCTCAGTGGCTCAGCCTACATGCCCTTCCCGGTCTGCATCTCATCCGCATCATACACAGATTCTTTTCCTTCTGGATCACCTTCGCCTGCAACTTCCACTAAGAAATTATTCGCCAAGTGTCTCCATTTATTTTGTGTAATACTGATGTGTTCTTTTGTTATGCGCCTTGGTCAAAAGAATATTATACACCATCACTTTTACTATTTTGTTCCGCAGCAACGCGCGGGGTATCATCTAGTACATCAACGCGCCTACTCAAAGTACTATAGATATTTACATTTCTTATCGATTCAAGATACAAGAATGTGTTATATGTGTACTCATCGTTTGCTCGTGAATCAGAGTGTA
>NC_061512.1:265787114-266003111 GCF_022539505.1 Lolium rigidum | reverse complement strand
GGGTTATCGAGAAAGGAGGACAATCATCGTTCAAACAAACACAAATCAGGCGCATCGCCACCCCTTCCATCAAGGGTTTCTTCCGGTAAGCATCATGCCGCCTAGATCGCATCTCGCGATCTAGGCGATATACGTTTATTCGTCTCACCTTGTCTTTGCTCGTGCTCGAAGCGTTGTTGATGGCGAGCATCACTACTTATCTTTAGGTGTTTAGGGCTTGCATTGATGCTCTCTCGTGCGTATCTGCCTGGCAATGCCGTCCCTCATACCCAGCTGCCCTTACACCTATGCTGGGTGTAGGGCAGCATCTTGCTTGATCGTTACTTAGCAGATCCGATCCGTTATAGTTGCTCCTTGTTCCTACAAGGATTAGTTTAATATCTGCATAGTTAGGCCTTATGCTTTGGGGGTTCGGACGATCCGGTAGTGCGTTAGGTGTTGTTTACCGTTCCTACAAGGGATGATCCGGGAATTAACGTAATGTTGGTTTTTTAGGCCTCTTGTAGGGGTAGTTTTCATCATCTTACGTATCTGCTAGGCCCGACTACGCGTAGGACGTTCCGGTTATGCGGTGAAAACCCTAAACTGTCGTAGATTGGTTTAGCTTTGTTTTGACCAAGCAGGATCCCCATGCCATTGTAAATCCATCATGAACCATGGGGCGATCGGCTCTATGAGCCGATCCACAGGGCAACCTGAGAGCCGATAGGGCTCGTATTTAATGTTTACGTGCTCTACCATGCAGGAACAATCGAAGCAATCTAACACCTTCCCGATCGGGTCTAGGTCAGGTGGCACGCCTGAGCAACCGCCGGGTCGTGGGCTGGAAGATTTGCGGGACGACGCTAAGTGCCAAGGTCCACTAAGCGGCCTTGGGAGCTTCCCGGCTCTTCGGTGTTGCTTAACCAGCTGCCCGCCGGTGGGTTTTGGCAGGTAACACATTCGGCACGCCCGGTGGGACCATGCGGGACATCTTACGCAACATCCACGTCAACACCGACATCCGAGATGGCAGAGGAACAGATCAAATACGAGGATCTCCCTCCGGAGCACAAGGAAGAAATACGATGAGCTGAAGGCCATACCGTGAAGCCGAACTCATCGGCTCCTTTGAGAAGACCCGGTCGCACGGCATCGGATTTAAAGGATTCACTCCTCCAAGGCGTACTCGAGGATTTGATCCGTCTCTCCCTTCGCAGGAACGCACCGCAGCCCTGCGACAGGAGATCAACCACGTGGTGGCTCATTCGTCTGCATCGGCACTGTGAGAGCTCGGTAAATTCTTTGGAGCGCGTTGCGCTTCATGTGGTGCAAGAAATCATGGAAGCATCGTACTCCCCTTCGGGACCTATTCTAGGAACGCACCAGGGAGAGATGCAGCTCCATACCGAGCCACCGTTGCCGTACGCGATGGCAGCTCCACGGCAACAAGGTTCACCGGCATACGTTGTCTACAAGGTTGGAGGTGATCACGGCGACTACCGAGTTCTTATACGAGCCGCCTAAGGAGATCCCACACGGATACGTGTGCACATTCGTGCCGGACTGCAACAATTGGACACAAGCGGTCCAAACTTCGGCAGGAGGAATTGCCGGAGCAGGAGCCATTGTTCCGGCAGGAGGGACGGCTGCAACAGCAGGGAATCTAGGAGCAGACGCTGAGAAACAGGCATGGCTAGCTAAATATGCCACTGCACCAAGCCATGAAAGCTCAGTTGCTACAGCCTCCACCGTGGATCAGATCAGTGCCGTCCTGAGAGACCAGTTCGGCATCCTGCCGAAGAAGAAGATAATCGGCTATTCCAAGCCGTATCCCAATGAGTTCGCCCTGATCCCGCTGCCACCTAAGTATCGGCTCCCTGACTTCACAAAATTCAGTGGATCAGAAGGCTCTAGCTCCATCGAGCACGTAAGCCGATACTTGGCCCAGCTGGGCATGGTCTCAGCATCGGATCCGCTACGTGTGAGGTTCTTTTCGCAATCTCTCACAGGTCCAGCGTTTGGATGGTACACCTCGCTGCAGCCAAATTCGGTTCGATCATGGAAGCAGCTGGAAGAGCGAGTTTCACACGCAATACCATTCGAAAGCCACTGAGCTGGCATTTGCCGAGCCAGCCCCGGTTCGGCAAAGGCGAGGAGACACGGTGTCCGAATACATTCAACGTTTCGGAACCGTCAAGAACCGATGTTATTCGGTTCATTTATCCGAGAAAGAAGCAGTCGAGCTGGCGCGTGGCAGGCCTCGCGGCGCCACTCAAGGACTTGACGTTCCAAGTGGAGTACGACTCGTTGGCACACATGGTCGTAGACTGACTTTGTATGAACAGCGCCATCCAGAACTGTACCAGGACAAGTACAAGCGCGCGATAAGCCTGGTCGATGCTGATGATGATGAAGATTCCGCGGAGGGTCAGGAAGTCGCGGTGGCTGAATGGGCTCGAACGGCGGTGCCCGTGTCCTGCAAATGGGTAAACCCACCAGGGCCTCCAAGAGGGTTTGACTTCGATGTGAGCAAAGCTGAGCAGATTTTCGATCTACTGGTCGAAGAGAAACAGTGAAGCTACCCGAAGCCACTAAAATCCCTACGTCACAAGAGATGAACGGTAGGCCATACTGCAAATGGAATCACATGTTTACTCACACCACCAACGACTGCAAAGTGTTGCGCGCACAAATTCGGATGTGCGTAGGTGGCCTCAAAAACGAGAAAAAAAAAAGTTTTGACATGCACCACGGAGGGACCAAAATCGTCGGCCATGGTACACCAGCAACCACGGCACGACTTCAACTTCGTCGGCCATGGCAACTTTTCTTGTAGTGATGGTGGACCTAAGCCACTCCATAAGGAAGCCAGAGTTCTCCTTTGGTGTCAACATGGCAGGGCTTCCAAGCCGCCATGGCAAAGACGAAGCAGAGAGCAGCCACTCCCGTGGCAAGGACAAAGAGGAGGCCGTTCCACGCGACCGGCCCCAAGATGATGACAGACGGTACCTGACCGAGAAGGAGGTGAGAAGCATACGGTATCAACGCCCACTCTCCGTGCATCTCCTCAACAAATATGAGCAGCGAGATGACCGACGTCGGCGCTACGACGAAGACGATGAAAGATATCGTCGGTCGATGCGAGAGGACAGGAGGTATCGTCAGCACGACAGAAACAACGACGGGTATGAGCATCACGCTAGAGGGAGGTCAAGGGAGCCAGACAACATGGATAGGCATTGGAACTGTCCTTTCTTCAAACATTGCTGGGATTCAGGAATGAGCCGATTGCCAACAATCGAGAATTGCCCAGAATGCAAACAACAAAGGAAGAGAGCGAATGAGGTTTCAGTGTTCGAGCGTCTAGGGCCTCTCCCACCTCATAATAAACGAGCTGAGTCATCTCAAGAAGAAGACTTTGAGGAGTCAGAGGGAGAAGAAGATAGGTATCACCGGCCTAGGTGGTGCCCTGATGGACTCAGCCATTCTCAGAAGCGTAGGGTGCAGCGGCTGCGAAACCTGGAAGAAGCCGAGGCACAGTACCTGTACACGTTAAGGAAGGCACGGCCGGATCTGGCCGTGAAAATTCAGAAAACCCTGGAGACAAAGGCGCGCCCCGCCAAAGAAAGTATGGCGCCCTAAACAGACGAAAGCCGATGCAGAGGCATCGGCTGACGCCGATGCAGAGGCATCGGCTGATACAAACATGGTCTCCATAATCCCGACAGAGTAGCAGGTCCAAGACATTGGACGTACGTGGCAAGGCCGATCCCTGCGATCGGCCCCAAAAAATGAAAAGCAAAAATCTTATCTCAAGCACGCCACGTAGCTACAGTGGAATTCCAAGGAATTGCAAACCATTGTCAAGCATTGCAATGAAGAAGGAGGCCGATTCCAGCAATCGGCCAAAATTATCCTCGACATACATTTTGTCTGTGTTCAGCATTGATCCAACAGATGCCTGAAGAGCCGATACCATCAATTACTTGACAGAATCGGCTCGGGGGGCACATAGAAGGATAGAACACGAGGAGACGAAGTTTGAAGTGGCTGTCAAATGCCTGGCAGCTCAAGATATATTCTTTGATGATGATGGGTATTGAGGTATGGGGGCCGATACATGAGCAAATCGGCCGTAAAAAAATTAAAATTTTTAAAACACAGCCGATGCGCAGACATCGACTTAAGGATAAAAAGCTGATGCATGGTCATCGACTCAAGAGGCTCAGCGGTGCCAGCAGAAGCGTTAGTTTTGGTGACCAGAATTGCCTTTTTCTCATTGAAGACGCTAATGTTTGTCCGCAATATCAACTGGAGCAACTCTGAGGGGTCGCAACCCTGACCAACGACAAGGTCAGCAGATTAAGGATGAACCCAACGAAGGGAGCATATCTCTTCTAGGACCATGAGGACAACCGATGGTGAAGCAATCGGCTATGGCATTTCTGCCTGGAGCGTGGCCAAGATGGCGATCTGGCAGCTGTCACTTTCAGAGGTTGTTACTTCCAGAGTTTGGAGGGCATCAGGAATTTTAAACATCCTCACCGGAAGTTGCATCAGCCTGCCAAAGATGATGAGCCGATCTGATCAGCAAGGCGCAGGAATTGAACGGAAGAGGCTCGGGGGGCAGCTCACCCTGAAATATTTTTACTCTGGAGAGCCGATTTCGTTGGAATCGGCTGACTCTGCGCTACAACTTGGAAGCTGATGGCGACCCAGGTGGATGGCTCACCTTTATTCTTGCCTTAATGAGGTTCGGGGGGCAGCTGCCCCTGAAGATCCTTTGCTCTTGGGAGCCGATTTTTGGTTAAAATCGGCTAGCTCCGCACCACAATTGTTATAAAACAGTGGTGAATTATTGAAGAGAGGAACCATTGGAGCTGGTCAGAGGAGCTTGAAGGGGGAGCCATTATCATTGATAGGCTCTAGACCAGTTTGTTGCTGCAAAGGAACAGAGCATCACAAGGAAAGTTGTGGGCGATCAAGGTTTTCAGCAATGGTCCTAGAGTTCTCATAAAAGCATTGATTCTGGAATTTTGCCGATTAAAGCTAAAGCTCAGGGGATTTGGATTTCCAAGATCTAAGGTTGCATGATTGCGATTTGGACCTGTTCAACTGGAATTTGGGGATCTGAACAGATCTATTTCGAAATTTATCATAAGAGACCGATGCGTTGCCATCGGCTCATTGAGCGTTGATTAAATTAACAATCGGCAGAATCAGTACGAAAGGAAATCGGCTTAGAGATATTTTCTTCATTAATTATGGGATTTCTTACAAGGAAAGAGCCGATTACTCGAGGGAGGAAGAACAAAAGAAGGGTCTGTTGACCAAACTACTACTACTAGGCCTACACTAGTAGATCCTAGTCTACGGGCCGTCGCTGCCCTCGTCATCATCCTCGGAGCTCTCACCGACACTGCTGCCGGCGGGCTCCTCGTCACTGCTCCCGTAGCCCTCTACGGGAGCTTCATCCTCTTCTTCATCATCGCTGTCGTCGTCGTCCCACCACATGCGGAGGCGTTTCGCTGGCGGGTAACCCTCGAGGGAGTCGTCGTCGTCTTCCTCCTCCTCTAATTCAGAGGAGGGGCAGCCGTCCCAGGGGAACAGGTCATCCTCGCTTTCCGATTCCAATTCCCCATCGGCGAGGAACTGGAGATCTTCATCCCCGCTGGTCAAAGACTGATCGTCCTCGGGCCAGATGGAGGAGGCGTGGTCTTCCTGGTCCCATTCTTCTGGTGCGCGTATGTCCTCCGGCGTCTCGCGAGAGGAGGAACACCCATAGGAAAGACCGGAAGAGGAAGAGGAGGAAGAAGACATGGTGGCGCAGGAGGGTTTTTTGGTGCTAATGCAAAGGGGATGAAGAAGCGAACTGTTTAGAACGGTTAAATAAAGGGGATATGGGGAGATTCAATGCCACAGCAGTTTCCGAGGAAGTTGTGCCCAACAGAAAAATTTCGCAGGCCACGCGGAGAAGTGGAAGAGGCAAGGCATCGTAATGAAGGATACTGCGGCAGTTCTGCTCTGCCACGAAATGACCCGACGAAAGAAAGCGTAATGATTTTGGAAATGTCAGTTCCAAAACCAGGGGGGCATGTGTTATCACCGGAATTTGACCGGATCAGATGTGGGCCGCGATTGAAGATGGTCTAGAAGAATATATATGGAAGAAATGCATGAATCGGCCTTGTGTACTAAGTTTGGGCTAGATTGCCCGTGTATCTGTAATATAGTAGATCGCATCGTATTTAGAATTAACAGATAGAGTTTGGCCCGTGCACGGTTAGGTGCAAGCCTCAATTAGAAAGTCCCCTGGACTATAAATATGTATCTAGGGTTATCGAGAAAGGAGGACAATCACGTTCACAACAAACACAAATCAGGCGCATCGCCACCCCTTCCTTCGAGGGTTTCTTACGAGTAAGCATCATGCTGCCTAGATCGCATCTCGCGATCTAGACAGTACGCGTTTATTCGTCTACCTTGTGTTGCTCGTTCTGAAGCGTTGTTGATGGCGAGCAGCACTACTTATCATTAGGTGTTTAGGGGCTTGCATTGATGCTTTCTCGCGCATATCTGCTTGGCAATGCCGTCCCTCTACACCTAGCTGCCCTTACACCTATCTGGGTGTAAGGGCAGCATCTTGCTTGATCGTTACTTAGTAGATCCGATCCGTTATAGTTGCTCCTTGTTCTTCAAGGATTAGTTTAATATCTGCATAGTTAGGCCTTATGCTGGGGTCGGACGATCCGGTAGCGCGTTAGGTGTTGTTTACCGTTCCTACAAGGGATGTTCCAGGAATTAACGTAATGTTGGTTTTTAGGCCTCTTGTAGGGGTAGTTTTCATCATCTTCCGTATCTGCTAGGCCCGACTACGCGTAGGATGTTCCGGTTATGCGGTGAAAACCCTAAACTATCGTAGATTGGTTTAGCTTTGTTTTGATCAAGCAGGATCCCATGCCATTGCAAATCCAACGTGAACCATGGGGCGATCGGCTCTTTGAGCCGATCCACAGGGCAACCTGAGAGCCGATAGGGCTCGTATTTAATGTTTACGTGTCTACCATGCAGGAACAATCGAAGCAATCTAACACCTTCCTGATCGGGTCTAGGTCAGGTGGCACGCCCAGGCAACCGCCAGGTCGTGGCTGGAAGACTTGCGGGACGACGCGAAGTGCCAAGGTCCACTAAGCGGCCTTGGGAGCTTCCCGGCTCTTCGTGTTGCTTAACCATTGCCCGCCGGTGGGTTTTGGCAGGTAACAGTCCCCAACACACCTAATACACTTGTCAGATGTATAGGTGCACTAGTTCG
The DNA here is from genome assembly GCF_022539505.1 of Lolium rigidum. Classification (NCBI taxonomy): domain Eukaryota; kingdom Viridiplantae; phylum Streptophyta; class Magnoliopsida; order Poales; family Poaceae; genus Lolium; species Lolium rigidum. The sequence continues at coordinate 265,995,817 of NC_061512.1, read as the reverse complement.
GCGAAGAGATAGTGAAATACAAGTAATATGGATGTATATGAGTGGTAATAGCAATCTGAATAAAATATGGCAGCGAGTAAACATGCAACAGAACAGTAAATAAGCGGAGATTCGATGTTTAGAAACAAGGCCTAGGGATCCTACTTTCACTAGTGGACACTCTCAACATTGATCACATAAATAAATAGGTTCTCTTCCTTTGTGCTACATATACTCTTGTTTGATAATGAACACCATTCGTTGTGTAGGGCTACAAGAGCACCTCAATGCCGGAGTTAACAAGCGCCACAACATTCGGCATTCATATTTAAGTAACCTTAGAGCGTAATAGATCTTTGCAATTTAAACCGAGTACTAACATAGCATACACACTTGTCACCTTTACACTATGAAGGGGGAATAGATCACATCAATACTATCATAGTAATAATTAACTCCATAACCTACAAGAGATTATGATCATAACCTACGCCAAGAACTACACGATGCACCCCCTGTCACCATTACACCATGAAGGAGGAATATACTACTTTAATAACATCACATGAGTAGCACATAGACTAATAGTGATACAAAGCTCATCATATGGATCTCAATCATGCAAAGCAATTCATGAGATCATTGTATTGAAGTACATAGGAGAGAGATTAACCACATAGCTACCGGTACAGCCCTTAGCCTCGATGGAGAACTACTCCCTCCTCATGGGAGACAGCAGCGGTGATGAAGATGGCGGTGGTGTTGATGGAGATGGCGGTGATGTCGATGAAAAAGCCTTCCGGGGGCACTTCCCCGTCCCGGCGGCGTGCCGGAACAGAGACTCCTGTCCCCCAGATCTTGGCTTCGCGATGGCGGCGGCTCTGGAAGGTTTCTCGTACCGTGGCTTTTCCGTCTCGAAGATTTAGGTTAGGGACCTTTAAATAGGCGAAGAGGCGGAGTCGGAGGGGCCACGGGGCCTCCTCACACTAGGGTGGCGTGCCCCCCCTTTGGCCGCGCCGCCACCACGTGTGGGGCCCCCAGGGCTCCCCTCTGGTCCCCCTTTGACTTTCTCGGAAGGTTCCGGGAAAAATAAGATGTTGGGCATTGATTTCGTCCGATTCCGAGAATATTTCCTTTGTAGGATTTCTGAAACCAAAAACAGCGAGAAACAAAGCAATCGGCCCTTCGGCATCTCGTCAATAGGTTAGTGCCGGAAAATGCATAATAATGACATAAAGTGTGTATAAAACATGTATGTATTGTCATAAAACTAGCATGGAACATAAGAAATTATAGATACGTTTGAGACGTATCAAGCATCCCCAAGCTTAGTTCCTACTCGCCCTCGAGTAGGTAAATGATAACAAGAATAATTTCTTAAGTGACATGCTACCAACATAATCTTGATCAATACTATTGTAAAGCACATGAGATGAATGCAGCGATTCGAAGCAATGATGAAGATAATGAGTAAACAACTGAATCATATAGCAAAGACTTTTCATAAATAATACTTTCAAGACAAGCATCAATAAGTCTTGCATAACAGTTAACTCATAAGCAATAAATTCTTAGTAGAAAGCTTTGAAACAACACAAAGGAAGATATAAGTTTCAGCGGTTGCTTTCAACTTCAACATGTATATCTCATGGATAATTGTCAACACAAAGTAATATAACAAGTGCAATAGGTAAACATGTAAGAATCAATGCACATAGTTTACACAAGTGTTTGCTTCTAAGATAGAAAGAATAGGTAAACTGACTCAACAATAAAGTAGAAGAATGGCCCTTCGCAGAGGGAAGCATGGATTACTATTTTTGTGCTAGAGCTTTTCATTTTGAAAACATAGAAACAATTTTGTCAACGGTAGTAATAAATCATATGTGTTATGTATAAGACATCCTATAAGTTGCAAGCCTCATGCATAGTATACTAATAGTGCCCGCACCTTGTCCTAATTAGCTTGGATTAACACGGATTATCATTGCATAACATATGTTTCAACCAAGTGTCACAAAGGGTTACCTATATGCCGCCTGTACAAGGGTCTAAGGAGAAGGTTCGCATTGGATTTCTCGCTTTTGATCATTCTCAACTTAGACACCCATACCGGGACAACATAGATAACAGATAATGGACTCCTCTTTTAATGCTTAAGCATTCAACAACAGATAATATTCTCATAAGAGATTTGAGGTTTTGTGTCAAAACTGAAACTTCCACCATGATTCAGGGCTTTAGTTAGCGGCCCAATGTTCTTCTCTAACAATATGCATACTCAAACCATTTGATCATGAAAATCGCCCTTACTTCAGACAAGATGAACATGCATAGCAACTCACATGATATTCAACAAAGATAAAAGTTGATGGCGTCCCCAGAAACATGGTTACCGCTCAACAAGCAAGTTATTAAGAAATAAGATACATAAGTACATATTCTTCACCACAATAGTTTTTAAGGCTATTTTCCCATGAGCTATATATTGCAAAGGCAAAGAATAGAAGTTTAAAGGTAGCACTCAAGTAATGTACTTTGGAATGGCGGAGAAATACCATGTGGTAGGTAGGTATGGTGGACACAAATGGCATGGATTTTGGCTCAAGGATTTGGATGCACGAGAAGAATCCTGATACGTCTCCAACGTATCGATAATTTCTTATGTTTCATGCCACATTATTGATGATACCTACATGTTTTATACACACTTTATGTCATATTCGTGCATTTTCTGGAACTAACCTATTAACAAGATGCCGAAGTGCCAGTTCCTGTTTTCTGCTGTTTTTGGTTTCAGAAATCCTAGTAAGGAAATATTCTCGGAATCGGACGAAATCAACGCCCAAGTTCCTATTTTTCCCGAAACCATCCAGAACACCCGAGAGCCACCAGGGAGGGGGCACAGGCCCACCAAACCACATGGCGGCGCGGCCAGGGGGGCCCGCGCCACCCTATGGTGTGGGCACCCCTTCGACCCTCCTGCGCCGCCTCTTCGCCTATATAAAGCCCCTGCATCGAAAACCCTTAAGGAGGAAGCCACGGTACGCGAAACCTTCCGGAGCCGCCGCCATCGCGAAGCCAAGATCCGGGGGACAGGAGTCTCTGTTCCGGCACCTGCCGGAGCGGGAAGTGCCCCCGGAAGGCTTCTCCATCGACACCGCTGCCATCTCCACCGCCATCTTCATCACCGCTGCTGCTCCCATGAGGAGGGAGTAGTTCTCCATCGAGGCTCGGGGCTGTACCGGTAGCTATGTGGTTAATCTCTCTCCTATGTACCTCAATACAATGATCTCATGAGCTGCTTTACATGATTGAGATTCATATGAGTTTTGTATCACTACTATCTATGTGCTACTCTAGCAAAGTTATTAAAGTAGTTCTATTCCTCCTGCGCGTGTGTAAAGGTGACAGTGTGTGCACCGTGTTAGTACTTGGTTTATGCTATGATCATGATCTCTTGTAGATTGCGAAGTTAACTATTGCTATGATAATATTTATGTGATCTATTCCTCCTACATATGCATGAAGGTGACAGTGTGCTTGCTATGCTAGTACTTGGTTTAGTCTTTTGATCTATCTTACACTAAAGGTTACTAAAATATGAGCATTATTGTGGAGCTTGTTAACTCCGGCATTGAGGGTTCGTGTAATCCTACGCAATGTGTTCATCATCCAACAAAAGTGTAGAGTATGCATTTATCTATTCTGTTATGTGATCAATGTTGAGAGTGTCCACTAGTGAAAGTCTAATCCCTAGGCCTTGTTCCTAAATACTGCTATCGCTGCTTGTTTACTGTTTTACTGCGTTACTACTGCTGCAATACTACCACCATCAACTACACGCCAGCAAGCTATTTTCTTGCACCGTTGCTACTGCTCATATATATTCATACCACCTGTATTTCACTATCTCTTCGCCGAACTAGTGCACCTATTTGGTGTGTTGGGGACACAAGAGACTTTTTGCTTTGTGGTTGCAGGGTTGCATGAGAGGGATATCTTTGACCTCTTCCTCCCTGAGTTCGATAAACCTTGGGTGATCCACTTAAGGGAAAACTTGCTGCTGTTCTACAAACCTCTGCTCTTGGAGGCCCAACACTGTCTACAGGAAAGGAGGGGGAACGTAGACATCAAGCACTTTTCTGGCGCCGTTGCCGGGGAGGAAAGGTAAAAGGCTCTCATACTTCGGTTCCAGGTAACAGTACTTTTCTGGCGCCATTGTGTGTGTGCTCGAAGCTATTTCCTTTAGACTCTGCAATTGCGACATTTGGTTTCTTGTTTACACTAGTTTGGCATAATGGACAAGAGTGATCTTCTATTTCTATTTCCTGATTTAAAACATGGATTGTTTGATGCGAAAATTAAAAAACCTATGGAATCTTATTTGCATGCTGGTAGTAATATTAGTATGAACGCTTTGAACACCATTGTTGATAATGATATGGAAAATTCTAAGCTTGGGGAAGCTGGTTTTGATGAGCATGATCTTTTTAGTCCCCCGGGCAATGAGGAGGAAATTTACTTTGATGATACTTTGCCTCCTATTTATGATGATTATAATGATAGTAGTCTTTTGTTACCACCTGTTATGGAGGATAAATTTGATTATGATTACAATATGCCTCCTATATTTGATGATGAGAATGATAATGATAGCTACTTTGTTGAATTTGCTCCCATTACATCTAATAAAACTGATTATGCTTATGTTGGGGGTAGTAATTATTTTATGCATGAGAATAAGAATGCTTCATGTGATAGTTATATTGTTGAATTTGTTCATGATGCTACTGAAAGTTATTATGAGAGAGGAAAATATGGTTGTAGAAATTTTCATGTTACTAAAACACCTCTCTATATGTTGAAATTTTTGAAGCTACACTTGTTCTATCTTCCTATGCTTGTTATTTTGCTCTTCATGAACTTGTTTATTTACAAGATTCCCTTGCATAGGAAGCATGTTAGACTTAAATGTGTTTTCAATTTGCCTCTTGATGCTCTCTTTTGCTCCAAATACTATTTCTTGCGAGTGCATCATTAAAACTGCTGAGCCCATCTTAATGGCTATAAAGAAAAAACTTCTTGGGAGATAACCTATGTGTTTTTTTTACTACAGTACTTTGTTTTATATCTGTGTCTTGGAAGTTGTTTACTACTGTAGCAACCTCTCCTTATCTTAGTTTTGTTGCATTGTTGTGCCAAGTAAAGTCTCTATAGTAAGGTTCATACTAGATTTGGATTACTGCGTAGAGACAGATTTTTTTGCTGTCACGAATCTGGGCCTAATTCTCTGTAGGTAACTCAGAAAATTATGCCAATTTACGTGAGTGATCGTCAGATATGTACGCAACTTTCATTAGTTTTGAGTTTTTCCATTTGAGCAAGTCTGGTGCCATTTTAAAATTCGTCTTTACGGACTGTTCTGTTTTGACAGATTCTGCCTTTTATTTCGCATTGCTTCTTTCGCTGTGTTGGGTGGATTTCTTTGTTCCATTACCTTCCAGTAGCTTTGAGAAATATCCAGAAGTGTTAAGAATTATTGTGTCACCTCTGAACATGTGAGTTTTTGATTATGCACTAACCCTCTAATGAGTTTGCTTAAAGTTTGGTGTGAAAGAAGTTTTCAAGGGTCAAGAGAGGAGGATGATATACTATGATCAAGAAGAGTGAAGAGTCTAAGCTTGGGGATGCCCGGTGGTTCACCCCTGCATATTTTAAGAAGACTCAAGCATCTAAGCTTAGGGATGCCCAAGGCATCCCCTTCTTCATCGACAAATTATCGAGTTCCTTCTCTTGAAACTATATTTTTATTCAGTCACATCTTATGTACTTTACTTGGAGCGTACGTGTGTGCTTTTATTTTTGTTTTGTTATCTTAGTTCGCTGAATAAGTTCATCCTTGTACGGGAGAGAGACACGCTCCGCTGGTTCGTATGAACACATGTGTTCTTAGCTCATAATATTCATGGCGAAGTTTCTTCTTCGTTAAATGGTTATATGGTTGGAATTGGAAAATGCTACATGTAGTAATTGCTATAATGTCTTGGGTAATGTGATACTTGGCAATTGTTGTGCTCATGTTTAAGCTCTTGCATCATAGACTTTGCACCTATTAGTGAAGAAATACATAGAGCATGCTAAAATTTGGTTTGCATAATTGGTCTCTCTAAGGTCTAGATAATTTCTAGTATTGAGTTTGAACAACAAGGAAGACGGTGTAGAGTCTTATAATGTTTTCAATATGTCTTTTATGTGAGTTTTGCTTCACCGGTTCATCCTTGTGTTTGTTTCAAATAAACCTTGCTAGCCTAAACCTTGTATCGAGAGGGAATACTTCTCATGCATCCAAAATCCTTGAGCCAACCACTATGCCATTTGTGTCCACCATACCTACCTACTACATGGTATTTTTCCGCCATTCCAAAGTAAATTGCTTGAGTGCTACCTTTAAAATTCCATCATTCTCCTTTGCAATATATAGCTCATGGGACAAATAGCCTTAAAAACTATTGTGGTATTGAATATGTACTTATGCACTTTATCTCTTATTAAGTTGCTTGTCGTGCGATAACCATGTTCCTGGGGACGCCATCAACTACTCTTTGTTGAATATCATGTGAGCTGCTATGCATGTTCGTCTTGTCTGAAGTAAGGGAGATCTACCACCTTATGGTTAAGCATGCATATTGTTAGAGAAGAACATTGGGCCGCTAACTAAAGCCATGAATCATGGTGGAAGTTTCAGTTTTGGACACATATCCTCAATCTCCAGTGAGAATAATAATTGTTGCTACATGCTTATGCATTAAAGAGGAGTCCATTATCTGTTGTTCATGTTGTCCCGGTATGGGTGTCTAAGTTGAAGAATGATCAAAAGCGAGAAATCCAATGCGAACTTTCTCCTTAGACCCTTGTACAGGCGGCATGGAGGTACCCCATTGTGACACTTGGTTAAAACATGTGCATTGTGATGATCCGGTAGTCCAAGCTAAGTAGGACAAGGTGCGGGCACTATTAGTATACTATGCATGAGGCTTGCAACTTGTAAGATATAATTTACATAACTCATGTGCTTTATTACTACCGTTGACAAAATTGTTTCATGTTTTCAAAATAAAAGCTCTAGCACAAATATAGCAATCAATGCTTTCCTCTTTGAAGGACCATTCTTTTACTTTTATGTTGAGTCAGTTCACCTATCTCTCTCCACCTCAAGAAGCAAACACTTGTGTGAACTGTGCATTGATTCCTACATACTTGCATATTGCATTTGTTATATTGCTTTGCATTGACAATTATCCATGAGATATACATGTTATAAGTTGAAAGCAACCGCTGAAACTTCATCTTCCTTTGTGTTGCTTCAATGCCTCTACTTTGAATTATTGCTTTATGAGTTAACTCTTATGCAAGACTTATTGATGCTTGTCTTGAAGTACTATTCATGAAAAGTCTTTGCTTTATGATTCACTTGTTTACTCATGTCATTACCATTGTTTTGATCGCTGCATTCATTACATATGCTTACAAATAGTATAATCAAGATTATGTTGGCATGTCACTTCAGAAATTATCTTTGTTATCGTTTTACCTGCTCGGGACGAGCAGAACTAAGCTTGGGGATGCTGATACGTCTCCAACGTATCGATAATTTCTTATGTTTCATGCTACTTTATTGATGATACCTACATGTTTTATGCACATTATATGTCGTATTTACGCATTTTCTGGAACTAACCTATTAACAAGATGCCGAAGTGCCAGTTCCTGTTTTCTGCTGTTTTTGGTTTCAGAAATCCTAGTAAGGAAATATTCTCGGAATCGGACGAAATCAACGCCCAAGTTCCTATTTTTCCCGGAACCATCCAGAACACCCGAGAGCCACCAGGGAGGGGGCACAGGCCCACCAAACCACATGGCGGCGCGGCCAGGGGGGCCCGCGCCACCCTATGGTGTGGGCACCCCTTCGACCCTCCTGCGCCGCCTCTTCGCCTATATAAAGCCCCTGCATCGAAAACCCTTAAGGAGGAAGCCACGGTACGCGAAACCTTCCAGAGCCGCCGCCATCGCGAAGCCAAGATCTGGGGGACAGGAGTCTCTGTTCCGGCACCCTGCCGGAGCGGGGAAGTGCCCCCGGAAGGCTTCTCCATCGACACCGCTGCCATCTCCACCGCCATCTTCATCACCGCTGCTGCTCCCATGAGGAGGGAGTAGTTCTCCATCGAGGCTCGGGGCTGTACCGGTAGCTATGTGGTTAATCTCTCTCCTATGTACCTCAATACAATGATCTCATGAGCTGCTTTACATGATTGAGATTCATATGAGTTTTGTATCACTACTATCTATGTGCTACTCTAGCAAAGTTATTAAAGTAGTTCTATTCCTCCTGCGCGTGTGTAAAGGTGACAGTGTGTGCTCCGTGTTAGTACTTGGTTTATGCTATGATCATGATCTCTTGTAGATTGCGAAGTTAACTATTGCTATGATAATATTGATGTGATCTATTCCTCCTACATATGCATGAAGGTGACAGTGTGCTTGCTATGCTAGTACTTGGTTTAGTCTTTTGATCTATCTTACACTAAAGGTTACTAAAATATGAGCATTATTGTGGAGCTTGTTAACTCCGGCATTGAGGGTTCGTGTAATCCTACGCAATGTGTTTATCATCCAACAAAAGTGTAGAGTATGCATTTATCTATTCTGTTATGTGATCAATGTTGAGAGTGTCCACTAGTGAAAGTCTAATCCCTAGGCCTTGTTCCTAAATACTGCTATCGCTGCTTGTTTACTGTTTTACTGCGTTACTACTGCTGCAATACTACCACCATCAACTACACGCCAGCAAGCTATTTTCTTGCACCGTTGCTACTGCTCATATATATTCATACCACCTGTATTTCACTATCTCTTCGCCGAACTAGTGCACCTATTTGGTGTGTTGGGGACACAAGAGACTTTTGCTTTGTGGTTGCAGGGTTGCATGAGAGGGATATCTTTGACCTCTTCCTCCACGAGTTCGATAAACCTTGGGTGATCCACTTAAGGGAAAACTTGCTGCTGTTCTACAAACCTCTGCTCTTGGAGGCCCAACAGCTGTCTACGAGGAAAGGAGGGGGAACGTAGACATCAAGCACTTTTACAGGCGCCGTTGCGGGGAGGAAAGGTAAAAGGCTCTCATACTTCGGTTCCAGTGTAATGATGCTTTTACGGCGCCATTGTGTGTGTGCTCGAAGCTATTTCCTTTAGACTCTGCAATTGCGACATTTGGTTTCTTGTTTACACTAGTTTGGCATAATGGACAAGAGTGATCTTCTATTTCTATTTCCTGATTTAAAACATGGATTGTTTGATGCGAAAATTAAAAAACCTATGGAATCTTATTTGCATCGTTGGTAGTAATATTAGTATGAACGCTTTGAACACCATTGTTGATAATGATATGGAAAATTCTAAGCTTGGGGAAGCTGGTTTTGATGAGCATGATCTTTTTAGTCCCCGGGCAATGAGGAGGAAATTTACTTTGATGATACTTTGCCTCCTATTTATGATGATTATAATGATAGTAGTCTTTTGTTACCACCTGTTATGGAGGATAAATTTGATTATGATTACAATATGCCTCCTATATTTGATGATGAGAATGATAATGATAGCTACTTTGTTGAATTTGCTCCCATTGCATCTAATAAAACTGATTATGCTTATGTTGGGAGTAGTAATTATTTTATGCATGAGAATAAGAATGCTTCATGTGATAGTTATATTGTTGAATTTGTTCATGATGCTACTGAAAGTTATTATGAGAGAGGAAAATATGGTTGTAGAAATTTTCATGTTACTAAAACACCTCTCTATATGTTGAAATTTTTGAAGCTACACTTGTTCTATCTTCCTATGCTTGTTATTTTGCTCTTCATGAACTTGTTTATTTACAAGATTCCCTTGCATAGGAAGCATGTTAGACTTAAATGTGTTTTCAATTTGCCTCTTGATGCTCTCTTTTGCTCCAAATACTATTTCTTGCGAGTGCATCATTAAAACTGCTGAGCCCATCTTAATGGCTATAAAGAAAAAACTTCTTGGGAGATAACCTATGTGTTTTTTTTACTACAGTACTTTGTTTTATATCTGTGTCTTGGAAGTTGTTTACTACTGTAGCAACCTCTCCTTATCTTAGTTTTGTTGCATTGTTGTGCCAAGTAAAGTCTCTATAGTACGGTTCATACTAGATTTGGATTACTGCGCAGAGACAGATTTTTTTGCTGTCACGAATCTGGGCCTAATTCTCTGTAGGTAACTCAGAAAATTATGCCAATTTACGTGAGTGATCGTCAGATATGTACGCAACTTTCATTAGTTTTGAGTTTTTCCATTTGAGCAAGTCTGGTGCCATTTTAAAATTCGTCTTTACGGACTGTTCTGTTTTGACAGATTCTGCCTTTTATTTCGCATTGCTTCTTTCGCTGTGTTGGGTGGATTTCTTTGTTCCATTACCTTCCAGTAGCTTTGAGAAATATCCAGAAGTGTTAAGAATTATTGTGTCACCTCTGAACATGTGAGTTTTTGATTATGCACTAACCCTCTAATGAGTTTGCTTAAAGTTTGGTGTGAAAGAAGTTTTCAAGGGTCAAGAGAGGAGGATGATATACTATGATCAAGAAGAGTGAAGAGTCTAAGCTTAGGGATGCCCCGGTGGTTCACCCCTGCATATTTTAAGAAGACTCAAGCATCTAAGCTTGGGGATGCCCAAGGCATCCCCTTCTTCATCGACAAATTATCAGGTTCCTTCTCTTGAAACTATATTTTTATTCAGTCACATCTTATGTACTTTACTTGGAGCGTCTGTGTGTGCTTTTATTTTTGTTTTGTTATCTTAGTTCGCTGAATAAGTTCATCCTTGTCTGGGAGAGAGACACGCTCCGCTGGTTCGTATGAACACATGTGTTCTTAGCTCATAATATTCATGGCGAAGTTTCTTCTTCGTTAAATTGTTATATGGTTGGAATTGGAAAATGCTACATGTAGTAATTGCTATAATGTCTTGGGTAATGTGATACTTGGCAATTGTTGTGCTCATGTTTAAGCTCTTGCATCATAGACTTTGCACCTATTAGTGAAGAAATACATAGAGCATGCTAAAATTTGGTTTGCATAATTGGTCTCTCTAAGGTCTAGATAATTTCTAGTATTGAGTTTGAACAACAAGGAAGACGGTGTAGAGTCTTATAATGTTTTCAATATGTCTTTTATGTGAGTTTTGCTTCACCGGTTCATCCTTGTGTTTGTTTCAAATAAACCTTGCTAGCCTAAACCTTGTATCGAGAGGGAATACTTCTCATGCATCCAAAATCCTTGAGCCAACCACTATGCCATTTGTGTCCACCATACCTACCTACTACATGGTATTTTTCCGCCATTCCAAAGTAAATTGCTTGAGTGCTACCTTTAAAATTCCATCATTCTCCTTTGCAATATATAGCTCATGGGACAAATAGCCTTAAAAACTATTGTGGTATTGAATATGTACTTATGCACTTTATCTCTTATTAAGTTGCTTGCTGTGCGATAACCATGTTCCTGGGGACGCCATCAACTACTCTTTGTTGAATATCATGTGAGCTGCTATGCATGTTCGTCTTGTCTGAAGTAAGGGAGATCTACCACCTTATGGTTAAGCATGCATATTGTTAGAGAAGAACATTGGGCCGCTAACTAAAGCCATGAATCATGGTGGAAGTTTCAGTTTTGGACACATATCCTCAATCTCCGAGTGAGAATAATAATTGTTGCTACATGCTTATGCATTAAAGAGGAGTCCATTATCTGTTGTTCATGTTGTCCCGGTATGGGTGTCTAAGTTGAAGAATGATCAAAAGCGAGAAATCCAATGCGAACTTTCTACTTAGACCCTTGTACAGGCGGCATGGAGGTACCCCATTGTGACACTTGGTTAAAACATGTGCATTGTGATGATCCGGTAGTCCAAGCTAAGTAGGACAAGGTGCGGGCACTATTAGTATACTATGCATGAGGCTTGCAACTTGTAAGATATAATTTACATAACTCATGTGCTTTATTACTACCGTTGACAAAATTGTTTCATGTTTTCAAAATAAAAGCTCTAGCACAAATATAGCAATCAATGCTTTCCTCTTTGAAGGACCATTCTTTTACTTTTATGTTGAGTCAGTTCACCTATCTCTCTCCACCTCAAGAAGCAAACACTTGTGTGAACTGTGCATTGATTCCTATATACTTGCATATTGCATTTGTTATATTGCTTTGCATTGACAATTATCCATGAGATATACATGTTATAAGTTGAAAGCAACCGCTGAAACTTCATCTTCCTTTGTGTTGCTTCAATGCCTCTACTTTGAATTATTGCTTTATGAGTTAACTCTTATGCAAGACTTATTGATGCTTGTCTTGAAGTACTATTCATGAAAAGTCTTTGCTTTATGATTCACTTGTTTACTCATGTCATTACCATTGTTTTGATCGCTGCATTCATTACATATGCTTACAAATAGTATAATCAAGATTATGTTGGCATGTCACTTCAGAAATTATCTTTGTTATCGTTTTACCTGCTCGGGACAAGCAGAACTAAGCTTGGGGATGCTGATACGTCTCCAACGTATCGATAATTTCTTATGTTTCATGCCACATTATTGATGATACCTACATGTTTTATACACACTTTATGTCATATTCGTGCATTTTCTGGAACTAACCTATTAACAAGATGCCGAAGTGCGGTTCTCGTTTTTCTGCTGTTTTTGGTTTCAGAAATCCTAGTAAGGAAATATTCTCGGAATCGGACGAAATCAACGCCCAAGTTCCTATTTTTCCCGGAACCATCCAGAACACCCGAGAGCCACCAGGGAGGGGGCACAGGCCCACCAAACCACATGGCGGCGCGGCCAGGGGGGCCCGCGCCACCCTATGGTGTGGGCACCCCTTCGACCCTCCTGCGCCGCCTCTTCGCCTATATAAAGCCCCTGCATCGAAAACCCTTAAGGAGGAAGCCACGGTACGCGAAATATTCCAGAGCCGCCGCCATCGCGAAGCCAAGATCTGGGGGACAGGAGTCTCCGTTCCGGCACCTCGCCGGAGCGGGGAAGTGCCCCCGGAAGGCTTCTCCATCGACACCGCTGCCATCTCCACCGCCATCTTCATCACCGCTGCTGCTCCCATGAGGAGGGAGTAGTTCTCCATCGAGGCTCGGGGCTGTACCGGTAGCTATGTGGTTAATCTCTCTCATATGTACCTCAATACAATGATCTCATGAGCTGCTTTACATGATTGAGATTCATATGAGTTTTGTATCACTACTATCTATGTGCTACTCTAGCAAAGTTATTAAAGTAGTTCTATTCCTCTGCGCGTGTGTAAAGGTGACGAGTGTGTGCACCGTGTTAGTACTTGGTTTATGCTATGATCATGATCTCTTGTAGATTGCGAAGTTAACTATTGCTATGATAATATTGATGTGATCTATTCCTCCTACATATGCATGAAGGTGACGAGTGTGCATGCTATGCTAGTACTTGGTTTAGTCTTTTGATCTATCTTACACTAAAGGTTACTAAAATATGAGCATTATTGTGGAGCTTGTTAACTCCGGCATTGAGGGTTCGTGTAATCCTACGCAATGTGTTCATCATCCAACAAAAGTGTAGAGTATGCATTTATCTATTCTGTTATGTGATCAATGTTGAGAGTGTCCACTAGTGAAAGTCTAATCCCTAGGCCTTGTTCCTAAATACTGCTATCGCTGCTTGTTTCCTGTTTTACTGCGTTACTACTGCTGCAATACTACCACCATCAACTACACGCCAGCAAGCTATTTTACGGCACCGTTGCTACTTGCTCATATATATTCATACCACATGTATTTCACTATCTCTTCGCCGAACTAGTGCACCTATTTGGTGTGTTGGGGACACAAGAGACTTCTTGCTTTGTGGTTGCGGGGTTGCATGAGAGGGATATCTTTGACCTCTTCCTCCCTGAGTTCGATAAACCTTGGGTGATCCACTTAAGGGAAAACTTGCTGCTGTTCTACAAACCTCTGCTCTTGGAGGCCCAACACTGTCTACAGGAAAGGAGGGGGAACGTAGACATCAAATCCCTCTCAATACAAGGCTAGGCTAGCAAGGTTGTTTGAAGCAAACTCAAGTATAAATGGTGCAGCAAGACTCACATATAAACATATTGTAAGCATTATAAGACTTTACATCGTCTCCTTGTTGTTCAAACACCTCAACCGAGAAAATATCTAGACTTAGAGAGACCAATCATGCAAACCAAATTTTAACAAGCTCTATGTAGTTCTTCATTAATAGGTGCAAAGTACATGATGCAAGAGCTTAAACATGATCTATATGAGCACAACAATTGCCAAGTATCAAATTATTCAAGACATTATAGCATCTACCACATGCAGCATTTTCTGTTTCCAATCATATAACAATGAACGAAGCAGTTTCAACCTTCGCCATGAACATTAAGAGTAAAGCTAAGAACACATGTGTTCATACGAACCAGCGGAGCGTGTCTCTCTCCCACGCAAGCATGAATTTATATTCAAACAAAACAAAAACAAACAGACGCTACAAGTAAAGTACATAAGATGTGACCGAATAAAAATATAGTTTCAAGAGAAGAAACCTGATAAGTTGTCGATGAAGAAGGGGATGCCTTGGGCATCCCCAAGCTTAGATGCTTGAGTCTTCTTGAAATATGCAGGGATGAACCACGGGGGCATCCCCAAGCTTAGACTTTTCACTCTTCTTGATCATAGTATATCATCCTCCTCTCTTGACCCTTGAAAACTTCCTCCACACCAAACTCAAAACAAACTCATTAGAGGGTTAGTGCATAATCAAAAATTCACATGTTCAGAGGTGACACAATCATTCTTAACACTTCTGGACATTGCTCAAAGCTACTGGAGGTGAATGGAACAAAGAAATCCATCCAACACAGCAAAAGAGACAATGCGAAATAAAAGGCAGAATCTGTCAAAACAGAACAGTCCGTAAAGACAAATTTTTTAGAGGCACTGGACTTGCTCAGATGAAAATGCTCAAATTGAATGAAAGTTGCCTACATATCTGAGGATCACGCACGTAAATTGGCAGATTTTTCTGAGTTACCTACAGAGAACCCTGCCCAAATTCGTGACAGACAGAAATCTGTTTCTGCGCAGTAATCCAAATCTAGTATCAACCTTGCTATCAAAGACTTTACTTGGCACAACAATGCAATAAAGTAAAGATAAGGAGAGTTTGCTACAGTAGTAACAACTTCCAAGACTCAAATATAAAACAAAATTGCTGTAGTAAAATAAACACATGGGTTATCTCCCAAGAAGTTCTTTCTTTATAGCCATTAAGATGGGCTCAGTAATTTTAATGATGCACTTGCAAGAAATAAGAGTTGAAGCAAAAGAGAGCAACAAGAAGCAAATTCAAAACACATTTAAGCCTAACATGCTTCCTATGCATAGGAATCTTGTAAATAAACAAATTCATGAAGCATAATGCAACAAGCATAGAAAGATAAAACAAGTGTAACTTCAAAAATTTCAGCATATAGAGAGGTGTTTTAGTAACATGAAAATTTCTACAACCATATTTTCCTCTCTCATAATAACTTTCAGAGGCATCATGAACAAACTCAACAATATAAGTATCACATAAAGCATTCTTATTCACATGCATAAAAGTATCATTACTCTCCACATAAGCATAATCAATTTTACTAGTTGTAGTGGGAGCAAATTCAACAAAGTAGCTATCATTATTATTCTCATCATCAAATATAGGAGGTATAATATCATCATAATGAACTTTATCCTCCATAGTAGGCGGCACCAAAAGACCACTATCATTATAATCATCATGAATAGGAGGCATATCATAATCAACATAAACTTTCTCATCAATACCCGGAGGACTAAAGAGATCATTTTCATCAAAACCGACCTCCCCAAGATTAAATTCTTCCATGGCATTAGCAACAATGGTGTTCAAAGCATTCATACTAATAACATTCCCATTAGCATGCATAAGTTCCATGGGTTTTTTAATTTTCTCTTCAAACACATCATGTCCTAATTCAAGATAAAGTTCATAAAGATCTCTCATTTTGTTGTTGTCTTCCATTAAGCCTTACTAGTGTAACAAGAAACAAAAAGATGCAATTGCAGGATCTAAAGGAAATCGCTTCGAGCACTTACAACGGCAACAGAAAATAACTTAGTTACCTGGGACCGGAGTATGAGTGCCTTTTACCTTTCCTCCTCGGCAACGGCGCCAGAAAAGTGCTTGATGCCTACGTGTTCTTCTATTCTTGTAGACTGTGTTGGGCCTCCAAGAGCAGAGGTTTGTAGAACAGCAGCAAGTTTCCCTTAAGTGGATCACCCAAGGTTTATCGAACTCAGGGAGGAAGAGGTCAAAGATATCCCTTTCAAGCAACCCTGCAATCACGATACAAGAAGTCTCTTGTGTCCCCAACATACCTAATACACTTGTCAGATGTATAGGTGCACTAGTTCGGCGAAGAGATAGTGAAATACAAGTAATATGGATGTATATGAGTGGTAATAGCAATCTGAATAAAATATGGCAGCGAGTAAACATGCAACAGAACAGTAAATAAG
Organism: Lolium rigidum; assembly: GCF_022539505.1. Classification (NCBI taxonomy): domain Eukaryota; kingdom Viridiplantae; phylum Streptophyta; class Magnoliopsida; order Poales; family Poaceae; genus Lolium; species Lolium rigidum. Next base: position 265,979,160 of record NC_061512.1, on the reverse strand, counting down.
CGGAGATTCGAAGTTTAGAAACAAGGCCTAGGAATCCTACTTTCACTAGTGGACACTCTCAACATTGATCACATAAATAAATAAGTTCTCTTCCTTTGTGCATTGTGCTACATATACTCTTGTTTGATAATGAACACCATTCGTTGTGTAGGGCTACAAGAGCACCTCAATGCCGGAGTTAACAAGCGCCACAACATTCGGCATTCATATTTAAGTAACCTTAGAGCATAATAGATCTTTGCAATTTAAACCGAGTACTAACATAGCATACACACTGTCACCTTTACACTATGAAGGGGGAATAGATCACATCAATACTATCATAGTAATAGTTAACTCCATAACCTACAAGAGATTATGATCATAACCTACGCCAAGAACTACACGATGCACACACTGTCACCATTACACCATGAAGGAGGAATAGACTACTTTAATAACATCACATGAGTAGCACATAGACTAATAGTGATACAAAGCTCATCATATGGATCTCAATCATGCAAAGCAATTCATGAGATCATTGTATTGAAGTACATAGGAGAGAGATTAACCACATAGCTACCGGTACAGCCCTTAGCCTCGATGGAGAACTACTCCCTCCTCATGGGAGACAGCAGCGGTGATGAAGATGGCGGTGGTGTTGATGGAGATGGCGGTGATGTCGATGAAGAAGCCTTCCGGGGGCACTTCCCCGTCCGGCGGCGTGCGGAACGGAGACTCCTGTCCCCCAGATCTTGGCTTCGCGATGGCGGCGGCTCTGGAAGGTTTCTCGTACCGTGGCTTTTCCGTCTCGAAGATTTAGGTCAGGGACCTTTAAATAGGCGAAGAGGCGGAGTCGGAGGGGCCACGGGGCCTCCTCACACTAGGGTGGCGCGCCCCCCCTTTGGCCGCGCCGCCACCACGTGTGGGGCCCCCAGGGCTCCCCTCTGGTCCCCCTTTGACTTTCTGGAAGGTTCCGGGAAAAATAAGATGTTGGGCATTGATTTCGTCCGATTCCGAGAATATTTCCTTTGTAGGATTTCTGAAACCAAAAACAGCAGAAAACAGCAACTGGCCCTTCGGCATCTCGTCAATAGGTTAGTGCCGGAAAATGCATAATAATGACATAAAGTGTGTATAAAACATGTATGTATTGTCATAAAACTAGCATGGAACATAAGAAATTATAGATACGTTTGAGACGTATCACAGCCCTTACGCCGGTTCGCTGAAGATAGGAGAAAAATCATTGGAGAAGAAGTGACGAAGTTGTTGGTTTCATCATGGAGGTACTGCATACTGAGTGGCTAGCCAATCCGGTGCTGGTCGAGAAGAAGAAAGAGGAGGAACCCAAAGCTCCAAAGGTGTGGCGCATGTGCATCGACTACACCAACCTGAACAAAGCTTGCCCAAAAGATCCTTTCCCTGTACCCCGGATCGATCAAGTGATTGATTCTACTGCTGTGTGTGAGTTGTTGTCTTTTCTGGATGCTTATTCCGGTTTCCACCAGATTCCCCTGAAAAAGGAAGATCAAATAAAAATTGCGTTCATTACCCCGCACGGGGCTTATTGCTATGTCACCATGCCTTTCGGTTTGCGCAACGCTGGTGCAACGTACCAGCGCTGTATGCAAAAATGCTTGTTTGATCAAATCGGAAAAATGTGCAAGTTTATGTGGACGATGTCGTGATAAAAACTAAGGTAAAAGAAACCTTGATCGATGATCTCCGGCAAAAATTTGATAATTTAAGAAGGTTCCGGATGAAACTTAATCCGGCAAAATGCACCTTCGGTGTCCCTGCCGGCAAAATGCTTGGTTTTCTTGTATCAAGCCGGGGCATTGAGGTTAGTTCGGTAAAAATCCGGGCAATCGAAAGAATGACTATACCACAAGATCTCAAGGACGTGCAAAAGTTTACCGGGAGCTTGGCATCGCTAAGCCGGTTCATAAGCAGGTTGGGAGAAAAGGCTCTGCCATTCTATGCTTTGATGAAAAAATCCGATACGTTCGTCTGGACCCCTCAGGCAGACGCAGTGTTTAAAGAGCTAAAAACAATGCTAGCCACCGCACCGGTGTTGGCTTTGCCTTTGGAAAGGGAACCCATGCTGTTGTACATAGCAGCAACCAACCGGGTTGTGAGTGTTGTGGTTGTGGTGGAAAGAGAAGAGGAAGGAAAAACCGTGCAGAGACCGGTATACTACCTGAGCGAGGTGCTCTCCCTCTCAAAACAAAACTATCCACGCTTCTAGAAAATGACCTATGGCGTGTTCATGGCCGCCACGAAGCTTACACTAGTAGGAAAACCCTTATAGGCAGAGCTTAGTTCTGTGGCGCACCACTGAAAATGCGCCACAGAATGTTATTTTGTGGCGCACCATGCTAGGTGCGCCACAGAAATAGCTTAATTTTGTGGCGCACTGCTGAACGTTGCGCCACAGAAATTGTATGGGGCCCACATTCTGCCACCACCAATTATTAGTGTAGGTATTTCTGTGGCGCACATGGCATGCTGCGCCACAGAAATAACTCTTTCTGTGGCGCACGTGCTTCGGTGCGCCACAGAAGTAGTTGATTATGTGGTGCACTTGCTCTGGTGCGCCACAGAATTAAGGTAACTTATATCATCTCGCCCGGGCCCTCCCCTGCCTGTTCACCTCTCCCCTCTCCCCTCTCCCCTCTCCTCCGATCCGCCGCGCGCCACCATGGTCGTCGCCATCGCCGTCGCCGCCGCCTTCCTCCGCGAGGGCCGCATGCCGCCACGGTCCTCCCATCCCCGCCACCTGCAGCACAAGCTGCCGCTACGGCGAGGAGGGGCCGCCGCGAGGAGGGGCCGCCGTCGCGTGAAGGTGGAGGAGCCGCCGCGTCCTCCTCCTCCTCCACCGCTGCCGTCGTCGTCAACTTCCTCCTCCACCCCTGTAGTCGGTGAACTCTCTCCCTCCCTCCCTCTTCCTCTCCCGCGCGAGCACAAAGTGCTCGACGAAATGCTCGTGCTTCTAGGTTGTGCTGATGATGCTCTGGATGCATTGCTGTTGCTCTGGATGCATTGATGTTGTTGCTCTGGATGCATTGCTGCTAGTTTCTTTGATTCAGTGATGCTGCTCATGTGAAGTATCTGAATAAATTACTTTGTTGCCTGCATATGGATAGTTTCATTTGGAGTGACATGCTATATTGGCTCTATATATATCTGCTCCAAAGGTTCCATTTGGAGCCTGGATTGCTAGTGTTAGTATATTGTTATGCTGCTAATAAAAAGGTGTTGGTTATTGTCAACTTATATCACTTGCTATGCCTGTGTGGCTTACAGGATCATATGTACCTGTTGTTTGTGGAGGTTTACTGCCACTTGTTATTGATGAACCATGTGATGGTAATGATTCAATTTAATTCAATGATGTTAATTTGATTTCCATCCTTTGTTGGAAATAAATCCATGTGATGGGGATACACCCGTAAGGGGTGGGTCGCCAGCCCTACTCGCTATGAAGAAGGAATACCCAGCTGGGCTGCCAGTCGGCCTAAGCGACTGGGCCATGGAGCGACTGGGCCCCCGATCCAAGGAGGAGGCCCGTGCGACTGGATGAAGGGATTGCGTGTAGGAGAGGTAGCGAATCCCGGATTAGTAGTAACTCTGTGATTCAGAGTTATCTCCATGTAACCCTAGATCGGGGGTGTCCATATAAACCCCCGAGCTAAAACCCTAAAGGACACGTTATCTAAGATTCAATCTCCCCTTGTAAGCTCCTGGCGTAGCCCCCGGCTGAGCCCCCCATTGTAATTCTCCACTGAGCAATAAAGATCTAGCAGGACGTAGGCCCTTTACTCTCCGGAGGGGATGAACCTGGGTAAACCCTTGCGTCCTGTGCACCTCGATCCGCGTATGGCCATGTTTCCTTGCCCCCGCATCAACGAAGTGCTGCCCCCGGTAGCATCTGCCGTGGTCATATCCACGACAGTGGTGCCCACCGTGGGGCATGGAACATCAAGCCTCCGAGCCGCGGCGAGGCCCTACTCGCCGATACGCCGGCAAGTCGCCACCGGCAGGATGATCGCCACCGGCGGCTTCTTCCACATCCAGCCGAGCTCCTACCGGCCGGCTTCGACTCCCCTCGCGCGCGCCTGGATGGTGCCGGTCGGCACCATCAATCTCTTCGTCGGGCTCACCGGAGTCAGCGACCCCGGCGAAACTCGCCCCAGCCAGGGGCACGATCCTTTCGCGCCGGGACAACTCCTCACCGCAACTCTCCCCCTCACGGGCGAGGTCCACACGGAGGCCGAGCAGGCCTTGGAAGATGACGCCGACTCGGCCGCCGCAGCGTCAACCGCCGAGTCCATCGCCACGGCGTCGGTCGCCGGGTCCATAGTCGCAGCCTCGCTCGGGGACTCCATCACCCCAGTCTCCAACCTGAGCGACTTCGAGGATGACTCCGTCCTCCCCCTCTTCAGCAGTGACTCCGACCCGGACTCAGTCGATGAAGCCCGGTACCAATACCCCACTGCCGTCTTCATGGCGGCTGGTGAAGGAGATCAACCTCCACAAGATCCCTTCTCCACGCCGCTTCCTCCCACCGCGACCGCGGCCGAGATCGAGGCACATCGAGCGGCCTTAGAAGAGCAACGGAAGAGGGAGCTCGTGGAGCGGCAGAAGTTCCGCCTCAAACAAGGTTCGGTGAGAGCCGTGTCCCACTACCGCAACGAGCGAAATCGCGCACGCATGGAACGCATCCAGGCACAAGGCTTCCCCAGTGCGCGCCTCAACTTCGACAATCCGGATGGAGAAGTCCGGGTCAACCGACCCACGAACCCCGACATCCCAGAGTCGAGTCGGGCCGCCGCCGGAGGAGTAGCTCACGGAGCACCGCCACCCCCCCTCCACCTCCCGGAGGACGACCGCCTCCCCAGGCAGAGGTCGACGCTAACGGCCTACGCCTCCATTCGTCCCCAGCAGACAATGTCGCGGCGGCCCAAGCCGCCCTCGCCAACCTCCCTGAAACAGGGGAGGGTGCTATCTTCGTACAGCACGCCAAGGCTTTAGTCGCCAAAGCTCTGGAACAGCAACACGCCGCCGCCGACTCTCAAGGACGGCTCTACTCTCGCTCATCGGCGAGCAGAGCTGCGTCGTCAGCCGCGGCGAACCGCGCAGTCGTCAACGTCAACAATTTCCCACCTCCAGCGCCACGAGCCGCCCATTCGACTAATCATCGAGTCGAGCCGCGACCTGCGCGAGCGATGGGTCGCCGCGAACGGGCAAGCGATTGATGCACGCACTCACATCCTCAACGACCAAGAGTGGCGAGCGCGCAACCGGGCAAATGACCGCCTCGCCACGGTCTGGATCGACTCGTACACCATGGCGATGGGCATCTTGGGTTATTCCGAGCTACTCGCCGCCCGCTACCTGCCCCTCATGATGGACGGAGTGAACCGTCATTGGTTCAACACCCTCACGCCAAACAGCATCGATTCATGGGACGAAGCCAGGGCCGCCTTCATCCAACACTTCGCCAGCGCGTATACGCGCGCAACAACCATAGAAGACCTGGACCGCTGCGTCCAAGGCCCACGCGAATCGACTCGCCGATGGGTACAACGCTGGCAAGACATGTGGACGACCTCCAGCGGCATCAGCACCGACACGACAATCTACTGCTTCCGAAGGTGCTGCCGATATGAACCACTCAGCTCGAAGCTCCGTCGAGTCAGCAGGGATAACATCTCCATCGCCGAGCTCTTCGACATCGCCCTGCGCTACGCCGACGAAGACCCCACAGTCGACTCGGACGACGAGTACGGCCAGCGGCGCAATCGCCGCCCCACTCACTCCGACAACCGCTGCGGCGACTACCGGTTCAGCGGCCGGTCCAGTGGCGGCAAACGCCGCGCCGATGGTGGCCACACGGAACTCGTCGCCAATGCCGACTACGAGCAACGCGACCTGAAGTCGTTCCGGCGAGAGAACCGCGCACCAAAAGAGGACCGGCCTCAGCCCAAGCGGTTCGACGCGCACAGCTTGCTAGATGCCCCATGCATCTACCACAGCAGGGAGGGCAAGCCCTCCAACCACACGACTGGAAACTGCTATTCCTTGAAGCAGATCGAGAGAGCCCGCCGCGCCAAAGAAGCCCACGGCGGTAACCAGCACAAGGACCGCGCCAAGGACCAGGACCAGAGTAAAGAAGACGGATTCGGACGTAGCGCCGGCTCGCTACACACCTTCACCGGGGTCGGCGACCACCGCGATCGGAAAGTCCTCACCAGGGCAGTCGCCGTGCGCGCAGTCTCAGTCGACGTGCCCCGCTGGCTCAACTGGTCCGAGCAAAGCATCACGTGGAGTCGTGAGGACCACGCCCCACGCATTGAATACCCAGGCCGAGTGGCGCTAGTCGTCAGGCCTAAAGTGGCCGACTACTGGCTCCCGAAGACTCTGATGGATGGAGGAAGCTCCATTAATATAATGTACTACGAAACCTTCCAGCTACTCGGTCTGCCGGACTCGCGCCTTGAAGACACCAAAGTCACGTTCCACGGCATCGTCCCAGGGCGGAAAGCCTTTCCAATCGGATAACATTCGAGGTGGTCAACTTCGGCACGCCTGTGAATTACCGCACCGAGCGGATAACATTCGAGGTGGTCAACTTCCGCAGCCCATATCACTGCGTCCTCCCGGTCGCCAGGCGTTCGCCAGATTCATGGCCGCGCCCCATTACGCCTACAACATGATGAAGATGCCTGGGCCCCGCAGTATCATAACCGTCCACGGCGACCCGACAATGGCGCTGGAGTGCGAGGACAACAGCGCCAAGCTAGTCGACAACAATGCCGAGCTCGCCAAGTACCCGGTCGACAGCAACAACCCCACCATCCTCGAGAAGCCGACTGAGCTCGACTCGCCTGCAGCGACCTTCAAACCTACTACCGATACTCGCCAAGTAGACCTTGTAGAAAACGATTCGAGTAAGCAGGTTACCATTGGGACGGGTCTGTCCGCCCAATAGGAAAGCGCGCTCATCAAGTTCCTCCGTGAGAATCGAGATATCTTTGCATGGAAACCGTCTGACATGCTAGGTGTCCCGAGAGAACTTGCTGAGCACAAATTACACGTCGACCCCACCGCACGCCCCGTTAGGCAGGCGATGCGGCCCGTGGGAGAAGAGCGCCGGCGTGCAATCGCCGAAGAGGTGAACCGGGTACTCGCCGTCGGTTTCATCATAGAAATCAAGCACCCCAAGTGGCTGGCAAACCCAGTTTTGGTGCTGAAGAAAAGCAGGACGTGGTGCATGTGTATCGATTACACAAGCCTGAACCGCGCCTGCCCCAAGGACCCATTCGTCCTACCGCGAATCGACCAGATTATCGACGCGGTCGCTGGTTCCGAGTCGCTATGCTTCCTCGATGCGTACTCCGGCTACAACCAAATAAAGATGGCCAAGGAAGACCAGGAGAAGACGGCGTTCATAACGCCGCTCGGCGCCTACTGCTACACGGCCATGACCTTCGGCCTCCGGAACGCTGGCGCCACCTACCAACGGTGCATGAAAATCTGCCTAGAAAGCCAGATCGGCCGCAACGTCCACGTCTATATAGACGACGTGGTCGTGAAGTCGACTCGCCAGGACGACCTAGTCGCCGACCTCGCCGAAACATTCGCAAACCTGCGGCGGTACAACATCAAGCTCAACCCCCTGAAGTGCACCTTCGGAGTCCCATCCGGACAGCTACTCGGCTACGTCGTCTCCAAACACGGCATCGAGCCCAACCCGGAGAAAACGGCAGCGGTCATGCGCACCAAGCAACCAACCTGCCTAGTCGACGCGCAGAAGCTCGCCGGGCGGGTCGCGGCACCAAGTCGCTTCATCCCGCGACTCGGCGACAAGGCCACGCCACTCTATCGCCTCTTGAAGAAATCAGAATCGTTCGAGTGGACAGATGAGGCGCAAAAGGCCCTAGAAGAGCTCCAACACGCTCTCAGGAATGCACCTGTCCTCGCGGCCCCTCTCCCTCAAGAAACAATGTTGCTATACGTCGCCGCGTCGAATCGCGCGATAAGTGCAGTCATGGTCGTCGAACGCAAAGAAGAAGGGAAAGAGCAGCTGATCCAACGCCCAGTCTACTACATCAGCGAAGCCCTCATCGAATCGAAGCAGCGCTACCCGCACTACCAAAAACTGGTGTACGCAGTACTGAGGGCCCAGCGGCGACTGGCCCCTTACTTCCATGAGCACCCCATCAAAGTGGTTGCTTCAACTCCACTCGCCGACATCATCCGGAACCGTGACGCAACCGGACGGATAACCAAGTGGGCAGTCGAACTCGGCGTCCACAACATCACATACGAGTCGCGCCATACCATCAAGTCCCAGGCATTAGCCGACTTCCTCGTCGACTGGGAAGAAGCACAGCAGCCGAGCTCCCAGGCCGACCTCAAGCATTGGACGCTACACTTCGACGGTTCTAAAAACCTCGAAGGGGCAGGCGCAGGCGTCGTCCTCACCTCGCCCAAAGGTGACGTCGTGCGGTATGTCTTGCAGCTCCGATTCGAACCCTGCGCCAACAATATGGCCGAGTATGAAGCACTCCTCCATGGCATGCGCGTCGCAAAAGAGATGGGCGCAACTCGCCTGCGATGCCTCGGCGACTCCGACCTCGTCGCCAGCCAGACGTCCGGCACCTGCGACGCCTCCGACGCCAACATGATCGCCTACAAACGAGCGGTCGACCAAGCCGGCGCCAGCTTCGCTGGCCACGTCGTCGAGTGGATCGATAGGCGCAAGAACGAAGAAGCAGACGCCTTGGCCAGGCTTGGGTCCAAGCGGATACCACCCCTCCAGGAGTCTTCCTCGACGTCCTCGCCCGTTCATCGATGCACATACCACGGGAAACCGACATCGCCGAACCACCTGCACCTAACTCCGCCCTAGTCGCACTCGCCTCTAATGCTGGGGACTGGACCGAGCCGTACCTCAGCTACCTCGAGCGCCAGGTACTGCCGACGGACGAAACAGAGGCACGCACCCTCGTGCGCCGCTGCAAGTCCTTTACCATCATCAACAACGAACTCTACAAGCGCAGCATTTCCGGGATATTTCAGCGCTACGTCACCGCCGATGAAGGTCGCAAGATCCTCCGGGACATCCACGCGGGCGACTGCGGCCATCATGCAGGCGCCCGCTCGATCGTGGCCAAAGCTTTTCGGCATGGCTTCTACTGGCCAACAGCTCACGACGACGCCATGGCTATCGTTCGAGCATGCGCCGGGTGCCAGAAATACGCCAGCCAGTCGCACATGCCGGGCTCAGCACTGAAGACCATACCCCTCACCTGGCCATTCGCCGTCTGGGGCATGGACATGGTGGGAAAGTTCAAAACGGCGCCCGGCGGATATACCAATCTCCTCGTCGCCGTGGACAAGTTCACCAAGTGGATAGAGGCAAAACCCATCAAAAAATGCGACGGCAAAACGGCGACCAAGTTTCTCCGGGAGTTGATCTACCGCTACGGCTACCCCCACAGCATCATCACGGATAATGGTACAAACTTCGCCAAAGGAGAAATGGCTGACTTCCGCGAAGAAAAGGGCATCCGACTCGACCTCGCGGCAGTCGCACATCCCGAGTCGAACGGACAAGCAGAAAGAGCAAACCAGAGCATCCTCCATGGGATCAAACAACGGCTGATGGTACCCCTGTTGCCTGCCAAAACTCACCGGCGAGCAGTGGTTAAGCAACACGAAGAGCCGGGAGACTCCCAAGACTGCTAAGTGGGCCCTGGTGCCTCGCGTCGTCCCGCAAAGTTCCAGCACACGTCCTGGCGGTTGCAAGGGCGTGCCACTGACCTATACCGATCGGGAAGGTGTTGGATTGCTTCGATTAGTCTCCTGCATGGTAGACACGTAAACATTAAATACGAGCCCTATCGGCTCTCAGGTTGCCCTGTGGATCGGCTCATAGAGCCGATCGCCCCATGGTTCACGTTGGATTTACGATGGCATGGGGATCCTGCTTGATCAAAACAAAGCTAAACCAATCTACGACAGTTTAGGGTTTTCACCGCATAATCGGAACATCCTACGCGTAGCTGGGCCTAGCAGATATGAAAGATGATGGAAACTATTCCTAAAAGAGGCCTAAAAACCAACATTAAGTCAATTCCCGGAACATCCCTTGTAGGAACGGTAAAACAACACCTAACGCACTACCGGATCATCCAACCCCAACGATAAGGCCTAATCATGCAGATATTAAACTAATCCCTGAAGAACAAGGAACAACTATAACAGATCGGATCTACTAAGTAACGAACAAGTAAGGTGCTGCCCTTACACCTGAATAGGTGTAAGGACAGCTAGATATCGAGGGACGGCATTGCTAAGCAAATATGCATAAGAAAAGCATCAATGCAAGCCCCAAAACATCTACGATAAATAGTGCTACTCGCCATCAACAACGCTTCAGCACGAGTAACACAAGGTAACGAATAAACGTATCTTGCCTAGATCGCAAGATGCGATCTAGGCAGCATGATGCTTACCCGGAAGAAACCCTCGAAATAAGGGGTGGCGATGCGCCTGGTTTGTGTTTGTTGTGAACGTGATTGTCCTCCTTTCTCAATAACCCTAGGTACATATTTATAGTTGTTGACGTCAGAAACCCACTGGCGGGCAGTGACTGGTCAACACCGTAGAGCCGGGAACAACTAGTGCTGCGGCTGGCCCCAGTCCCTCAGAGCGACGGCCCGCAAAGCCTCCCCGGTCGCGCGCCGATGCAAATTGCAAGGGCGTGCCACCCGACCTATACCCGGTCGGGAAGGTGTGGATGATGCCTCGCTTAGTTTCTGCAGGGCACACACATACACGTTAAATACGAGCCTCGATCGGCTCTCAGGTTATCCTGTGAATCGGCTCAAGGAGCCGATCCACCCATGATTCGTCCAAGGTGGCCGAATATATGGTGGTCCTGCTTGATCAAGATAAAGCTAATGAAATCCACGACGATCTGGGGTTTTCACCGCATAATCGTATCATCCTACTCACGACTGGGCCTCGCGCTCGCGCACGGTGATCGTAAGCCAATCCTAGACAAGGCCTAAAAACCAACACGAAGTTGATCCTCGGAACGTCCTGTCTAGGGCCAGCGAACTACACCCTACACGCCGCTGGATCCTCCAACCCTTTGTAAGGCCTAACTATTGCGGATGTTAAACTAATCCTTGATGAATCAAGGAGCAACCGTAACGGATCAGATCTACTAAATAATGATCAAGCGGGGTGCCGCCCCTGCACCCATGATGAGGTACAAGGACGGCTAGATGCGCAAGGGTTGCACTACGACAGCATATGATACTAAGAACAATGCTAACCCTAACACATCTATGATAACTACGTTGCTCGCCATCAAAAACGCTTCAGCACGAGCAACGCATGAACAACGTAGGCAGGCTCGTGCTGCCTAGATCGCAAGATGCGATCTAGGCAGCATGGTGCTTACCGGAGAAACCCTCGAGACGAAGGGGTTGGCGATGCGCCGAGATTGGTTTGTGTTGAACGTTGGTTGTTGTTTATTCCATAAACCCTAGATACATATTTATAGTCCGGCGGACTTTCTAATATGGGCGTGCACTAAACCGTGCACGGGTAAAACTCTAACTTCTAAACTAAGATGCGATCTAATATCTTACAGATACATGGGCAATTTAGCCCAACTTGATATACAAGGCCGATTCATGTATTTCTTCCATGTATATATCCTCAAGTCCATCTTGATCGCGGCCCACCTCTGGTTTGGTCAAATTCTGGTGATAACACATGCCCCCCTGGTTTTGGAAATGACATTTCCAAAATCATTATGCTTTCTTTCGTCGGGTCATGTCGTGGCAGAACCATTGCAGTATCCTTCATCATGATGCCCTGCCTTCTCAACTTCTCCGCGTGACCTGGCAATTTTTTTTCTCTTTAGGCACTACTTCCTCGGAAACTGCTGTGGCATTGAATTTCCACTATATCCCCTTTTATTTAACCGCTACGAACAGCTCTCCTCTGCATCTCCTTCGCATTAGCACTCCAAAAGCCCTCCTGCGCCACAATGTCTTCTTCCTCCTCTGCTCCATCGGATCTTTCCAGCCAGTCCTCCACATCCCGTGAGCCGACGCCGGAGTACAACCCGGCGGAGGTCCACGCGGCCAACATCCGCCGCGCCATTGCGGCCGGGGAGGAGTCAGACCATGACTTCTCCATCTGGTCCGAGGACGACCAGTCCTCGACGGACGGGGAGAGCGACCTCCGCTTCCTCGCCAACGGGGAATCGGAGGAGGAGAGCGATGACGATCGCTTCCCCTGGGATGACTTCACCTCCTCCGAGGGGGTGAGGGAGGAGGAAGAGGAGGAGGACGACGACGACGACAGCTCCTTCGACGAGCCGCCGGCCAAGCGGTTCTGCCCTTGGCCGGGCAATCTTAGCGACTTCGACAGCGACAAGGACGACGCTGACGACGAAGATGAAGACAACGAGGGCCCGGTCGGCGGCCATTGGAGCGACGACGAGCCCGCCGGGAGCAGCGCCGACGGCAGCGACGATGGCGACGACGAGGGCAGTGATGGCCCGTAGATAGGACCTCTAGAATAGGGCCAGCAGTAGTGGATGGGGCAATGTATCCCCTAGCATTTCCTTTTGAGAGCAATTAGCTCTTTATGTAAGAAATCTCGCCTATTAATGAAGAACTTTTCCCCAATTTGACTTTGCCGATTTCTTCTGAGTTTAATTGAGCCGATTCCCTCTTCTACTGACCTTGCTGATTCGTCCCCTTTGCCAATGCGTAATGAGCCGATAGTACCGCATCGGTCCTTTGAAATTCGCCCTTCCCTTCTTCAACTGATGATTTTCTAAATCTGGCGGAAAATGCAGGATCTTCAGGAAAACCTTTGAACTTTTCCAACCAAACCCAATAATCCTCTTCAGTACTCATCATTTGTGAAGAAGGTTGCAATGCAGGATCAGCTGATGATATCCCAATCGGCTCTTTAAACAGAGCAAAACAGAGTATCCACCAGGCCTGCTGCCCCCCGAGCCTTACCCGAGCCTGCTGCCCCCCGAGCCTTGCTCGAGGCGAGAATGTCAGAGAGAATGTGCCAAAGCCGATCCCCTTTCTTCCTCAGACAGCCGATAATCCTCGACAAAAAGGTTCAGGAACCCAGATCGGCTCGAAGCAGCTGAAGAAATTTCCATTGTTTTATTCCCTCGAAGCAACAGAAGGCACCACCGCTGGCCTGAATTTGGTGGAGACTCGATAAACATCGCATAGTTCCACTAGAGTCGATGGCTGCGCATCGGCTACTTCTCAATTCTAAAGTCGATGCCCTTGCATCAACTGTAAAAATTTTTTTTTTTTACTGGCCGATTTTCTCCTATCGGCCCCCAGTATTTCATTGCACACATGTACCCCTGCATCTGTTCCCATGTTTAGGTGCCCCCCCGAGCCGATTCTGTCAAGAGAATTGATGGTATCGGCTCTTCAGGTAGTCCCTGTTGGGTCGAACGTTGATCCCAGGCAGAATAGATGGTGAGGATAATTTTGGCCGATTGCTGGAATCGGCCTCCACGTTGCTTGCTCGGTGAAGGTTTTGTAATGTTCCTTCACAAATTTTTGGGGGGGCGATCACAAGTATCAGCCTCGCCACGTTTGCTCGTTGATTTGCATCAACTACTCGTTCAGGCCGGTAGATAAAACCAGCCCAATCTCTGACTTTATTACGTTGGTGCACTTGCTGTCGTCCACCTTGAGTGCATCATGTAACCGTGGAGCTCTAGGCTTCGTCACGAGTACCATGTTTGTGCCAGCCGATGTTTCATCATCGGCTTTCCTTTGCTTGGGGCGCCACTCTTTTCTTTGTGGCCGACCCTCTTCGTCCAGGGTTCGCTGAACTTTTGCAGCCAGATCAGGCCGTGCCTTCCTTAGCGTATGCAAGTATAACCTTTCGGCTTCCTCCAGACCGCGCAATCGCTGAACCCTGCGCTTTTGGGAACGGCTGAGACCATCGGGGCACCACCTTGGACGGTGGCACCTGTCTTCTTCGTCTTCCCCCTCGTCTTCTGAATCCTCAAGATCTTCCAATCGAGAGGTCTCAGCGTGTTTGCTTCGAGGCGGGAGAGGCCCTAAACGTTGGAACACAGACACGTTGGCTGCCTCCTTCTTCTTCTGGTTACATTCTGGGCAATTGCCGATTGTAGGCAATCGGCGCATTCCTGAATCCCAGCAGTGTCTGAAGAAGGGGCAATCCCAGTGCCTGCCCTCGTCGTCTTGCTCCCTTGCCGTTTCCTTGGCCCAAGGCTCGTGCTCCTCCTCGTCGTGGTTGTGCCGGCGATGTCTCCTGGCTTCTCTAGCCAGACGAGCTCCTTCATCATCATCGCTGGACTGTCGGCGTTGGCGATACTGACTCACATACTTGTTGAGGAGGTGATCAGAGAGAGGTCGTTGATATCTTATGTTCTTCACTTCTCCCTCTGTGACGTAGCGCTTGCCATCTTGGCGGAGCCGGTCGCTTGGAGCGGCTTTCTCCGTGTCTTTGCTATGAGAGCAGCTGCCCTCATCTTCATCCTTGCCAGCGTGGTGTCCAGATCCTATCATGTTGATGCTGAACGATGACCCTGGCTGGCCACCTCCATGGTAAGCATACTCCACCATGTTAACGGCGGGGAAGGGATGTGTGTCGACCTTCATGGCGTACTGGTTGAAAATTAGTCGTCCATTTTCTATCGCCATCTGGATCTGCTGACGCCACACCCTGCAGTCGTTAGTGGTATGGGTGTACGTGTTATGCCACTTGCAGTATGGCTTTCCGTTCAGTTCCTGCACCGTAGGAACTTTGTGGCCTTCGGGTACCTTTATGTGCTTCTCCGCGAGTAAGAGATCGAAAATCTGCTCGGTTTTCGTCACGTCGAAGTCGAACCCTCTTGGAGGCCCTGGTGGCTTCACCCATTTGCAGAGTTACTCGGGCCTGCCGCTCGAGTCCACTCAGCCACTGCGACCTCTTGTTCTCCCGTAGCACCTTCATCTTCGCCTGCGTCAACCATGGTAACCACGCGCTTGAATTTGTCCTGGTAGACATCTGGGTGGCGCTGTTCATACGCTGACAGCTTCTGCGCCATGTGCGCTAATGAAGGATAGTCTGCTTGGGAGGCCACGTCCTTGATCGATGATGATAGACCCACCACCGCCAACTCGACTGCTTCTTTTTCGCTTACGTGAACCGAATAGCATCGGTTCCTCACGGTCCTGAAGCGCTGGATATACTCTGACACTGTTTCCCCGCGCTTCTGTCGCACTTGTGCCAAATCGGCAATGCCAGCCTCGGAAGCCTCTGAGTGATATTGCTCATGGAACCGCTCTTCCAACTGCTTCCAAGTCTGGATCGAGTTCGGTGGCAGTGATGTGTACCAACCGAAAGCCGATCCTGTGAGGGACTGAGAAAAGAACCTCACACGTAGCTCGTCTGACGCTGAGATCATGCCCAGCTGTGCCAAATATCGGCTCACATGCTCGATGGAGCTGGAACCATCTGATCCACTGAACTTTGTGAAGTCCGGGAGCCGATATTTGGGTGGTAGCGGGATCAATTCGTACTCGTTGGGGTACGGCTTGGTATAGCCGACCGTCTTCCTTTTCGGCATCATGCCGAACTGATCTTTCAGAATCGTACAAATCTGATCCGCGGTGATGGCTGAAGGTGTCGAACCCTGAAGATTCGCCGGGGTGGCATACTTAACCAGCCATGCTTGTTTTTCCGGTTCTGAGCCAACTGCAGGAGCTGGGCTCTGGAGTTTTGTCGGGGTGGCGTATTTAGCTAGCCACGTCTGCTTCTCGGGTCTGCCTCCGACGTTCCTCCCCGCTGTTCCGGAAGTCCCCGCCGTTGCAACCTCGGCTCGAGGGTGCCCGGGTGCTGCAGCCTCGGCACGTATGCGCATGCGTATCCGTGCGGGATCTCCTTGGGCGCGTCATGTAGGAATTGGTAGTCACCGGGGTCACCACCAATCTTGTAGACGACGTAGGCCGATGAGTTCGGCACTCCGGGCGCTGCCAAAGCGAACGGCAGCGGTGGACGGGACTGGAGTAGTAACTCTCCTTGGTGAGTCCCTAGAGCTGGTCCTGACGGAGAGTACTGATGGCTCATGATTTCCTGGATCACGCGAAGAGCGACGCGCTCCAACGTGTTGACCAGGCTCTCAGAATGGCGGTGAAGCGAATGAGCCACCATGAAGTTGATCTCCTGACGCAGCGACCTGGTGCGTTCTTCTGACGGGGTGGATATATCCACTCCATCGAGCGCGCCTTCAGGTGAGAACCCCTTCCATCTGATGCCATGGGAGCGGGTCCTGTGGAAAGAGCCGATGAGGTCGGCTTCGAGGAAGGCCTTGATCTCGTCATACTTCTTCTTGAGCTCGCCGTTCAGGTCCTCGTAAGTGACCGGAGTCTCGTCTGCCATCTCGGATGTAGATGGCGATGTGGTGGATGTCGAAGATGTAGATGCCGTCCCACCGGGCGTGCCAGAATGTGTTGACGTCAGAAACCCACTGGCGGGCAGTGACTGGTCAACACCGTAGAGCCGGGAACAACTAGGGCTGCGGCTGGCCCCAGTCCCTCAGAGCGACGGCCCGCAAAGCCTCCCGGTCGCGCGCCGATGCAAATTGCAAGGGCGTGCCACCTGACCTATACCCGGTCGGGAAGGTGTGGATGATGCCTCGCTTAGTTTCCTGCAGGGCACACACATACACGTTAAATACGAGCCTCGATCGGCTCTCGAGTTATCCCGTGAATCGGCTCAAGGAGCCGATCCACCCATGATTCGTCCAAGGTGGCCGAATATATGGTGGTCCCGCTTGATCAAGATAAAGCTAATGAAATCCACGACGATCTGGGGTTTTCACCGCATAATCGGATCATCCTACTCACGATTGGGCCTCGCGCTCGCGCACGGTGATCGTAAGCCAATCCTAGACAAGGCCTAAAAACCAACACGAAGTTGATCCTCGGAACGTCCTGTCTAGGGCCAGCGAACTACACCCTACACGCCGCTGGATCCTCCAACCCTTTGTAAGGCCTAACTATTGCGGATGTTAAACTAATCCTTGATGAATCAAGGAGCAACCGTAACGGATCAGATCTACTAAATAATGATCAAGCGGGGTGCCGCCCCGCACCCATGATGAGGTACAAGGACGGCTAGATGCGCAAGGGTTGCACTACGACAGCATATGATACTAAGAACAATGCTAACCCTAACACATCTATGATAACTACGTTGCTCGCCATCAAAAACGCTTCAAAGACGAGCAACGCATGAACAACGTAGGCAGGCTCGTCTTTGCCTAGATCGCAAGATGCGATCTAGGCAGCATGGTGCTTACCGGAGAAACCCTCGAGACGAAGGGGTTGGCGATGCGCCGAGATTGGTTTGTGTTGAACGTTGGTTGTTGTTTATTCCATAAACCCTAGATACATATTTAAAGTCCGGCGGACTTTCTAATATGGGCGTGCACTAAACCGTGCACGGGTAAAACTCTAACTTCTAAACTAAGATGAGATCTAATATCTTACAGATACATGGGCAATTTAGCCCAACTTGGTATACAAGTCCGATTCATGTATTTCTTCCATGTATATATCCTCAAGTCCATCTTGATCGCGGCCCACCTCTGGTTTGGTCAAATTCTGGTGATAACAATAGTCCAAGGGACTTTCTAACGTGGGAATAATCCCAACCGTGCACGAGCTAAATTCTATCTAACCGACACGTATCCTACTATATTTACAGATACACAGGCAAACTAGCCCAAATTTTGTATATAAGGCCGATTTATGTACATCTTCCGTGTATAATCTTCAAGCTCATCTCAATTCCGGCCCATCTCCTGATTTGGCTAAAATCTGGGGATAACACATGCCCCCCTGGTTTTGGTAATGATAATTTCAAAACCACTATGTTTTTCCTTCGAAGGGACATGTCGTGGCAGAACAGAACCGTCGCAGTATCCTCCATCATGACGCCTTGCCTTCTCAACTTCTCTGCTCGATTTGACAGTTCTTTGGCACCACTTCCTCGGAAACTGCTGCAACATTAACTCCTCCATATCCCATTATTTAACCGCGTCGAACAGTCCGCCACTTCATCCCCTTGCTCTGTTCTGGCTATCGGCACCAAGAAACCCCAATCTCAGAGCAATGTCTTCCTCCTCTTCCTCCTCCGCCTCGTCGGATCTCTCCTCCCAGTCCTTCTCCTCCTCCTCCTCCCGCGCACCCACGCCAGAGTGGGATCCGATGGCGGCTCAGATGGCGGCGCACAACGAGCGTGCCCCAGAGGAGTGGGACCAGGAGGACCACGCCTCCTCCGTCTGGTCCGAGGATGACAAGTCCTTGACCAGCGGAGATGAAGACCTCCAGTTCCTCGCTGATGGGGAACTGGAATCGGAAAGCGAGGACGACTCGTTCTCCTGGGACGATTACACCTCCTCCGAGGAAGAGGAGGAGGAAGACGACGACGACGACTCCCTCGAGGATTACCCACCGGCAAAGCGCTTCCGCGCCGGGTCCGACGACGACGACGACGATGATGAAGATGAGGAGGCCCCCAATGAGGGCCACTGGAGCAGCGACGAGGAGCCCGCCGGCAGCTAGCCGCCGACGAGAGCTCCGAGGACGACGACAAGGGCAGCGACGGCCCGTAGACTAGGATCTACTAGTACAGGCCTAGTAGTAGTAGTAGCAGTATAGGTCAATAGACCTTTCTTTTGTTCTTCCTCCTTTGAGCAATCGGCTCTTTCTCTGTAAGAAATCCTATTATTAATGAAGAAAATATTCCCCTAGCAATTTTGCTTTCTCGACAATTTTGCCGATTGTCAAACGAAGTCGCTGCACGAAGAGCCGATGGCAAGGCATCGGCCTGCACTATAAATACGATTTGAGGTCAAACAGTTGCCTATTCATACGGTCAAACAGATCCAGTGCATGTCCAAACCATCCTCCAACCTCAAACGCGCAGATTCAACTCCTCAGCAAATCCACTGGGAGATTCGTCTCAGATTTCATGATCTCTGGCCTGAAACCGATCTGTTAACCTGCTCAATTGAGCTTGTTCCTCTAGAGTCGACGGCAATGCATCGGCTTTTTTTTTGTTCTCAAGTCGATGTCCGTGCATCGGCTGTGACTTGTATAATTTTTTTTTATTGGCCGATTTCATGAATCGGCCCCCACATTTCACTGTTCGTCATCCCACATGCTTGGGAAATATTTCTTGAGATGTTGACCATTGACAGTACTGGGAACTTCACGCCATCCAACTCGCTCAAGCATGTATGCATTACCCTTCAAAACTTGGTCAACTTTGTACGGGCCATGCCAATTTGGAGACCATTTACCATACACTTTGTCCTTCGTCCCCAATGACAATACAGCTTCCCATACCAGATCACCAACTTGGAACTCCTTTGGCTTCACCTTTTTATTATATGCGCGAGCCACCTTGGCTTTATTCTCCTTGATTTTCTCAAGCGACCATAGTCTGAGTTCCGTTACATCCTCAATACTATCACTCATCAGGGCTGCATATTCTTCAGTAGTCAAATCATTCTGAAACGTAATCCGTCTCGACCCAGCCTTGATTTCCCAGGGTAACACAGCTTCTTGTCCATAGACCAGCTGAAATGGCGAGGTTTTTATTGCTCCGTGACACGACATGCGATAAGCCCACAGTGCTTCTGACAATACCTCATGCCATCGTCTAGGGTGCTCGTCAATTTTCCTCTTAATCAGCTTGATCAGGCTTTTGTTGGACGCTTCGTCCTGCCCATTTGCTTGAGCATAGTATGGAGACGATCGGATCAGCTTGATTCCCATATCCTCACAGAATTTTCTAAACTCCTTGGAAATGAAGACCGAACCTCCATCGGTCGTGATAGTCTGGGGAATCCCGAATCTATGAATGACATGTTCCAACACGAAACTGATAACATCTTTCGATGCTACTGACTTCATTGGGACGGCCTCCACCCATTTAGTGAAGTAATCCGTAATGGCCGTAACCCATTCATGGCCTTTGCTCGATGCAGGATGAATTTTGCCGATCATATCCATGCCCCAACCTCGGAATGGCCAAGGTTTGATGATAGGATTCATTGCTGATGCGGGTACCATCTGAATGCTCCCAAACTTCTGACATGTTTGACACCCTTTATAATACTGGAAAAAATCTTCAAGCATGGTGGGCCAATAAAATCCCGATCGCCTGATCAGCCACTTCATCTTCTGAGCCGATTCGTGAGTTCCACAGGCACCTTCATGCACCTCATGCAAGAGCCGATTGGACTCGGCTGGTCCCAAACATTTGAGAATTAATCCTTCCAATGTCCTGTAGAACATGTCATCGCCAATCAGTACGTACTTCATGGCCCTATATCTTATCCGTTTAGGTGCCCCCGAGCCGAATCTTTCAAGTAATTGAAGATATCGGCTCTCCAATCATCCGGTTCCATGAACTGCACCTGAAAATCGGCTCCATCGGCTACGTCCTTGTATCCTGACGCAGTTTGTGCGAGATCGTTCGCCTCGGTATTTTGCGACCTTGGGATCCAATGGAAGTTTATATATCTGAACCGTGTCATCAGCTCATGGCATTGTATCCATAATGGAAAGAGCGACTCACTCTCACACTTGTACTCTTCCGTGAGTTGAGAAATCACCAATTTGGAGTCTCCAAAGATCTCAACCGCTTCCGCCCCAGCGTCCAAGAGCAACTCCATTCCCTTGCACATCGCTTCATACTCAGCAACATTGTTGGTGCAAGGGGTAGCTATCCTGATGGAGAAGGAAAATGTTGCCCCCCGAGGCGACACGAGTAGCACGCCGATGCCGCAACCATCCTCACAGACCGATCCATCAAAGAACATGGCCCATGCACGCACAGATAGTGCGGCTACGTCCGTGTTTATTCGTTCAGCGATAAGATCGGCCAACGCTTGTCCCTTGACTGCTTTCACAGGTTGATACCGGATATCGAATTCTGATAACGCAAACATCCATTTGCCGAGTCGGCCTTTCAGTACAGGAGCCGACAGCATGTGCTTGATGACATCCGATTTGCATATGACGATGATTTCGCCGACAAGCAAGATGTGCTCGGATCTTGGTGCAGGTGAAAAATAGACAGAGGCACAACTTCTCAATTTCGGGGTACCTTGTTTCGCATCCAACATCCTTCTGCTGACGTAGAAAACCACTTTTTCCAGACCATCATAAACCTGCACCACCACTGATGCGATGGAGGTGTCAGCCACTGATAGGTAAATGTAGAACGGCCTGTCTTGCTGTGGCGGAACTAACACAGGTGGCTTCGTTAGGTACTCCTTAATATCGTCAAATGCCTGCTGTTGCTCGCCCTCAGACGAAACTCCTCATCAGACTTGATTTTAACCAATCCCATGAACGGCTCGATTCGTCCTGACAAGTTGGAGATAAACCTTCTGACGAAATTAATTTTGTCGATGAGACATTGAAGTTCCTTCTTCGTGGTGGGTGTCTTCATCGTTCGCACTGCCTCTTGACTTTTCAGGCCGATCTCAATTCCCCGTTCATGAACCAAGAAACCCGAGAACCGACCGGCCGTCACACCAAAGGCACACTTCTTTGGATTCATTCTTAGTCCGAACTTCCTAGTTCGGTCCAGGACGTGTCGCAAATCCTCCAAGTGTCCATCCGTCGAAACAGACTTGACCACCACGTCATCGATGTAAATTTCCACCAATTTGCCGATTAAATCATGAAAGATGTAATTCATGGCTCTTTGGTATGTTGCGCCAGCATTTTTCAGCCCAAAAGTCATGACTACATATTCAAACAAGCCCACCGAGCCTGGCACTCTGAATGCAGTCTTGTGTATATCTTCTGGAGCCATAAAAATTTGGTTGTAGCCGACATTTCCATCCATGAAACTTAAAATTTTATGACCAGCAGCTGCATTGATTAATGTCTCTGCTACTGGCATTGGGTATTCATCCTTTGGAGTGGCACTGTTGAGGTTCCGAAAATCTATGGCGACGCGCCATCGGCCATCCTTTTTCTCCACCGGTACGACATTGGAAATCCATTCAGCGTACCTGCATGTCCTGATGAACCCGGCGTCCAACATCTTCTGGATCTCCTTCTTGACTTCCACCAAGATTTCGGCCTTCATCTGTCATGCTCGCTGCTGGAACGGCCGAAATCCTTTCTTCATGGGGAGCCGATGCTCAATGATGCTCCTGTCTAACCCAGGCATCTCCGTATAATCCCATGCAAAACAATCCGGGTACTCTTTTAACAAGGCTATCATCAGGCCCCTCAGATACGGATCCAACTTTTTGCTGATAAATGTTGGTCGTGGCTTATCCCCAGGACCAATGTCAATCTCTTCCAGCTCATCAGCTGATGTAAACCCATACCCTAGCTTCCCATCGCCTGCTAGATCAATGCTGAACAAAGACAAAGCGCATGTTGAGGATAATTTTGGCCGATTGCTAGAATCGGCCTCCTTTTTCATTGCAATGCTCAATGAGGGTTTACAACTTCTAGGTGCTTCACTATGGCTACATGACGCGCTTGAGATAAGATTTTTGCTTTTCATTTTTTGGGGCCGATCGCGGGGATCGGCCTTGCCACGTACGTCTACTAATTTGGATCTTGCTACTCTGTCAGGCCGGTGGATAAGACCAGCCTCACCCCGTTTTTTGAAGCTTCGATGCGCTCACAGCCGTCCAAACTGATTCCAGAGAACGGCTCTTGGTCGTCTGCATCCCAGATATTCATGGCAGCTAGTGAGATCTCGATTGAGTCATCTGCCTGAACGACCTCCACTTCATCTCCATCCCACTGTATGATGCATTGGTGCATTGTGGATGAGATGCAACAGTTGGCGTGAATCCAATCCCTTCCTAGCAGGACAGCGTAATTGCTTTTGCTGTCGACGATGAAGAACGAGGTTGGTATGGTTTTTCGGCCTACGGTCAAATCTACATTCAAAACACCTCTTGCTTCTGATGCTTGGCCATTGAAATCGCTTAATGTGACGTTGGTCTTGATCAGATCGTCATTGGAGTGTCCTAAACGTCGTAGCATGGAATACGGCATTATGTTGACTGCCGCTCCCGTGTCAACCAACATCTTGCTGACAGGCTGCCCATCGATATAACCTTTTAGGTATAGAGCTTTCAAGTGCCTGTAGCTCCTCTCTCGTGGCTTCTCAAAGATCACTGGCCGTGGACCGCAGTCGAATTGAGCCACCGATACTTCCTCGTCCTTTGGAGCACAAAATTCCGACGGGAGTATAAACACCATGTTTGTATCAGCCGATGCCTCTGCATCGGCTTTTGTCTGTTTAGGGCGCCACACTTTCTTTGGCGGGCGCATCTCTGTCTCCAACGTTTGCTGAATTTTCACGGCCAGATCGGGCCGTGCCTTCCTCAACGTGTACAGGTACTGTGCTTCGGCTTCCTCCAGGTTTCGTAGTCGCTGCACCCTACGCTTCTGAGAATGGCTGAGTCCATCAGGGCACCACCTTGGCCGGTGGTACCTATCTTCTTCTTCATCTGACTCCACAAAGTCTTCATCTTGGGATGACTCAGTTCGTTTGCTCTGAGGTGGGAGAGGCCCTAGACGCTTGAACACTGAAACTTCATTTGTTCCCTTCCTCTGCTGGCTACATTCTGGGCAGTTCTCGATTGTAGGCAATCGGCTCATTCCTGAGTCCCAGCAGTGTTTAAAGAAAGGACAGTTCAAATGCCTATCCGTGTCTTCTTGCTCTCTATCATATCGACGATACCTCCTGTCATCTGCATCAGACCGACGATATCTTTCATCATCCACGTCGTAGCGCCGACGTCGGTCATACTGCTGCTCATATTTGTTAAGGAGATGCGCGGAGAGTGTTCGTTGATACCGCATGCTTCTCACTTCTTCTTCTGTCAGGTACCGTCTGTTATCATATTGGGGCCGGTCGCGTGGATCGGCCTCCTCTTTCTCCTTGCCACGGGAGTGATCGCTCGCTTTATCCTTGCCATGGCGGTTACCAAGCCCTGCCATGTTGACATCAAAAGAGAAACCTGGCTCACACCTTATGGAGTGACTGAGATCCACCATGTTGACGCCAGGAAACGGATGTGTGTCTACTTTCATGGCAAATTGTCCGAAGATTAATCGGCCTGACTCTATCGCCATTTGAATCCGTGCGCGCAACACTTTGCAATCGTTGGTGGCGTGGGTGAACGTGTGATGCCATTTGCGTATGGCCTACCGTTCATCTCTTGTGACGTAGGAATTTTGTGGCCTTCGGGTAACTTCAGCTGTTTCTCCTTCAGCAGCAAATCAAAAATCTGCTCAGTTTTGCTTAAATCAAAGTCAAACCCTTTTGGAGGCCCTGGTTGTTTCACCCATTTGCAGGACACGAGGACTGCCGTCCGAGTCCATTCAGCCACGGCGACCTCCTGATCTTCCGCAGAGTCTTCATCCTCTTCAGCGTCGACCAGGCCTATCGTGCGCTTGAACTTGTCTTGGTACAATTCTGGGTGGCGCTGTTCATACGAAGTCAGTCTCTGGACCATGTGCGCTAATGAATTGTACTCCACTTGGAACGTCGGATCCTTGAGTGGCGCTCGGGAGGCTCGCCACGGCCAGCTCGATCGCTTCTTTCTCGGATAAATGAACCGAATAACATCGCTCTTGACAGCTTCGAAACGTTGAATGTATTCGGACACCGTCTCTCCTCGCCTTTGACGAACCTGCGTCGGATCGGCAATGCCGCCTTCGGTAGCTTCGAATGATATTGTATGTGAAACTGCTCTTCCAGCTGCTTCCATGTCCGAACTGAATCTGGGGGTAATGAGGTGTACCACCCAAAGGCTGGACCCGTGAGAGATTGAGCAAAGAACCTCACACGTAGCGGTTCTGATGCTGAAACCATGCCCAGCTGTGCCAAGTATCGGCTCACGTGCTCGATGGAGCTAGATCCTTCTGATCCACTGAATTTTGTGAAGTCGTGGAGCCGATACTTAGGTGGCAAGTGGGATCAGGTCATACTCATTGGGATACGGCTTGGAATAGCCGATTGTTTTCTTCTTCGGCAGGATACCGAACTCGGTCTCTCAAGATTGCGCCGATCCGATCCACGGTAGGAGCTGTAGGGGTTGAGCTGTCCGGACTCGTTGTAGTGGCATATTTAGTTAGCCACGCTCGTTTCTCAGCATCCGCTCCGAACTCCCCGCTGCTCCAAGCAATCCCTCCTCGCCGTAACAATCGCTCCAGCTCCGGCAATTCCTCCCGCCGAAGTTTGGATCGCGTGCGTCCGCTTGTTGCGATCCGGCACGTATGTGCACACGTATCCATGTGGGATCTCCTTGGGCGGCTCATACAAGAATTGGTAGTCGCCAGGATCACCTCCAACCTTGTAGACAACGTATGCCGGTGAACCTTGTTGCTGTGGAGCTGCCATCGCGAATGGCAGTGGTGGCCTAGTGTGGAATTGTATCTCTCCCTGGTGAGTCCCTAGAGCAGGTCCTGACGGAGAGTACTGATGCTTCATGATTTCTTGCACCACACGAAGGGCAATGCGCTCAAGAGTATTCACCAGGCTCTCAGAATGCCGATGTAGAGAATGAGCCACAGCATAGTTAATTTCCTGGCGCAGGGCTCTGGTACGTTCCTCCGAAGGGAGAGACAGATCCAATCCCTCGAACGCGCCTTCGGGTGTGAATCCTTTGAACCTGATGCCGTGCGAACGGGTCTTCTCAAAAGAGCCGATGAGATCGGCTTCAAAGATGGCCTTCAGCTCATCGTATTTCTTCTTATGCTCGCAGGTAGATCCTCGTACTTGATCGGCTCGTCCGACATCTTGGCTGCCGATGTTGACGTGGTTGTTGTAGAAAGTGTCCCACCGGGCGTGCCAGAATGTGTTGCCTGCCAAAACTCACCGGCGAGCAGTGGTTAAGCAACACGAAGAGCCGGGAGACTCCCAAGACAGCTAAGTGGGCCCTGGTGCCTCGCGTCGTCCCGCAAAGTTCCAGCACACGTCCTGGCGGTTGCAAGGGCGTGCCACCTGACCTATACCTGATCAGGAAGGTGTTGGATTGCTTCGATTAGTCTCCGGCATGGTAGACACGTAAACATTAAATACGAGCCCTATCGGCTCTCAGGTTGCCCCGTGGATCGGCTCATAGAGCCGATCGCCCCATGGTTCACGTTGGATTTACGATGGCATGGGGATCCTGCTTGATCAAAACAAAGCTAAACCAATCTACGACAGTTTAGGGTTTTCACCGCATAATCGGAACATCCTACGCGTAGCCGGGCCTAGCGAGATACGAAAGATGATGGAAACTATTCCTAAAAGAGGCCTAAAAACCAACATTAAGTCAATTCCCGAACATCCCTTGTAGGAACGGTAAAACAACACCTAACGCACTACCGGATCATCCAACCCCAAGCATAAGGCCTAATCATGCAGATATTAAACTAATCCCCGAAGAACAAGGAACAACTATAACAGATCGGATCTACTAAGTAACGAACAAGCAAGGTGCTGCCCTTACACTCGAATAGGTGTAAGGACAGCTAGATATCGAGGGACGGCATTGCTAAGCAAATATGCATAAGAAAAGCATCAATGCAAGCCCCAAAACATCTACGATAAATAGTGCTACTAGCCATCAACAACGCTTCAAGCACGAGTAACACAAGGTAACGAATAAACGTATATCGCCTAGATCGCAAGATGCGATCTAGGCAGCATGATGCTTACCCGAAGAAACCCTCGAAATAAGGGGTGGCGATGCGCCTGGTTTGTGTTTGTTGTGAACGTGATTGTCCTCCTTTCTCAATAACCCTAGGTACAGATTTATAGTCCAAGGGACTTTCTAACGTGGGAATAATCCCAACCGTGCACGAGCTAAATTCTATCTAACCGACACGTATCCTACTATATTTACAGATACACGAGCAAACTAGCCCAAATTTTGTATATAAGGCCGATTTATGTACATCTTTCGTGTATATTCTTCAAGCTCATCTCAATTTCGGCCCATCTCCTGATTTGGCTAAAATCTGGGGATAACAACCCCTTGAGCGCGCGGCCGGCTGCTGGGCCGAAGAGCTATCTTCGGTACTCTGGGGCATTCGCACAACACCAAATAGGTCGAGCGGCTACACGACCTTCTTCCTGGTGTATGGCGCCGAAGCCGTCATGCCAACATACATCGCCTATGATTCACCACGAGTCGCCAACTACGTCGAAGAAGAAAACGAGCGATCTCGGCAAGACAACGTCGACATCCTCGACGAGGCACGAGACCTCGCACTCTCCAGAACGGCCATTTACCAGCAAGGCCTGCACCGATACCATAGTCGCCGAGTGCGCAGTCGCTCCTTCCAAGAAGGCGACCTCGTCCTTCGGCTCATACAAGACAAGAAGGGCATGCACAAGCTTTCTCCCCCGTGGGAGGGACCGTTCGCCATCAGCCGCATGCTTGGAAACGATGCCTACTACCTCACTGACGTACGCAAGAACGACAAGGGCGAGCCGCTCACCAGAGAAGTCGAGCGTACCTGGAACGTCAACCTTCTCCGCCGGTTCTACACCTAGCATAAATGTGTAAGCGACTTCAAGAAATATTAATGAAAAGCACTTGTCTCTCCAAATCGCATTTGCCAACCATTCTGCAGTGCTCGCCGACCTTAACTCATCTCCCATCCCCGCGAGTCGAATCGCCCAAAGTGCGCGACTCGGGGACTGCGAGACCTTCGATTGTTGCTGCTGACCGAGCAATCCACGATCGACCAAGTAGCTCGGCTAACAAGAACACAATGGGCCACCGGTCGCAATACCAGGACCGGTCCGCCCCGTGTCTCTTACGCCGTTAAGCGAACACGGCGACTGGATCCGGCAGCAGGGTCGCTTGCTCGACCAGCCCTCCGGGCCCAGCAATCGCACAGTGCTACGCTATAAAGCACAACTCCACGCCCTCCTCTACCTTAGGCAGGTGACTTGAAAGGCTAAGTACTTCGACTAGGGACCCCGCAAAACGGACCCGCGGCTCGCCAAGGAAAAACGCCCGACCAAGAACCCCTTTGGAGTCGCCAAGCGACTGGCTCACCGAGCCACGACGAGAGGCACGCTACATAGACAGCGCAAAAAATCCACTCACCCACCCATGAGGCTGCTATCCGCGCAAAACGACTACGTACTGCGACTGGGGACGCCCAGCTCGAACAGGAAAACAGTCATGCCGATAGCCTTCATCGGGTCGCACAGCCGATCGGCCCCTCGGGCCATGGAAGAGTAGGATCACTCCAATCGCTCGAACAAAAGCAAAGATAGAAGAGCAGCAAAAGTCACCAACATTCATCCACCAAAAGCATCTCATGTACAAATAACACACCCTCGAGTCAATCGCTCGGGAGACAACACATCCGCTCAATACAAAGCACGCCAACATACTGGGGCGAGCTCGACTTTCCCTCCACCACTGGCTCGGCTCCACCGTCCCCGTGACGGAACTTCGGGGTGTACCGGACGACGGGGTACGTTGACAGGGCCTTGGTAGCCGCAGCATGGAAAAGCCGCTCGGCGGGGAAATCCATCAGACGCAACACCTCGGCGACGTCGAACTCTCCAGTCTCGGAGGGGAAGCCGGCCGTCACCTCCTCCACGTCGAAGCCCTCAGAATAGTGGGCAAGCACCATGCTAAGCGCCATGGTGACACCCACTCGACAGGAGGAGCGGCGGAGCCAATCAACCACCGCCGGAATATCGGAGACGGCCTTGAAGACCGACGGCGCGTCCCGAGGAATTACCTCCCGCGGTCTCAGGTACTGAAGCGCCGCCAAGATCTCCCCTGCACAGGCAATGATGCGCATCGTCGCCTCCTGGAGACACTCCTGAGGAGTCGCCGACTCAACGAAGTCGCATTGCCCTGGAAACACAAGCGGGAAAAAATTCTCTAAGTCAGAACTCGCTCTATCAGGGACTCGCCACGCTCGGGGACTGGACCCCCGAAGCGGACTCTCCACGCTCGGGGACTGGACCCCCGAAGCGGACTCGCCACGCTCGGGGACTGGACCCCCGAAGCGGACTCGCCACGCTTAAGGGCTAAACCCCCGTAACGGGCTCGCAGTACAAGTCGCCGACCGAAAAAATTAAAAGAAAGTTAATGCTCACCGAGCAATTGCCGCGACATCTCGCGGACGAAGGCCTCGAAGCTCGTCTTCTCAGCTTGAACAGCCAAAAGAGTACCTTCCGACGCCTCCTTTTCGGCCGCAAGCTCCTTTGAGTGCTGCAGCCTTCGAGCCGCCGGCTCCTCACGCGAGAAGCGGCTGCACCCCCGGCGGCGTCCTCGCCTCCGCCGCGGCATCAAGTCTGACCTTGTAGTCAGCAATTACATCTTCGAGCTCCTTGCCCTTGTCCTCCAGGACCTTGGTCAGATCGGCGACCTCCGCCTTTGCCTTCTTCTTCGCCTCCTCGGCTTGCTGGGCTCGGAAGTCGGCCTCCCTGAAGTAGGACTCCTTCACATACCCCTCTCGAGCCTCGGCAAGCGCCCTTTCCCGCGCCTCTGCTAAAAGAAGTGGAAGATCATGAGGGCAAAAGCAGAAAATACACCGGCAAAATCAAGGACTGTGCGAACAAAAACTTACTGCCAAGGGCGATTAGGCGACGGTTCTTCTCCGCCGCCTCTTCCACGAGGGCCGTCAGCCGCTTTACCTCCGCTTGCACAACAAGGAAAATTCAGTACAACGATCGCCTGGTTCCAATATGAAGAGACTCGACTCGCCCCTTCAGCCCGAGTCGACCCTCGGGGACTGGGAGGGAACCATGTCAAACATACAAAACATACCACATGAACTTCATTAAGCGCCGTGTGCAGCTCAGTGAAGGACAGGGTCGATAGCGGAGGTCCGCGAGACTCGTGCGTCCCACCTCCTTGCATCTCCGCCTCAGTCGATAGCGCTCCTCCAGTCGGAGCAGCGGGATCTTTGGGACGAGCCGGATCCCTGGCAGCCTTGGTCCGCCGCTCCTTTATTGGCGCTGGAGAATCGCTCCCCGCGGCTACGCTCGGCTCCCCCTTGGCCGAAGAAGGGACGACGATCAGATCCTGAGCCGCGTCGGGAGTGACATTCGCCGTCGCCCTTTCCGCGCGACTCACACTCGCCAGGGGATAGCTCTCGTCGACTGGCTCGGCGGGGCTCGCGGTCGCATCCACCGCCTGACTCTCGGCGACGGTCTCCTCCCGTACGGAGGACAAGTCCGCGGGATCGGCGGACGCCTTCTTTGCCTCGGCGGCTTTCTTCAGCTCGGCGGCCTTCTTCGCCTCCGCCGCCCTCGTGGCCGCTGCCCCTGCCACCGGGGCGGGCCTTGTTAGGACCTTCCTCTTAGATCTGCAGAGAAGAACATGAGACTCCAATACCATAGTAACAAATCAAGACACGAGCGGGGACAAGCCGCCTACTTCACGGTGGGGATGCCCTTGACGCCTGGGCCGACTCGGGCCCCGGCTTCCAAAGCATCCTTGAGGGGGCGACGGAGGTCGGTGGCGCCCTCGAGGATGGTTTGGCGCGGTCGCTTGGGGTGCGGTTCACCCTCCTTCTCCGCGGGCTCCTTCCTCTCTGGAGGAGAAGTTGATTCCTCTCCTTCGTCGTCCTCCTGGGCGCTCTCGCCTGGTGCGCTCTGCGAGGAGGAGGCCGCCCCCCGCTTTGTTCCTCGAGGGAGCCTGACGAAGCCCCGCGCCTTGGAGTCCGACTCGGTGCGGTCCCCCTCGTCTTCAACCTCGTCGTCCTCGCCTTCGGTCATTTCCGGAGGCTTCTTCCCTGCGAGTGGGGGAAGATGGTTGGCGACCGTCTGCCACCGCTGCATCCCAAGCAACTGGCCGAGTTAACAATCACTTGGTTTCCCTAAGAACGAGTAAAAAGGGTAAAATGTTACCTTTGGCGCTGGCTTGTCTTCGGAGAAAGGCTGCAGCCCATCATCGAAGGAGGTGAAGACGGCGGTGGTGACCTTGGCGAGTGCCTTCCGGTACTCGGCCTCGTCCCACTCGGTCGCCGTCGACTGGGTACAGTCGTTCTGCCCCTTGTATTCCCACATGGGGTTGGCGCGGCAGCGGAGAGGAACCAAACGGCGGCCGAGCCAACAGTTGTACATGTTGGCGGCCGTCAAACCGCTATCCTTCAGCTCCTGGATCGCCAGGCGCATCCCCCTCACCACCTCCTCCTGGTCCTTCGGCAGCGACCTCACGTTGAGGCGCCGAGGCACACTCGGCTCCGGCGTATACTGGGGGATGGGGACTCCGCCTGGGGGAGTGTACTCCAGAGCGTAGAACCAGAACCTACGCCACTGCGACTGCGCCTTCTTGCGCAGTGCCATGTCAATGAAGTTTTCCCCGGACTTCACCTGGAACGTGATCCTGCCGTTGGGAATCAACGACTGGACGCTCTTGCTAACCCGGCTCGCCCGCCCATGGAAGATGGACACCCACAAAGGGAAGTACGGCGGGCAGCCCAGGTAGCACTCGCACAGTACCATGAACAGCGCGATTTGCTGAACGTTGTGCGGGCCGAGATCGGAGACCTTGATGTTGTAGAAGGAAAGGAGTTGTCGGAAGAAATCGGAGGAGGGGAGAGCAAGACCTCGATCAAGGAAACTCAGGAAGAGCACGAACTCGCCGGGGTGTGATGGCGTGTAACTCACACGTTCGTTGGGAACCCCAAGAGGAAGGTATGATGCGCACAGTAGCAAGTTTTCCCTCAGAAAGAAACCAAGGTTTAATCGAACCGAGTAGGAGCCAAGAAGCACGTTGAAGGTTGATGGTCGCGAAATGTGATGCGGCGCAACACCAGGGATTCCGGCGCCAACGCGGAACCTGCACAACACAACCCAAGTACTTTGTCCCAACGAAACAGTGAGGTTGTCAATCTCACCAGCTTGCTGTAACAAAGGATTAAACGTATCGAGTGGAAGATGTTTGCAAAGAAAATAGTAAACACAATTGCAGTAGATTGTATGCTATGTAAAGAATAGGACCGGGGTCCACAGTTCACTAGAGGTGTCTCTCCCATAAGATAAAAGCATGTTGGGTGAACAAATTACAGTCGGGCAATTGACAAATAGAGAAAGGCATAACAATGCATATACATGATATGATAAATATAGTGAGATTTAATTGGGCATTACGACAAAGTACATAGACCGCCATCCAACCGCATCTATGCCTAAAAAGTCCACCTTCGAGGTTATCATCCGAACCCCTCCAGGTATTAAGTTGCAAAGCAACGGACAATTGCATTAAGTATGGTGCGTAATGTAATCAACAACTACATCCTTAGACATAGCATCAATGTTTTATCCCTAGTGGCAACAAGCACATCCACAACCTTAGAACTTTCGTCACTCGTCCCGCATTCAATGGAGGCATGAACCCACTATCGAGCATAAATACCCCCTCTTGGAGTTAAGAGCAAAAACTTGGCCGAGCCTCTACTAATAACGGAGAGCATGCAAGATCATAAACAACACATGAACAATAGATTGATAATCACCATAATCATAGTACTCTCTATCCATCGGATCCCGACAAACACAACATATAGTATTACATATAGATGATCTTGATCATGTTAGGCAGCTCACAAGATCCAACAATGAAGCACAACAAGGAGAAGACGACCATCTAGCTACTGCTATGGACCCATGGTCCAGGGGTGGACTACTCACTCATCACTCCGGAGGCGACCATGGCGGTGTAGAGTCCTCCGGGAGATGAATCCCCTCTCCGGCAGGGTGCCGGAGGCGATCTCCAGAATCCCCCGAGATGGGATTCGCGGCGGCGGCGTCTCTGTAAGTTTTTCCATATCGTGGCTCTCGGTACTGGGGGTTTCGCGACGGAAGCTTTAAGTAGGCGGAGGGTCAACGCAGGGGGCCACACGAGGGGCCCAGGGGGTAGGTCGGCGCGGCCAGGGCTTGGGCCGCGCCGGCCACCCTTCTGGCCGCCTCGTGGCCCCACTTCGTTATCTCTTCGGTCTTCTGGAAGCTTCGTGCAAAAATAGGACCCTGGGCGAAAGTTTTGTCCAATTCCGAGAATATTTCTTTACTAGGATTTCTGAAACCAAAAACAGCAGAAAATAGCAACTGGCTCTTCGGCATCTTGTTAATAGGTTAGTTCCAGAAAATGCATAAATATGACATATAATGTGCATAAAACATGTAGGTATCATCAATAAAGTAGCATGGAACATAAGAAATTATCGATACGTTGGAGACGTATCAGCATCCCCAAGCTTAGTTCTCGCTCGTCCGAGCAGGTAAAACGATAACAAAGATAATTTCTGAAGTGACATGCCATCATAATCTTGATCATACTATTTGTAAACATATGTAATGAATGTAGCGATCAAAGCAAAGGTAATGACATGAGTAAACAACTGAATCATAAAGCAAAGACTTTTCATGAATAGTACTTCAAGACAAGCATCAATAAGTCTTGCATAAGAGTTAACTCATAAAGCAATAAATCAAAGTAAAGGTGTTGAAGCAACACATAGGAAGATTAAGTTTCAGCGGTTGCTTTCAACTTATAACATGTATATCTCATGGATATTGTCAACATAAAGTAATATAACAAGTGCAATATGCAAGTATGTAGGAATCAATGCACAGTTCACACAAGTGTTTGCTTCTTAAGGTGGAAGGAGATAGGTAAGCCGACTCAACAATAAAAGTAAAAGAATGGTCCTTCAATGAGGAAAGCATCGATTGCTGTATTTGTGCTAGAGCTTTTATTTTGAAAACATGAAACAATTTTGTCAATGGTAGTAATAAAGCATATGAGTTATGTAAATTATATCTTACAAGTTGCAAGCCTCACGCATAGTATACTAATAGTGCCCGCACCTCGTCCTACTTAACTTGGACTACCGGATCTTCGCATGCCATGTTTCAACCAAGTGTCACAAAGGGGTACCTCCATGCCGCTCGTACAAAGGTCTAAGGAGAATGCTCGCATTTCGGATTTCTCGCTTTTGATTATTCTCAACTTAGACATCCATACCGGGACAACATGGACAACGGATAATGGACTCCTCTTAAATGCATAAGCATGTAGCAAAGTTATTATTCTCATATGAGATTGAGGATATATGTCCAAAACTGAAACTTCCACCATGATTCATGGCTTTAGTTAGCGGCCCAATGTTCTTCTCTAACAATTTTGCATGCTCCAACCACTAAAATGATAGACCTTCGGACAAGACGGGCATGCAAAGCAACTCACATGATATTCAACAATAGTTGATGGCGTTCCCCGAAGCATGGTTATCGCACAACAAGCAACTTAATAAAATATAAAGTGCATAAGTACATATTCAATACTACGATAGTTTTTAAGGCTATTTTGTCCCATGAGCTATATATTGCATAGGTGGATGATGGAATTTTAAAGGTAGCACTCAAGCAATTTACTTTGGAATGGCGGAGAAATACCATGTAGTAGGTAGGTATGGTGGACACAAATGGCATAGTAGTTGGCTCAAGGATTTTGGATGCATGAGAAGTATTCCCTCTCGATACAAGGTTTAGGCTAGCAAGGTTATTTGAAGCAAACTCAAGGATGAACAAGTGCAGCAAAACTCACATAAAAGACATATTGTAAACATTATAAGACTCTACACTTGTCTTCCTTGTTGTTCAAAACTCAATACTAGATATTATCTAGACCTTAGAGAAACCAAATATGCAAATCAAATTTTAGCAAGCTCTATGTATTTCTTCATTAATGGGTGCAAAGCATATGATGCAAGAGCTTAAACATGAGCACAACAATTGCCAAGTATCACATTATCCAAGACAGTTTAGAATTACTACATGTAGCATTTTCCAATTCCAACCATATAACAATTTAACGAAGAAGAAACTTCGCCATGAACATTATGAGTAAAGCCTAAGGACACATGTGTCCATATGCAACAGCGGAGCGTGTCTCTCTCCCACAAAGTGAATGCTAGGATCCATCTTATTCAAACAAAAACAAAGACGAAAACAAACCGATGCTCCAAGCAAAGAACAAAAGATGTGATTGAATAAAAATATAGTTTCAGGGGAGGAACTCGATGATGTTGTCGATGAAGAAGGGGATGCCTTGGGCATCCCCAAGCTTAGACGCTTGAGTCTTCTTAAAATATGCAGGGGTGAACCACGGGGGCATCCCCAAGCTTAGAGCTTTCACTCCTCTTGATCATAGTATATCATACTCCTCTCTTGACCCTTGAAAACTTCCTTCACACCAAACTTCAAGCAAACTCATTAGAGGGTTAGTGCATCATTAATAATTCACTCATTCAGAGGTGACACAATCATTATTTTCACTTCTGGACATTGCATAATGCTACTGGACATTAGTGGATCAAAGAAATAAATTTAACATAGCAAAAGAGGCAATGCGAAATAAAAGGCAGAATCTGTCAAAAACAGAACAGTCCGTAAAGACGAATTTAGAAATGGCACCAGACTTGCTCAAATGGAAAAACTCAAAACTAATGAAAGTTGCGTACATATCTGGGGACCACGCTCGTAAATTGGCAGATTTTTTCGAATTTTCTACAGAGAATTGTGCCCAGATTCGTGACAGACAGCAATGCTGTTTCTGCGCAGCAATCCCAAATATAACATCAACTTTGACATAAAAACTTTACTTGGCACAAAAACATGATAAGGAGAGGTTGCTACAGTAGTAAACAACTTCCAAGACTCAACAAAACAAAAAATTGCTGTAGGTAAAAACATGGGTTGTCTCCCATAAGCGCTTTTCTTTAACGCCTTTCAGCTAGGCGCGAAAGTGCAAATCAAGTAACATCGAGAGTAGAAGCATCAACATCATAACTTGTTCTAATAATAGAATCAAAAGGCAACTTCATTCTCTTTCTAGGGAAGTGTTCCATACCTTTCTTGAGAGGAAATTGATATTTAATATTACCTTCCCTCATATCAATAACGGCACCAACGAGTTCGAAGAAAAGGTCTTCCCAACACAATTGGACAAGATGCATTGCATTCGATATCCAAGACAACAAAATCAACGGGGACAAGGTTATTGTTAACCGTAATGTGCACATTATCAATCCTCCCCAAAGGTTTCTTTTTGACATTATCGGCAAGATTAACATCCAAATAACAATTCTTCAATGGTGGCAAGTCAAGCATATCATAAATCTTTTTAGGCATAACAGAAATACTTGCACCAAGATCACATAAGGCATTACATTCAAAGTCATTGAATTTAATTTTAATGATGGGCTCCCAACCATCTTCTAACTTTCTAGGAATAGAAGTTTCAAGTTTTAGTTTCTCTTCTCTAGCTTTTATGAGAGCATTTGTAATATGTTTTGTAAAGGCTAAATTTATAGCACTAGCATTAGGACTTTTAGCAAGTTTTTGTAAGAACTTTATAACTTCAGAGATGTGGCAATCATCAAAATCTAAATCATTATGAGCTACAGCAATGGGATCATTATTCCCAAGGTTGGAAAAAATTTCAGCAGTTTTATCACAAGCGGTTTCAGCGGTTTTAGCAATTTCGGGCAGTTTTGTTCGCTTTGCACTAGGAGTAGAAACATTGCCAACACCAATTATTTTACCATTGATAGTAGGAGGTGCAGCAACATGTGAAGAATTAGCATTACTAGTGGTGGTAATAGTCCAAACTTTAGCTACATTATTCTCTTTAGCTAGTTTTTCATTTTCTTCTCTATCCCACCTAGCACGCAATTCAGCCATTAATCTTATATTCTCATTAATTCTAACTTGGATGGCATTTGCTGTAGTAGTAATCTTATTATCAATATCATTATTAGGCATAACTTTCAATTTTAAAAGATTAACATCAGAGGCAAGTCTATCAACTCTAGAAGCAATAGTATCAATTTTATCAAGCTTTTCCTCAACAGATTTGTTAAAGGCAGTTTGTGTACTAATAAATTCTTTAAGCATGACTTCAAGACCAGAGGGTACATTCCTATTATTGTTGTAAGAATTCCCATAAGAATTACCATAACCATTACCATTAGCAGAAGGATATGGCCTATAGTTATTACCAGAGTTGTTCCTATAAGCATTGTTGTTGAAATTATTATTTTTAATGAAATTCACATCAACATTTTCTTCTTGAGCAACCAATGAAGCTAAAGGAACATTATTAGGATCAACATTAGATCTACCATTAACAAGCATAGACATAATCACATCAATCTTATCACTCAAGGAAGAGGTTTCCTCAACAGAATTTACCTTCTTACCTTGTGGAGCTCTTTCCGTGTGCCATTCAGAGTAATTTATCATCATATCATCAAGAAGTTTTGTAGCCGCCCCCAATGTGATGGACATAAAGGTACCTCCAGCAGCTGAATCCAATAAATTCCGCGAAGAAAAATTTAGTCCTGTATAGAAGGTTTGGATGATCATCCAAGTAGTCGATCCATGGGTTGGGCAATTCTTTACCAAAGTTTTCATTCTCTCCCAAGCTTGAGCAACATGTTCAGTATCTAATTGCTTAAAATTCATTATGCTACTTCTCAAAGATATAATTTTAGCGGGAGGATAATATCTACCAATAAAAGCATCCTTGCATTTAGTCCATGAATCAATACTATTCTTAGGCAAAGATAGCAACCAATCTTTAGCTCTTCCTCTTAATGAGAAAGGAAACACTTTCAATTTAATAATATCACCATCTACATCCTTATACTTTTGCATTTCACAAAGTTCAACAAAATTATTGAGATGGGCAGCAGCATCATCGGAACTAGTACCGAGAAAATTGATCTCTCATGACAAGATTTAGTAAAGCGAGGTTTAATTTCAAAGAATTCTCACTGTAGTAGCGAGTGGAGCAATAGGTGTGCATAGGAAATCATTATTATTTGCATTTGTGAAGTCACACAATTTAGTATTTTCAGGGGTATTCATTTTAGCAAAGGTAAATAAAACAAACTAGATAAAGTAAATGCAAGTAACTAATTTTTGTGTGTTTTCGATATAGAGAGCAAAGCAGTAAATAAAGTAAAACTAGCAACTAATTTTTTTTGTATTTTGATTTAGTGCAGCAAACAAAGTAGTAAATAAAATAAAGCAAGACAAAAACAAAGTAAAGAGATTGAGAAGTGGAGACTCCCCTTGCAGCGTGTCTTGATCTCCCCGGCAACGGCGCCGGAAAAAGAGCTTGATGGCGTGTAACTCACACGTTCGTTGGGAACCCCAAGAGGAAGGTATGATGCGCACGGTAGCAAGTTTTCCCTCGGAAAGAAACCAAGGTTTAATCGAACCAGGTAGGAGCCAAGAAGCACGTTGAAGGTTGATGGTCGCGAAATGTGATGCGGCGCAACACCGGGATTCCGGCGCCAACGCGGAACCTGCACAACACAACCCAAGTACTTTGTCCCAACGAAACGAGTGAGGTTGTCAATCTCACCGGCTTGCTGTAACAAAGGATTAAACGTATCGAGTGGAAGATGTTTGCAAAGAAAACAGTAAACACAATTGCGATGGATTGTATGCTATGTAAAGAATAGGACCGGGGTCCACAGTTCACTAGAGGTGTCTCTCCCATAAGATAAAAGCATGTTGGGTGAACAAATTACGGTCGGGCAATTGACAAATAGAGAAAGGCATAACAATGCATATACATGATATGATAAATATAGTGAGATTTAATTGGGCATTACGACAAAGTACATAGACCGCCATCCAAGCTGCATCTATGCCTAAAAAGTCCACCTTCGAGGTTATCATCCGAACCCCTCCGGTATTAAGTTGCAAAGCAACGGACAATTGCATTAAGTATGGTGCGTAATGTAATCAACAACTACATCCTTAGACATAGCATCAATGTTTTATCCCTAGTGGCAACAAGCACATCCACAACCTTAGAACTTTCGTCACTCGTCCCGCATTCAATGGAGGCATGAACCCACTATCGAGCATAAATACCCCCTCTTGGAGTTAAGAGCAAAAACTTGGCCAGAGCCTCTACTAATAACGGAGAGCATGCAAGATCATAAACAACACATGAACAATAGATTGATAATCACCATAATCATAGTACTCTCTATCCATCGGATCCCGACAAACACAACATATAGTATTACATATAGATGATCTTGATCATGTTAGGCGAGTCACAAGATCCAACAATGAAGCACAACAAGGAGAAGACGACCATCTAGCTACTGCTATGGACCCATGGTCCAGGGGTGGACTACTCACTCATCACTCCGGAGGCGACCATGGCGGTGTAGAGTCCTCCGGGAGATGAATCCCCTCTCCGGCAGGGTGCCGGAGGCGATCTCCGGAATCCCCGAGATGGGATTCGCGGCGGCGGCGTCTCGTAAGGTTTTCCGTATCGTGGCTCTCGGTGCCGGGGGTTTCGCGACGGAAGCTTTAAGTAGGCGGAGGGTCAACGCGGGGGCCACACGAGGGGCCCGGGGGTAGGTCGGCGCGGCCGGGGCTTGGGCCGCGCCGGCCACCCTTCCGGCCGCCTCGTGGCCCCACTTCGTTATCTCTTCGGTCTTCCGGAAGCT
This sequence comes from Lolium rigidum, assembly GCF_022539505.1. Taxonomy (NCBI): domain Eukaryota; kingdom Viridiplantae; phylum Streptophyta; class Magnoliopsida; order Poales; family Poaceae; genus Lolium; species Lolium rigidum. The sequence continues at coordinate 265,939,564 of NC_061512.1, read as the reverse complement.
TCGTGCAAAAATAGGACCACTGGGCGAAAGTTTCGTCCAATTCCGAGAATATTTCTTTACTAGGATTTCTGAAACCAAAAACAGCGAGAACAACGACAGCGGCTCTTCGGTATCTTGTTAATAGGTTAGTTCCAGAAAATGCATAAATATGACATATAATGTGCATAAAACATGTAGGTATCATCAATAAAGTAGCATGGAACATAAGAAATTATCGATACGTTGGAGACGTATCAGGGTGCGGGAGCGGCTCTACTTCATTCGCCGCCGGCACTCTCCACCGTTCCCGCTTGAATTCGGGGATGATCCCCGCAGCCACGTACGAGATCAAGGCCTCCATGGTGACCTTGGACTTGCCCCATCCTTTCGCCGCCATTGGAGTATGGGAAGGTTGGAGTGAGGAAAAGACGAGGAGAAGATGAGGGAAGAATGCGGCGGAATGATAAGCCCTAACCCTGGGAACGACCCTTTATACCGCCGCACTCGCCCGTGTTAAGGAAAAGATCCGCCCGTTGATTCGTTCCGAAATCGCCTCCCTGTAATCAACGGTCGGGATTACCACGGGCTCCGGCTGAATTGACGTTAAAACTAGCCGTTAGCGGTCACGTCAAGCCCAACGGTCAACTTCGCGCAAACAGCTCGCTCCTCGGTCAACGTGAAATCCAGCTGTTGGCTCTTCCACGTGTCCCTACGGTGAATGCACGCCGACTGGTAAACGACGACTGGCTATCGCCGACTGTGTTGCCTGCCAAAACTCACCGGCGAGCAGTGGTTAAGCAACACGAAGAGCCGGGAGACTCCCACGACCCCTTAGTGGGCCCTGGCGTCTCGCGTCGTCCCGCAAAGTCCTGGCACACGTCCTGCGGTTGCAAGGGCGTGCCACCTGACCTAGACCTGATCAGGAAGGTGTTGGATTGCTTCGATTAGTCTCCTGCATGGTAGACACGTAAACATTAAATACGAGCCCTATCGGCTCTCAGGTTGCCCTGCGGATCGGCTCCAAGAGCCGATCGCCCCATGGTTCACGTTGGATTTACGATGACCTGGGATCCTGCTTGATCAAAACAAAGCTAAACCAATCTACGACAGTTTAGGGTTTTCAACGCATAATCGGAACATCCTACGTGTATTTGGGCCTAGCAGATACGAAAGATGATGTAAACTACCCCTATAAGAGGCCTAAAAACCAACGTAAAGTCAATTCCCGGAACATCCCTTAAAGGAACGGTAAAGCAACACCTCGCGCACTACCGGATCATCCAACCCCAGCATAAGGCCTAATTATGCAGATATTAAACTAATCCTTGAAGAACAAGGAGCAACTATAACAGATCGGATCTACTAAGTAACGAACAAGCAAGGTGCTGCCCTTACACCCAGATAGGTGTAAGGGCAGCTAGATATCGAGGGACGACATTGCTAAGCAAATAAGCATAAGAAAAGCATCAATGCAAGCCCCAAAACATCTATGATAAGTAGTGCTACTCGCCATCAACAACGCTTCAGCACGAGTAACACAAGGTAATAAATAAACGTATACTGCCTAGATCGCAAGATGCGATCTAGGCAGCATGATGCTTACCCGGAAGAAACCCTCAAAATAAGGGGTGGCGACGCGCCTGGTTTGTGTTTGTTGTGAATGTGATTGTCCTCCTTTTCTCGATAACCCTAGATACATATTTATAGTCCAAGGGACTTTCTAATTCGGAAGTACACCTAACCGTGTACGAGCCAAACTCTATCTTTTAATTCTAAACACGATCTAATAAAATACAGATACACGGGCAGTCTAGCCCAAACTCTTCGTGCAAGGCCGCTTCAAAGATGCTCCACGTGTAATCTTCCAAGCCCATCTCAACTACGGCCCATCTCCTGATTTGGCCAAAATATGGTGATAACACATGCCCCCCTGGTTTTGGTAATGATAATTTCAAAACCACTCTGTTTTTCCTTCGAAGGGTCATGTCGTGACAGAGCAGAACCGTTGCAGTATTCCTCATCATGACGACTTGCCTTCCCAACTTCTCTGCACGATTTGACAGTTTTGGCACCACATCCTCGAAAACTACTCGCGCATTAAATCACCACTCTATCTCCTTTTATTTAACCGCATCGAGCAGTTCATCTCTTCATCCCCTTCGCATTAGCACTCCAAAAGCCCTCCTCTGCCACCATGTCTTCTTCCTCCTCTGTCTCGTCGGGTCTCTCCTTCCCGTCTTCCCCCTCCCGCGAGCCGACACCGGAGTGGGACTCGATGGAGGCCCACGAGGCCTACATTCGCCACGCCATAGAAGACGGGGACGAGTCCAGCCACGACTTCTCCGTCTGGTCTGAGGACGACAAGTCCTCGACCGACGGGGAGAGTGACCTCCGCTTCCTTGCCGACGGGGAATCGGAGGAGGAGAGAGATGACGATCGCTTCTCCTGGGACGACTTCACCTCCTCCGAGGAGGCGGAGGAGGAGGAGGAGGAGGAGGACGACAGCTCCTCCGATGAGCCGCCGGCCAAACGCTTCTGCCCCTGGCTGGGGAACCTCAGCGACTTCGACAGCGACGACGACGCTGACGAGGAGGACGAGGACAACGAGGGCCCTGTCGGCGGCCGCTGCAGCAGCGACCACGAGCCAGCCGGGAGTAGCGCCGATAGCGGCGACGACGGTGACGACGAGGTCAGCGACGGCCCATAGATAGGATCATTAGCATAGGACCAGTAGTAGTAGATGTGGCAATGTATCCCCTGGTACTTCCTTTTGAGAGCAATCAGCTCTTTATGTAAGAAATCCCGTTATCAATGAAGAATTTCCTCTAATTTGATTTTGCCGATTTCCTTCATGCTAATTTAGCCGATTTCCCCTCATACTGACTTTGCCGATTGTCAACTTGATCAATGCTCAATGAGCCGATGGCAACGCATCGGTCTCTCACGATAAATTTCGAGATAGATCAATTTAGTCACCTCCTCAAACGGTAACCTGCGAACCTTGCTCAAATTCAGATCCCCAAATTTCCAATCGAACAGGTCCAAACCGCAGTCGTGCGAACCCTAGATCTTGGACACGCAAATCCAACTCCACAGCGAACCCAATGGTGGAATCATCCAGCTCCAACGTCACGGTCTCTGGCCTGAAAGTAATTCTTAACCGCCCCAAGTTAGGAGAGCTCTAGGACCATTGCTGAAGCAACTCGAATGCTGAAGCTGATACTTCTGCAGAACAGGCACCACTTCCCACAAATTTTCTTGTGATAGTTTACAGTGATGTTTATAACCCTGCTCTGTTTCTTTGCGGCCCAGAGCCTATCAATGATGACGGATCCCTCTTCAAATTCCTCCCACCAACTCCGGTGGTTCTCTTCTGCAAGAACTCACCATCTTTCAAAAAGCTTGTGATGCAGAGCCAGCCAATTCCAACAACATCGGCTCCCAAAAGCAAAGAACCTTCAGGGCCAGCTGCCCCCCGAGCCTCAAAAAGGTTAGGACGAGAACAGCAGTAAGAAAAGTGGCTTCCAGGAAAACTTTGAAGGGCAAAAATCCTGTGCCAGCTCAAGAAAGCTTATATGTAAGCCAGTCTATACCCCGATTTGTTCCATTCATCCTTCTAGGCTTTAATAGCATGTTAGTTCATTAATCCTGCTCTTGTAGACCTCTGCTGAAGACAATACCAGCGAGGAGATGCAGTCCAGCCGACGAGGCTCAAGCTCACCTCTGAGGACACCACCCCGCAGAAAACAGCCAGATGTGCCACCATCGGCTTCCAAGAAAAGGTCAGCTCCTGAACCTGCTGCCCTCCAAACTCCCATCAAAACAGGGCAAGGAAACTTACGCACAAAGAGCCGATGCGCCAAAAGGGCTCGGAAGGATCAGCAAACCCCTTCCTTGAACCAAGAAGCTTCAAATATAACGGCTCTCCAACTCCTCCTAGCTCAGTTCTTGTGCTTTGCTGCCCAGATCGGCTCACCATCTTTTTCGCAGACTGATGAAACTTCCAGTGGGGATGTTGAGGACGTTCTGATGCCCCCCACAACTCTGGAGGTAACAACCTCCAAAGGTAACATCGACCAAGTTGCCACCTTGGCCAAACCCCAGGCAGAGACGCCACAGCCGATTGCTTCGTCATCGGTTGTTCCCATGGTCCTAGGAGAGGTATGCTCCCTTTGTTGAGCTCACCCTTAACCTGATTTGCATGCTCGTGCTGCTCTTGTTGTTGGTCAGGGTTGTGATCCCTCAAACTTGCCCCAGCCGATATTGCAGACAAGTGTCAGCGGCTTAACGAGAAAAAGGCAGCTTTGGACGCCAAAACTGACGCTTCTGCTAGCACTGCTGATCCTGAAGATTCGCGAAAGGAGTTGGAGGTCCTTGAAGAGAGGATCCGAGTCACCAAACAGCTCCATTGAGGCGTTCATCCAGTAGAGCCTCTCCATGTAACTCGATAACTGCTCCATTGAGCTTCTGCTTATAACAGTTTGTATCTCTTGAGTCGATGGCTGCACATCGGCTTTCTACTCTAGAGTCGATGTCTGTACATCGGCTGTGCTTAAAAAATTTGTATTTTTGTATTTTTTACGGCCGATTTATTTATGCATCGGCCCCCATACTTCAATGTCCATCATCTCACATATTCGGGGAATATTTCTTGGGGCGCTGGCCATTGACAGCCACAAGGCACATACTTCGTAACCTCGTGTCTTATCCATCTAAGTGCCCCCCGAGCCGATTCTTTCAAGTAATTGAGGGTATCGACTCTTCAGTCGCCCTAGGATGATTTTGGCCGATCGCTGGAACCGGCCTCCTCTTTTATTGCAATGCTTGATGATGGTTTACAACTTCTTGGTTCTCTACTATGGCTACGTGACTTGCTCGAGATGCGACCCCTGCTTTTTATTTTTTGGGGCCGATCGCAGGGATCGGCCTCGCCACGTACGTCTATTGCCTTGGACCTTGCTACTCTGTCAGGCCGGTGGATAAGACCAGCCTAACCCCGTTTTTTGAAGCTTCGATGCGCTCACAACCGTCTAAACTGATTCCAGAGAGCAGATCTTGGTCGTCTGCCTCCCAAATATTCATGGCAGCTAGTGATATCTCGATTGAGTCATCTGCCTGAACGACCTCCACTTCATCTCCATCCCACTGGATGATGCATTGGTGCATTGTGGATGGAATGCAACAGCTAGCGTGAATCCAATCCCTTCCTAGTAGGACAGCGTAATTGCTTTTGCTGTCGACGATGAAGAACGATGTAGGTATGGTTTTTCGGCCTACAGTCAGATCTACATTCAGAACACCTTTTGCTTCTGATGCTTGGCCGTTGAAATCGCTTAATGTGACGTTGGTCTTGATCAGATCATCATTGGAGTGTCCCAAACGTCGTAGCGTGGAATACGGCATTATGTTGACTGCCGCTCCCGTGTCAACCAACATCTTGCCGACGAGGCTGCCCATTGATATAACCTCTCGGGTATAGGGCTTTCAAATGCACGTAGCTTCTCTCTCGTGGCTTCTCGAAGATAACTGGCCGTGGACCGCAGTCGAATTGAGCCACCGATACTTCCTCGTCGTTTGGAGCGCAAAACTCTGACGGGAGTATGAACACCATGTTTGTATCAGCCGATGCCTCTGCATCAGCTTTTGTCTGTTTGGGGCGCCACACTTTCTTCGGTGGGCGTGCCTCCGTCTCCAATGTTTGCTGAATTTTCACGGCCAGATCGGGCCGTGCTTTTCTCAACGTGTACGAGTGCGTGCCTCGGCTTCCTCCGGGTTTCGTAGCCGCTGCACCCTACGCTTCGAGAATGGCTGAGTCCATCGGGGCACCACCTTGGTCGGTGATACCTATCTTCTTCTTCATCGACTCCTCAAAGTCTTCCTCTTGAGACGACTCAGCTCGTTTGTTACGAGGTGGGAGAGGTCCTAGACGTTTGAACACCGAAACCTCATTTGTTCCCTTCCTTTGCTCGTGCACGTGCAGGCGAGTTCTCGATTGTTGGCAATCGGCTCATTCCTGAGTCCCAGCAGTGTTTAAAGAAAGGACAGTCCCAATGCCTATCCAGGTCTTCTTGTTCCCTTGACCTCCCTCTAGCGTGACGCTCATACCCGTCGTTATCTCTATCATGCTGACGATACCTCCTGTCCTCTGCATCAGACCGGCGATATCTCTCATCATCTACGTCGTAGCGCCGACGTCGGTCATACTGCTGCTCGTATTTGTTAAGGAGATGCGCGGAAAGTGGACGTTGATACCGCACGCTTCTCACTTCCTCCTCAGTCAGGTACCGTCTATCATCATATTGGGGCCGGTCGCGTGGATCGGCCTCCTCTTTATCCTTGCCACGGGAGTGGCGCTGCTCTGCCTTTATCTTTGCCATGGCGGCTCACAAGCCCTGCCATGTTGACACCAAAAGAGAACCTTGGCTCGCACCTTATGGAGTGACTGAGATCCACCATGTTGACGCCAGGAAACGGACGTGTGTCTACTTTCATGGCAAACTGTCCGAAGATTAATCGGCCTGATTCTATCGCCATTTGAATCTACGCGCGCAATACTTTGCAGTCGTTGGTGGCGTGGGTAAACGTGTGATGCCATTTGCAATATGGCCTACCGTTCATCTCTTGTGATGTAGGGATTTTGTGGCCTTCGGGTAACTTCAACTGTTTCTCCTTCAGCAGCAAATCAAAAATCTGCTCAGTTTTGCTCAAATCAAAGTCAAACCCTTTTGGAGGCCCTGGTTGTTTCACCCATTTGCAGGACACCGGCACTGCCGTCCGATTCCATTTAGTCACCGCGACTTCCTGACCTTCCGCAGAATCTTCATCCTCTTCAGCATCGACCAGGCCTATCGTGCGCTTGAACTTGTCTTGGTACAATTCTGGGTGGCGTTGTTCATACGAAGTCAGTCTCCGGACCATGTGCGCTAATGAATTGTACTCCACTTGGAACGTCAGATCCTTGAGTGGCGCTGCGAGGCCTGCCACGGCCAGCTCGTGCTTCTTTCTCAGATAAATGAACCGAATAGCATCGGTTCTTCACAGTTCTGAAGTGTTGAATGTATTCAGACACCGTCTCTCCTCGCCTTTGCAGAACCTGCGTCAGATCGGCAATGCCAGCTTCAGTAGCTTCTGAATGATATTGTATGTGAAACTGCTCTTCCAGCTGCTTCCAAGTCCGGGCCGAGTGCGGGGGCAACGAGGTGTACCACCCAAAGGCTGGACCCGTGAGAGATTGGGCAAAGAACCTCACACGCGGCGGTTCCGATCTCTGAAACCATGCCCAGCTGTGCCAAGTATCGGCTCACGTGCTCGATGGAGCTAGATCCTTCTGATCCACTGAATTTTGTGAAGTCAGGGAGCCGATACTTAGGTGGCAGCGGGATCAGGTCATACTCATTGGGATACGGCTTGGAATAGCCGATTGTTTTCCTCTTCGGCAGGATACCGAACTGGTCCCTCAAGATCGCGCTGATCTGATCCACAGTAGGAGCTGTAGGGGTTGAGCTTTCATGACTCGGTGCAGTGGCATATTTAGTTAGCCACGCCTGTTTCTCAGCGTCTGCTCCAGAACTTCCTGCTGCTCCAGCAATTCCTCCTGCCGTAACAATCGCTCCTGCTCCGGCAATCCCTCCTGCTGAAGTCTGGATCGCTTGCGACCAGTTGTTGCAGTCCAGCACGTATGTGCATGCGTATCCATGTGGGATCTCCTTGGGCGGCTCATATAAGAATTGGTAGTCGCCAGGATCACCTCCAACCTTGTAGACAATGTATGCCGGTGAACCTTGTTGCTGTGGAACTGCCATCGCGAACGGCAATGGTGGCCTAGTGTGGAATTGTATCTCTCCCTGGTGGGTCCCTAGAGCAGGTCCTGACGGAGAGTACTGATGCTTCATGATTTCTTGCACCACATGAAGCACAACGCGCTCCAGAGTATTCACCAGGCTCTCAGAATGCCGATGTAGAGAATGAGCAACAACGTAGTTGATTTCCTGACGCAGGGCTCTGGTTCGTTCCTCCGAAGGGAGAGACAGATCCAAACCCTCGAGCGCGCCTTGGGGTGTGAATCCTTTGAACCTGATGCCGTGCGAACGGGTCTTCTCAAAGGAGCCGATGAGTTCGGCTTTGAGGATGGCCTTCAGCTCATCGTATTTCTTCGATGCTGCGAGGCGGATCCTCGTACTTGATCGGTTCGTCCGACATCTTGGCTGCCGATGTTGACGTAGTTGTTGCAGAAATTGTCCCACCGGGCGTGCCAGAATGTGTTGCCTGCCAAAACTCACCGGCGAGCAGTGGTTAAGCAACACGAAGAGCCGGGAGACTCCCACGACCGCTTAGTGGGCCCTAGCGTCTCGCGTCGTCCCGCAAAGTCCTGGCACACGTCCTGGCGGTTGCAAGGGCGTGCCACCTGACCTAGACCTGATCAGGAAGGTGTTGGATTGCTTCGATTAGTCTCCTGCATGGTAGACACGTAAACATTAAATACGAGCCCTATCGGCTCTCAGGTTGCCCTGCGGATCGGCTCCAAGAGCCGATCGCCCCATGGTTCACGTTGGATTTACGATGACCTGGGGATCCTGCTTGATCAAAACAAAGCTAAACCAATCTACGACAGTTTAGGGTTTTCACCGCATAATCGGAACATCCTACGCGTAGTTGGGCCTAGCAGATACGAAAGATGATGTAAACTACCCCTATAAGAGGCCTAAAAACCAACGTAAAGTCAATTCTCGGAACATCCCTTATAGGAACGGTAAAGCAACACCTCGCGCACTACCGGATCATCCAACCCCAGCATAAGGCCTAATCATGCAGATATTAAACTAATCCTTGAAGAACAAGGAGCAACTATAACAGATCGGATCTACTAAGTAACGAACAAGCAAGGTGCTGCCCTTACACCCAGATAGGTGTAAGGGCAGCTAGATATCGAGGGACGGCATTGCTAAGCAAATAAGCATAAGAAAAGCATCAATGCAAGCCCCAAAACATCTATGATAAGTAGTGCTACTCGCCATCAACAACGCTTCAGCACGAGTAACACAAGGTAATGAATAAACGTATACTGCCTAGATCGCAAGATGCGATCTAGGCAGCATGATGCTTACCCGGAAGAAACCCTCGAAATAAGGGGTGGCGATGCGCCTGGTTTGTGTTTGTTGTGAACGTGATTGTCCTCCTTTTCTCGATAACCCTAGATACATATTTATAGTCCAAGGGACTTTCTAATTCGGAAGTACACCTAACAGTGTACGAGCCAAACTCTATCTTTTAATTCTAAACACGATCTAATAAAATACAGATACACGGGCAATCTAGCCCAAACTCTTCGTGCAAGGCCGCTTCAAAGATGCACCACGTGTAATCTTCCAAGCCCATCTCAACTACGGCCCATCTCCTGATTTGGCCAAAATCTGGTGATAACAGACTGTCACACACCGACTGGCCGGCGCCGAGTGGCCCACGCCGACCGGCTAAATCCGATTAATGCATATCTCCTGACTCGACAGGTACCGGCGACTGGAGGTCGAGATTACGTTACGACCTCGTCTTTGGGAGCCCGATGGTGATTCATCCTGGTTCATCACCGCCCTTCTTTGAAGATCGCCTCAAAACCCCGCTTCATCGCCATCGTGCTCGGGGACTACTGATGGGGATACACCCGTAGGGGGTGGGTCGCCAGCCCTACTCGCTATGAAGAAGGAATACCCAGCTGGGCTGCCAGTCGGCCTAAGCGACTGGGCCATGGAGCGACTGGGCCCCCGATCCAAGGAGGAGGCCCGTGCGACTGGATGAAGGGATTGCGTGCAGGAGAGGTAGCGAATCCCGGATTAGTAGTAACTGTGTGATTCGAGTTATCTCCATTCAACCCTAGATCGGGGGTGTCCATATAAACCCCCGAGCTAAAACCCTAAAGGACACGTTATCTAAGATTCAATCTCCCCTTGTAAGCTCCTGGCGTAGCCACCGACTGAGCCCCCCCATTGTAATTCTCCACTGAGCAATAAAGATCTAGCAGGACGTAGGCCCTTTACTCTCCGGAGGGGCTGAACCTGGGTAAACCCTTGCGTCCTGTGCACCTCGATCCGCGTATGGCCATGTTTCCTTGCCCCCACATCAACGAAGTGCTGCCCCCGGTAGCATCTGCCGTGGTCATATCCACGACACCATGTCTGAACCTGTACAAGGTAATGAAGACATGCTCACTTGGTATTGCTTGCCAGTTGGACATTTGGTTGGTTTTGATGCTATTGGTTCATTTAAATGCATGAAATGCTACTATGGTATGCTACTGTGGTATCCTTGTGAAGAAAATGATGGATTCTTGTGAGCTTATGGTATGCTACTATGCTACTGTGGTATCCTTGTGAAGATTTACTTGATGGATTCTTGTGAGCTTATGGTATGCTACTATGCTTATAATGCTCGATTAGTGGGGATGCTTACTGGATCATGTGCATATAGTTCATATAGTTCCCTAAAAAGAAAGAATGCTCCCTGGCCAGATGCTTGATGTCTTGGCTCAGCCAATGATGCAAAGGCTGAGGCAAAAACTTGGATAAGAACAGATACTAAAATGTGTGATTTAAATGGAATGCTTATGATGGTATACTAAAATAGAGATATTCACATTAGGGAATCATGTAAATGAATGCCACTTTTGGTATCCTTTTCTTGTTGGCTTTGATGAAAATAGAGATATCCACGGTAGGGGATCATGTAAATGAATGCCACCGTGGTATCCTTTGAAGAAAAAGGACTGTTTCTGATGGTTTTAAAAGGCTAGGTGGTGCTAGGTGATTCAGTTGGCTACCAAGACTTGTCTCATCTGGTTAGCTGGGATATGCTATGTGTTGTTGCTTGTTTAGGCATATCTATCACTTACTGGATTTACTTGGTTCTTGATTGGCCTCTCTTTTGCCAGCATCACTTGGTCTATATACCAAGTGATGAATAATCCCTTTGGAGCATCTGCTCCATGCATGCTATGTGTGTTTGAGCATCTTGACTTATGTCACCATGGTTGCTGGTTTGTTGGTGTTTTTGTACTTGCCGATGATTAGATGGTTGGTCGATCACTCGTACACTCGGGGTGGAGCAAGTGAGCCTGGTGTGATGGCACAAATATCAATATTTTGTGCATCCTACCTGGCCTCACTTACTCCATCCCTGGATGTTAATATTTGTTTCGACCAACAAAGTATGAGGCATTCCATTTAGTTCATACTAGCTACTTCTTAATTGCATTGGACTTTCTTCCATTTTAGTGCCGATGATTAGAATGTTTGGTCACATATACGCCGCAATATACTTTGTAGACGGGCCCCCCTTTCCCCGGCCGCCGTTCCGTGAACGAGTCTTTGACGAGACAACAACGCCGACCTGCCTCTCCGGTGCATCACCACTTTTCTTCTCTCGCCGTCCAGTACGTGAACGAGTCCTTAATGCAAAGACGGTGTCAGCCTCCCTAGCATCATGCCGACCCCTGTTGCCGTGCTTCAGGCCGTGTCTCAAGCGCCCTGCACTCTTCGCCTTTTTTGCCCGGTGAACGAATAGACTAATCGTTGGAATAAGGAAGCCGATGACGGCCGATCGCAATTTAATCTTGCGACCGGCCGTCATCGGTTTCCTTATTCGAATGATCGATCTATTGGTTCACCGGGCAAGAAGGCGAACAGTGCAGGCGCGGGACTACGGCCCGAAGCGCGGCAACACGGCCCGGCATAATGCTCGGGCAGGCCGGCACGGTCTTTGCATCAAGGACTCGTTCAGCTGGACGGCGAGGGACTGCCGTGGTTCTCGCGCCGGAGAGGCAGATCGGCGTCGTTGTGTCGTCAAGCACCCGTTCACGGAACGGCGGCCGGAAAGGGGGCCCTTCCGCAAAGTATACTTGCGGTGTATCTGCAACTATGGTTTCCGACCATAGTATTTGTGTTGACCAACAACGTATGAGACACTTATTCCATTTTGTCATTCCATTTGCTTTGAGATTTTCAAAATGCCGATGATTAAAATGTTTGGTCACCGTACACTCGGGGCGGCGTAAGTGAGCCTGGTAAGATAGCACAAATATCAATCTCTTGTGCATCGGACTTGGTCTCACTTACACCGTCCCCGAATGTTAACATTTGTGTTGACCAACAATGTATGAGGCATTTATTCCATTTCTCTTGTGCATCGGACTTGTTGGTCTCACTTTCTTCCATTTTCATCATAGTAGGAACTGGATGAAGGACCCCGATGCAAGCGAGCCTGGTGGGTAGAGATGAGGGAGCAAAGGAGGAACCGGATGAAGACTACTTTGTATCTCGAAATTGTGAATTTTGTATGAATTAAGAGTTGTATGCAAAACATTTGACACTTAATTGCCACTATATATGTATCTCGATCGGGCTCTAAGTAATGTGATGATGATGTCTATGTTATATCTGTGCAATGTACATGGTATTTATATTATATCTGAATGTTGCTGTATATAACTTCGTATCTCCGTATATTGCTGTGTATAAACCGCATGTGTATAGCGAGCAGCACAAAATCGAGTATAATACAAGCAATTTACGTGGCGCACTGAAAATCAATTCCGTGGCGCACGCTTTCACGTGGCGCACCTAGGAACACGTGCGCCACGAAACCTAATTCTGTGGCGCATGGGAAGGTGCGCCACGTAAACCTTATTTTTGTGGCGACGTTTCTGTGGCGCACCTCCCATGCGCCACAGAATCCATTTTTGGTGCGCCACTGATGAGGCTTTTCCTACTAGTGTTAAGCACTACTTTGAGGAACACCCCATGAAGGTGGTGAGTGAAGCACCCATTTCAGATATCATGTGCAACAAAGACGCTAGCAGCAGGATTGCAAAATGGGCAATTCAGATATCACCGTACGTACCGGTATACGAGAGAAGAGATGCCATAAAATCGCAAGCCTTGGCTGATTTCTTGGTCGATTGGGCGGAAATGCAATACAAGCCACCGGAACAAAAAATAGAGTACTGGAAGATGCACTTTGATGGATCCAAACTCAAAGAGGGTCTGGGTGCTGGTGTGGTGCTCACCTCACCAAAGGGAGATCATCTCCGGTATGTTTTGCAAGTGCATTTCAGGGCATCAAACAATGTCGCTGAATATGAGGCTCTAATCCATGGGCTTAAGGTCGCAAAAGAAATCGGTGCGCACCGGATAATTTGTTACGGTGATTCAGATCTTGTGGTGCAACAATGTTCCGGAGATTGGGACGCAAAATATGCCAACATGGCCTCATACCGGTTTCACGTGCAAAAGGTTGCCGGCTTCTTCGAAGGGTGTGAGTTTCACCATGTGCCACAAGCGAAAAATGAAGCCGCGGATGCTTTGTCCAAGCTGGGCTCATCTAGGCAGGAAATTCCTCCCGGAATAGCTTTGGCGCACTTAAGGGTACCATCGATCAAACCAAGTCCAGAATCAGAGTCAATTTTCGTACCGGAATCACATGTGGTACCAATGGATGTTGATGAAGGAAACCCGCGGACTGCACCGGCAAACTCGGGGACTGTTCCGGTAAACTCGGGGACTGCGGCGTCCATACCGGAGGAAGCAATGCTAGTGGATAGCATGGAGATAGACATACCGGTGTTTCTGGTTCGAGAAGCACCATCTTGGGTTAAACCTATTAAGGAATTCCTGATCAACGGCACGTTGCCGGTTGACGAATATGAATCAAGAAGGATCCAGCGAAGGTCCAAAGCATATACCATCATCAATGGTGAAGTGTACAAGAGAAGTGTTACCGGTGTCCTCCAAAGGTGTGTGGAACCGGAAGAGGGAAAAGAAATGCTTGTGGAGATTCACCAAGGAGAATGTGGGCATCACGCTTCATCAAGGGCGCTGGTAGCAAAAGTATTTCGGCATGGGTTCTACTGGCCCACTGCTTTGGAAAATGCTGAGGATTTGGTAAGAAAATGCAACGGGTGCCAAAGGTACGCCAAGCAAAATCATACCCCAGCATCTGGTTTGAAAACCATACCGTTAACTTGGCCATTTGCTGTTTGGTGCCTTGACATGGTTGGCCCATTCAAAACTGCAAGGGGAAGCATGACCCACATCTTGGTCATGGTGGATAAGTTCACCAAGTGGCTGGAGGTAAAACCTATCGCAAAATGTGATGGGCATACGGCGGTGAAATTCCTAAAGGATGTTATCTTGCGGTATGGATACCCGCATAGCATCATTACTGATAATGGCTCAAACTTTGCCCAAGGTGAATTCAAACGATTCTGTGAGGATAACAACATCCGGTTGGATTTGTGCTCAGTGGCACACCCACAAGGCAATGGCCAAGTGGAAAGAACAAATGCGCTCGTGCTTTCCGGTATAAAACCAAGGCTCATCGAACCACTCGAAAAGACACAGGGCTGTTGGCTTGATGAACTACCATTAGTGTTGTGGAGCATAAGAACGACTCCGAACCGGTCTACCGGATACACTCCATTCTTCATGGTCTACGGGGCAGAGGCCGTGATACCAACTGATATCATCCATGATTCACCAAGGGTACAACTCTATACCGAAGAAGAGGTAAAAGAGGCCTGAGAAAACGATGTGGACTTGCTAGAAGAAGCAAGAGAGTTGGCTTTGGCAAGAACAGCCATTAACCAGCAAAACCTCAGGCGCTACCATAGCCGGAAGGTTAACCCGAGGGTGTTCCAGGAAGGAGATCTGGTGTTACGCCTAGTGCAGCGCACTGAGGGACGCCACAAACTTTGACCTCCATGGGAAGGACCATTCATTGTGAGCAAGGCTATGCACAATGATGCCTATTACTTGATCGATGCACAGGAATCAAAGAAGGGAAAGGCGGACAAATCCGGAGATGAAACCAAGCGTCCGTGGAACATAGCTCTGTTGCGTCCTTTCTACTCCTGAAGTGATGGTGTAAGAAGTTCCTTTTTTGTACCTTATTTGTTATGAATAAAAGATGTCGAAACCTCGAATGAGTCTCGGGGACTACCCCTACTGAAATTGCATGCAATATGTTTATTTTTTCAGTTTACCGGTTGCTCGTTGAACATTTTTTCTTTCCGGTTTAGTAACGTGCTAAACCTACCAGAATCTTCGACTCTGCTGCTGTCCGCAACCCGGCTTCATGGCAAGCAAGATAAACCGGTATGAATTAAGCACGTGAACCACGAAAAGAGGGAGTGGGAACGGACAATCCGGAAAAGTTTAACTAACCCCGGTTATACCGGTTTTTTGTGAGAATTTTGAGTTATTCCTAAGTTCAAGAAAGTGCTTGCTTGGCAAAAGAACTTTGTGACTCATACGCCAAAACACCCAAAAGAGGTAGGCAGAGCCAAAGCAAAAGAACCAAGTGTGCATCGAATTGGATGCGGAAACAATTCCGGAATCTTTGCAGTGCAAGATAAAAGCAAACAATGAGTAAAATGCTCAGATAGCAAACCAACTTAACTTAATAGCTCACCGGTATAAAAGACACCGGCATGATAAATTGTAGCACAACCAAGAGAAATACTAAGTGTTATATTACATTAAAGACCCCGGCATACCGGGGTAGAATTTAACAAGCATTGTTTTTAAGCCAACAGGATACAACAGATGCAGAGTGAGCGCATTTAAGCAGCAGGGGCTTCAGGAGGAGCATCGCCGACTTCTGGAGCTTCCGGAGGCGCATCACCAGCTTCCGGAAGAGCGTCACCTTCTCCGGTGTCCTCATCGTCCTCATCCTCTTCTTCGTCGTCACTGAGACAGTCCTTGATGTCGGGAGGAGGGGGAATGAAGGTATGGATTGGGGCGTACTCCGCTATCCGGTAGGCGCGGTCCTTCTGCTTCGCGGTGAGGACTGGGTCCGTGTCGGTAGGAGCGTCGCTGCGCAAGCTGTGGAAGGCTTCAAGATCCAAGTCCTCGTACCAGGAGCAGGCGATGCATAGCGCCGCATCTGCTCCGGCACGGGCCGCTGAGCACTGCCACTCGCGGATCCTCCGGCCGGCACCTTTCAGGCGTTCGGAGGTGAGTGTCAAGTTAGCCGGCACCTCCTTCCCAGGCCACAACACTTTGAAGAGCTGGATTGCCACGTCGGGCAGATCGACAAGATGCCGGTCCACCGGGCGCATATGTTGGACCCGGGCAGAAAGCGCGACCAAGTGATCATAAGGATCCCAGGGCGCATTAGGGTTGGTCATTTCTTGCTCCGCCCTACGATCCGTCACCTTCTTGTGCACGTGCGCCTGGGAGTCCGGAAAGAGCCCTACAAGACAAAGAAAAAAGATAAGGACATGCTACCGGAAGATATAAGCTTATAAGCAAAAGCCGGAAAAGAAAGAAAAGAAACTTACTGAGGTCGAGCGCGTCGGTTTGCACAACCAACCGGTCGTACTCCTTTTGCTCCACCTCTAGGAGGGTGATCCAGTCTTGGGCCGCCTTTCGCGCCCCGCTCTCCTCCTCCAGTTCAGCCCGCAGCACTGCGGTAGAATCAACGCACTCCTTCAGGGTCTCATCCAGCTTGGCCTCGACTGCGGCCTTGGCCTCCTTCCGCTCCCGGTCGTGCCGGAGCTCAGCCTGCACCAGCTCCTCCTTCAGCTGGGCAGAGATAACCTCCTGGGCGTCCATAGCTTTGCGGTGCGTCAGGACGAGCTGCTCCTTTTCAGCTGGGATCCGGAAAAGAAGTATTAACAAAAAGTAACCGATAGGAAAAGAGGGGCAAATCAACCGGAAAAGAAGTTAGCACCTTGAAGAGTGGTGAGCTGAGCTTTGAGGGCTTCGATGGAGGTTTCCGGAACAGCTATTATGCAAAAAAAATATAAGTGATGAAAGGGAAAAACAACAGGTAAAAAGAAGAAGGGTGCAAAAGAACAAACTTTGGCAATGGCTGTGGCCCTCAGAGAGATCCCGGTGCTCCCGCAGAAGCTCCTCAAAGAGGCGCTTCCAGGCGTCCGCCTTGTTCTGTTCTAGTTAAAAAAGATTCCGGTAAAAAAGATGCCGGTGTTGAAAAAAGTTTCGCGCTAAGAACTGCGTTCTCAACCCGAAACTCGGGGACTGGCTATTGATACGTCCATTTTGCATCACTATTTTATATCATAATTTACTGTTATTCATTGATATATTTCATATTTAGAGATGATACTTATGTTATTTCACCTATTTTGCATGTTTCATGATTATTGGAGAATCATTCACCGGAGTCAGGATTCTGCTGGAAAAAGCACCGCCAGAATGCAATATTTCTGGAGATCAACAATTGACGGAAATTACACCGAAGATCATATTTTTCTAGAAGAATGAGCCAGCCAAAAGGAGGAGCCGAGGAGGGCCGCCATGGCCCCCCATAGGCCGGCGCGGGCCCTGCCCTGGCCGCGCCGCCTTGTGGGGAGGGGGCCCACAGCCCCCTTCGGCCGCCTCTCTTTCGCGTACTTCATCTACCCGAAAACCTAAGGTGCTGGGAATAATCGCGAGGAGACACGGCCGCCTCGCGGGGCGGGAAACACCGAGAGAGAAAGAGCTCTCCGGCGAGGCTGAAATCCGCCGGGGAAATTCCCTCCCGGAGGGGGAAATCGACGCCATCGTCACCGTCATCGAGCTGGACTTCATTGGGTTCATCATCACCATCATCTCCACCACCGACACCATCATCTCCACCGCTGCACCTCGTCACCGCTGTAACATCTAAGGTTGAATCTTGATTGTTTGATAGGGGAAACTCTCCCGGTATTGATTACTCCTTGTTATTGATGCTATTAAGTGAAACCATTGAACCAAGGTTTATGTTCAGATTGTTATTCATCATCATATCACCTCTGATCATGTTCCATATGATGTCTCGTGAGTAGTTCGTTTAGTTCTTGAGGACATGGGTGAAGTCTAAATGTTAGTAGTGAACTATGTTGAGTAATATTCAATGTTATGATATTTAAGTTGTGGTGTTATTCTTCTAGTGGTGTCATGTGAACATCGACTACATGATACTTCAACTTTATGGGCCTAGGGGAATAAATCTTGTATTCGTTTGCTAATTGTGGGGTTGCCGGAGTGACAGCAACCTGGACCCCCGTTGGTATATCGATGCAGGAGGGATAGCAGGATCTCAGAGTTTAAGGCTGTGGTTAGATTTATCTTAATTACTTTCTTGTATTTGCGGATGCTTGCAAGGGGTATAATCACAAGTATGTATTAGTCCTAGGAAGGGCGATGCATTAGCATAGTTTCACCCACACAACACTTATCAAAACAATGAAGATTAATCAACTATATGAAGCGAAAGCACTAGACTAAATTCCCGTGTGTCCTCAAGAACGTTTGGTCATTATAAGTAAACAAACCGGCTTGTCCTTTGTGCTAAAAAGGATTGGGCCACTTGCTGCAACCATTACTCTCGCATTTTATTTACTTGTACTTTATTTATCTGCTATATCAAAACCCCCTGAATACTTGTCTGTGAGCATTTACAGTGAATCCTTCATTGAAACTGCTTGTCAACACCTTCTGCTCCTCGTTGGGTTCGACACTCTTATTTATCGAAAGTACTGCGATACACCCCCTATACTTGTGGGTCATCTAGACTATTTTCTGGCGCCGTTGCCGGGGAGTGAAGCGCTATTGGTAAGTGGAATTGGTAAGGGAAACCTTTATCGTACGTGCTGATTTTATTTCTGCCTGTCTGCTATAATTCATTATGGAGAGGTCTTCTCTTGAATTCCTATTTGGAAAATCTACTACTACTGCAAAGGTAGTGGATGAGGCGCCAGGTGAGAAAGAGGTTCCATACAAAATACCTATGAAAATTATTGAACGTGTTGTGGATAACCGTTATGAAGGGGATGGAACTGTCCATCCTAAAGATCATTTACTATTTTTACATGAATTATGCGGGTTATTCAAGTGTGCAGGTATTGCTATGGATGAAGTTAGGAAGAAACTATTCTCTATATCGCTGTCTGGTAAAACGGCGCATTGGTATAAATTGCTGAAGAATGGTGATTCTCTTGATTGGAAGGATATTGTGCCTCTATTTTATTTTAAATTCTATCCTCCAAGTGAAATTCACAAAGACCGGAACCGCATATATAATTTCTGGCCTCATGATGGAGAGAGTATTGCCCAAGCATGGGGGAGATTGAAGTCTTTAATGCTCAAATGCCCCATTCATGAGCTTCCTGGTAATATCATCATTGATAATTTCTATGCATACTTTCTTTTCAAGATAAAACCTTGCTGGATACTACTTGTTCTGGATCATTTACACGCAACAAAGAAGAGTTTAAAAGGGACCTTCTTGATCGGATCCAAGAGAATACTGAAGGATGGGAGAACGACAAAGATAGAGAGTCAGGTATAAATTATGATTATGAATGCATTGAAACTTTTATGGATACTGATAAATTTCGTAATATGAGTGCTACTTATGGTCTTGACTCTCAAGTTGTTGCAAATTTTTATAAAGCTTTTGCCTCTCATTTTGAATTGCCTAGGAAGAATTTTGATAAGTATCATGAACCTTACAAAGATAAAACTGATTCATCTATAAATAAATGTGTTGAAATTAAAACTGTTGATCATATTCTTCCTGAAGCTTATATTGAAAAAACTCCTTTTCTCGCTAAAATGAAGGAGTATTCTGTTATAACTAGTGCGGTTAATAAAAGTGCAAAGAAACCTATAGAACCTGAAGAGCAAATAAAGGTTGAACCTGCTATTGCAATAGTTAAAGATCTTGTCACTGAAAATGTAGAAGATGGTCATATTATTTTCTGTGAAGATGCTTCTAATATTGTTTCGCATCCTAATAAGTCTAGGAATCCAGTGTTCCTATGCTCTCTGTTAGAATTGGTGATCATTGTTATTATGGTTTATGCGACATTGGTGCAAGCATTAGTGCCATTCCTTATGAGCTTTACACGGAAATTATGCATGAAATTGGTTCTTGTGAACTTGAAGATATTGATGTGGTTATTCGGCTAGCTAATAGAGAAACTATCTCTCCTATTTGGTATTGTTCGAGATGTGGAAGTTCTATGTGGTAAGATTAAATATCCTGCTGACTTTTTGGTACTTGGTTCTGCTGCTAGTAAGTCTTGTCCTATTATTTTTGGTAGACCTTTTCTAAATACTTGTGGAGCTATTATAGATTGCAAGAAAGGGAAAATTGTGACTAAATTTGCTGGTGAATCTTATGAGTTTAATTTCTCTAAATTTACCAAAACTCCTTATAAAGCTGATTTGCCTAACGATGATTTTAGAGTTGAACAGTGTGCATCTATTGCTCTCTCTCCTAATAATCCTTTGCAACAACATTTGGAGGATAGTGAGAGTGAAGTTTTTAGGGAAGAAAGAAATGAGCTTGATGAAATTTTCCTTCGTCAACCTATTCTTAAACACGACTTGCTTGGATGAAGACCTAGGTACAATACCACCACCAAAGGAAGATCCTGTTTTTGATTTAAAACCATAACCTGACAATCTTAAGTATGCTCATATTGATGATAAGAAAATATATCCTGTTATTATTAGTTCTAAGCTTTCAGAATTTGAGGAAGAAAGGTTATTAAAAATATTGAAGAAACACCGAGGAGCTATTGGCTATACTCTTGATGACTTGAAGGGGATTTCTCCCGCTATTTGCCAACATGCCATCAACATGGAAGATGATGCAAAGCCTGTTGTTGAACATCAGCGTCGTCTAATTCCTAAGATGAAGGATGTGGTAAGGAATGAGGTATTAAAACTTCTTGAGGCAGGTATTATATATCCTATTGCTGATAGTAGATGGGTTAGTCCTGTTGTCGAGGGTGCTCCTCGGCAATGCCCTCCGATAGGGGCTTAGGGTTGATGGAATCCGCAAGCTGACACGAGACATCGGTACACAGACAAGCGGGGAGAGCGATTTACCCAGGTTCGGGGCCCTCGATGAGGTAAAACCCTTACGTCCTACCTGTCTGTTCTTTGATTATGATGAAAACAGGTTACAATGGGGTGCCGAATCGTTCGGCTGTGATCTCGTCGAGATGCTGGTTGCTAGGGTAACCTAGTTCTAAGCTTCTGCTGGCTAGTATTGCTAAAGTTGATTGTGTGTCCCGATAGCCCCTCTCCTGGCCTTTATATAGGTGGCCAGGTCCCGAGAGGTCTCATCGAGTACGAGTAGGTTTACAGTAGATCTATTTTCAATCTTTCCTTGTTCGGCTTCTTCCGTGCCTTGTACTCCAAGTAATCTTCCGCCGCACCGCCCTAGTGGCCCATCTTGCCATCGGGTACCTTCATGGGCCTCTAGTTGGACTTTATAGGGTAGAGCAACATTGGTTACCCGAAGGGTAATGCCCACGTCGATAGCCCCTGAGTGTCTAGCCGAACATAGTTCGGGTAGAGACTAGAGCATGTCTTCTTCCGAAGTCCTTCTCCTTGATCATTCTTGCCTTTCTTCTATCTTCTATCGGGTGCGCGTCAGCGCTCCCGATGGGAGTAGCCCCCGAGTATTGGTACGGATGCTTGCAATCCGTGCGTAGACTCAAGTTGTACCACTCGAGCATTTTCTTCGCCAAAGCTTTTTCCTGCAAGTCTTTGTAGTCCATCCGATACATTTTCTTTACGCAAGGGATAACGAATAACGTGTCCAACTTCTGTTGGTTAACTGCCGATGGAAAAAAACAACGTTACCCTACACAGAATCAAGTCCCCGGGCATGATCCTGGAGTGCGAAAAAAGTTTTATCGGGTGCGCGTTTAGCGCTCCCGATGGGAGTAGCCCCCGAGTCTGGGCACGGGCGTTTACGTCCGGGTGCAGACTCGAGTCAAGTTTTTCCTTCGAATCTTTATTCTGTCGGGTGCGCGTCAGTGCTCCCGATGGGAGTAGCCCCCGAGCCTAGGTGCGGATGCTCGCAATCCGTGCGTAGGCTCAAGTCGATCACCCGATACTTTCTTATCTCTTCGTATGCAATCATTCTTCATGACGTCATTGATGACGTTTTTCTGTCCCCTTGATTTTGACTGATAAGACACGACCTGCCAGCCCTGTTTTCGAGCAATTCCTGCTCCTCTTACACGGTTAGCGAAGCACCTCCTCGATTTCCGCAACCATTAACTGGAGAAAATGCCCACTGACAATACGAGGCCTTCCTTAAGTTTCTCAAGAGATAGAAATCCCTAAACTTCTCCGTCATTCATCCCTTCGCTGTTCTTCCTCTTCTCCCGTTCACAACTGCTCGCGCCGCCGCCACTGCCTTCCGGTTTCTCCCAGATCTCATAATGGTGAAGAAGAAGAACCCTAGCGCCGCCGCCAGCTCCATGAGCGGTGGTGCCGCCGCCAAATCTTCCTCGATTCTTTCGAAGGAAGGCGCCCCAAGCGCTCCTCCCCCAGCTCCGGCGCCGCTGGCGCCACCAAGCTCAGCAGCCAAGCCCGGAGATTGGATAGTTTCAACCGTCACCAAGCGTGACGAGAAGAGATCCCGAAGCCTGGGATTGATCTCCTCCGATGAGGGGAATGTGATCTTTCCAGGTGCGATTTCTCGACCTAATCCCCCAACCGGTTTTACCGTGATGTTCTTGTCGTTCTTATATCGAGGCCTTTCGCTTCTCGTTCACGAATTCCTCCTCCATCTCCTGCGAACTTACAAAATCCAACTATGGCAACTCACTCCCAACTCAATCCTCCACGTTGCTGTGTTTATCACCCTCTACGAAGCATATCTGGGCGTTGAGCCTCATTTTGGGTTGTGGAAAAAGATCTTCTATGTGAAGAGATACAATAGTAGTAACGGATCCTTTGTCACCAGAGGAGTGGGATTTGTAGCTCGTTCAGATGTCAATTACTTCAATTTCCCAATGAGAGAGTCTGTGCAAGGGTGGAGATTGAAGTGGTTCTATATCAAGGATTCCTTGTCACCCGAATCTCAGCTTCCTCACTTTGTCGATGTCCTTGAGGCCAAGCCTAAGAATTCCTGGAAGAATGTTCTCTCTCCCGATGAAAAAGTAGCAGCCGATGAATTATTTGCCAGATTCCAGTGTTCCTATGCTCTCTGTTAGAATTGGTGATCATTGTTATTATGGTTTATGCGACATTGGCGCAAGCATTAGTGCCATTCCTTATGAGCTTTACACGGAAATGATGCATGAAATTGGTTCTTGTGAACTTGAAGATATTGATGTGGTTATTCGGCTAGCTAATAGAGAAACTATCTCTCCTATTTGGTATTGTTCGAGATGTGGAAGTTCTATGTGGTAAGATTAAATATCCTGCTGACTTTTTGGTACTTGGTTCTCGTCTGCTAGTAAGTCTTGTCCTATTATTTTTGGTAGACCTTTTCTAAATACTTGTGGAGCTATTATAGATTGCAAGAAAGGGAAAATTGTGACTAAATTTGTTGGTGAATCTTATGAGTTTAATTTCTCTAAATTTACCAAAACTCCTTATAAAGCTGATTTGCCTAACGATGATTTTAGAGTTGAACAGTGTGCATCTATTGCTCTCTCTCCTAATAATCCTTTGCAGCAACATTTGGAGGATAGTGAGAGTGAAGTTTTTAGGGAAGAAAGAAATGAGCTTGATGAAATTTTCCTTCGTCAACCTATTCTTAAACACGACTTGCCGGATGAAGACCTAGGTACAATACCACCACCAAAGGAAGATCCTGTTTTTGATTTAAAACCATAACCTGACAATCTTAAGTATGCTCATATTGATGATAAGAAAATATATCCTGTTATTATTAGTTCTAAGCTTTCAGAATTTGAGGAAGAAAGGTTATTAAAAATATTGAAGAAACACCGAGGAGCTATTGGCTATACTCTTGATGACTTGAAGGGGATTTCTCCCGCTATTTGCCAACATGTCATCAACATGGAAGATGATGCAAAGCCTGTTGTTGAACATCAGCGTCGTCTAATTCCTAAGATGAAGGATGTGGTAAGGAATGAGGTATTAAAACTTCTTGAGGCAGGTATTATATATCCTATTGCTGATAGTAGATGGGTTAGTCCTGTTGTCGAGGGTGCTCCTCGGCAATGCCCTCCGATAGGGGCTTAGGGTTGATGGAATCCTGCAAGCTGACACGAGACATCGGTACACAGACAAGCGGGGAGAGCGATTTACCCAGGTTCGGGGCCCTCGATGAGGTAAAACCCTTACGTCCTACCTGTCTGTGTTCTTTGATTATGATGAAAACGAGGTTACAATGGGGTGCCGAATCGTTCGGCTCGTGATCTCGTCGAGATGTCTGGTTGCTAGGGTAACCTAGTTCTAAGCTTCGCTGGCTAGTATTGCTAAAGTTGATTGTGTGTCCCGATAGCCCCTCTCCCGGCCTTTATATAGGTGGCCAGGTCCCGAGAGGTCTCATCGAGTACGAGTAGGTTTGACGTAGATCTATTTTCAATCTTTCCTTGTTCGGCTTCTTCCGTGCCTTGTACTCCAAGTAATCTTCCGCCGCACCGCCCTAGTGGCCCATCTTGCCATCGGGTACCTTCATGGGCCTCTAGTTGGACTTTATAGGGTAGAGCAACATTGGTTACCCGAAGGGTAATGCCCACGTCAGTAGCCCCCGAGTGTCTAGCCGAACATAGTTCGGGTAGAGACTAGAGCATGTCTTCTTCCGAAGTCCTTCTCCTTGATCATTCTTGCCTTTCTTCTATCTTCTATCGGGTGCGCGTCAGCGCTCCCGATGGGAGTAGCCCCCGAGTATTGGTACGGATGCTTGCAATCCGTGCGTAGACTCAAGTTGTACCACTCGAGCATTTTCTTCTGCCAAAGCTTTTTCCTGCAAGTCTTTGTAGTCCATCCGATACATTTTCTTTACGCAAGGGATAACGAATAACGTGTCCAACTTCTGTTGGTTAACTGCCGATGGAAAAAACAACGTTACCCTACACAGAATCAAGTCCCCGGGCATGATCCTGGAGTGCGAAAAAAGTTTTATCGGGTGCGCGTTTAGCGCTCCCGATGGGAGTAGCCCCCGAGTCTGGGCACGGGCGTTTACGTCCGGGTGCAGACTCGAGTCAAGTTTTTCCTTCGAATCTTTATTCTGTCGGGTGCGCGTCAGTCCTCCCGATGGGAGTAGCCCCCGAGCCTAGGTGCGGATGCTCGCAATCCGTGCGTAGGCTCAAGTCGATCACCCGATACTTTCTTATCTCTTCGTATGCAATCATTCTTCATGACGTCATTGATGACGTTTTTCTGTCCCCTTGATTTTGACTGATAAGACACGACCTGCCAGCCCTGTTTTCGAGCAATTCCTGCTCCTCTTACACGGTTAGCGAAGCACCTCCTCGATTTCCGCAACCATTAACTGGAGAAAATGCCCACTGACAATACGAGGCCTTCCTTAAGTTTCTCAAGAGATAGAAATCCCTAAACTTCTCCGTCATTCATCCCTTCGCTGTTCTTCCTCTTCTCCCGTTCACAACTGCTCGCGCCGCCGCCACTGCCTTCCGGTTTCTCCCAGATCTCATAATGGTGAAGAAGAAGAACCCTAGCGCCGCCGCCAGCTCCACGAGCGGTGGTGCCGCCGCCAAATCTTCCTCGATTCTTTCGAAGGAAGGCGCCCCAAGCGCTCCTCCCCCAGCTCCGGCGCCGCTGGCGCCACCAAGCTCAGCAGCCAAGCCCGGAGATTGGATAGCTTCAACCGTCACCAAGCGTGACGAGAAGAGATCCTGAAGCCTGGGATTGATCTCCTCCGATGAGGGGAATGTGATCTTTCCAGGTGCGATTTCTCGACCTAATCCCCCAACCGGTTTTACCGTGATGTTCTTGTCGTTCTTATATCGAGGCCTTTCGCTTCCCGTTCACGAATTCCTCCTCCATCTCCTGCGAACTTACAAAATCCAACTATGGCAACTCACTCCCAACTCAATCCTCCACGTTGCTGTGTTTATCACCCTCTACGAAGCATATCTGGGCGTTGAGCCTCATTTTGGGTTGTGGAAAAAGATCTTCTATGTGAAGAGATACAACAGTAGTAACGGATCCTTTGTCACCGGAGGAGTGGGATTTGTAGCTCGTTCAGATGTCAATTACTTCAATTTCCCAATGAGAGAGTCTGTGCAAGGGTGGAGATTGAAGTGGTTCTATATCAAGGATTCCTTGTCACCCGAATCTCAGCTTCCTCACTTTGTCGATGTCCTTGAGGCCAAGCCTAAGAATTCCTGGAAGAATGTTCTCTCTCCCGATGAAAAAGTAGCAGCCGATGAATTATTTGCCAGATTCCTTCAGATCAAGGAGGTTGACGGACAAACTATGGTCGGCACTGAGGTAGCGGCAGTGTTTCTGAAACGTCGAGTCCAACCAGTCATGGCTAGAGTTCGCCCAATGTGGTTGTATTCAGGTCCAAAGGATGAGACTAGAATTAACGCTGCCGAACTGTCGGAAAAAGAACTGCTCGACGAAGTCCGTCGCCTCACTTTCTTCAGCCAAGAAGACTTGATCCCACTGATGTCTCCGTATACTCCTTTTGATGCCGATCACCCTCCACCAGAGGTAATTTCCCTCCTTAAATTCTTGTTATGCCGCTACTTACTTAATCGACATATATTACTGTTATTCTCATTTGTCTTTTCTTCGACAGACCCTCGTAGCTTCCGAGGATTTGCATAACTTGCCAAATGATACTTCCGAAGGAAGAGGCTCTTCAGAACCCGTTGACTCTCGTACTGTTGAGCATACAAACCCAACAAGCGATCATGATGACCCGATAGATTCTGAAACTGCTCACACCAATCTCCCCCCATCAGCCGGTGATACTTGCGACACAGAGGGATCAGTGCGCGATGATGACGCTGATCACGATGCCTTTGTTAATGCAGCTGCGGAGGAGACCAGGGCTCCACCTACGAAGAGATTAATCGGCGGCTTTGCCGGTGAAGATGATCTCCTTGATTTGTAAGTGTTTCTCTTCTTTTTACTATTTTCAGCTTCTTGGTCTTTTCACATTTTTCTCATAACTTGGTCGATCAACTCTTTCTTGTAGTGACGATGCTTTAATTGAGCCTCCACCGAAGAGGGTCAGATCTGATGCTGTCTCGCCAGCCGCCGCAGTTTCCGAAGCTTCGGCTCCTAAGGCGGCTCCCGCGGCGCAAGCATCGACTGCCTCCTCCCTTTCCAAAGGGAAAGATGCTCCTGCTGCTGCCACAGCTCCTCCTTCTGTAAGTCTTTGTCGAGTCTAACAAGAATCTTTTGGAATATGTCTTTGCCTAATGATCTTTGTAAAACATTCCCTTTCTTCAAGGATCTACGAGGTGTGATATCCTCTTTAGAGGCCTTCGCCTCTCAATTCACCTCTCTGGAGGCAGACAAAATTCGGCTGCAAGAGGAGGCTAAGTCTTCCTCTTCAAAGTTGGATGGCGCCATCAAAAAGGCCGCCATAGCTCGCCAGGAGGTCGACTCCCTGAAAGAAGAGCTGAACAACCTGAAGGAGAGGCTGAAGGAGGAGGAAGCTCGGGCGGCAGAAAAGGATGAACTCCTCCGTCAGTCTGCCTTGGCCCTACTTGGTAAGTTCCTACATCCCTTGTAGATTATTACTTTTTTATGGATCCGTTTCTTCATCAATGGTTGCCTCCGATTGAATTTCTTGCAGAAGCCGCCAGCATCCCTGCTACTGCCTTGGACAAAGTTCCGAGCAACTCCCCGGCAAATGGTGTGTCGATGGTTCTCGCCACCCACCAGCTTACCCAGGAGCTGCTTGACAAGGGAAAGGGTGCTCTGGCGCGGATGCATTCGATGATATTCCCCAAGGCCAAGTAGGAGAAGACTCTGGGGCAGCTGATTGATGCCTTCGCAGTCGACACCAAGGAAGTCATCGAGGTATTCAAGCGCACCTCACGTACCTATGGTGCCCTCCTTGCCTTCCAACTTATGATGGGTTACGGCTTTAAGGCTGACATCGAAGAAATGACTAAGGAGCTGCCGAAAGAGAAAGATGGGCGACTTGTTAACTTAAGCGCCTTTACAGCGTCCGCCCGTACTTGTGCTCGCCAGCTCCTCGATTTAGTTTCGTCGGGAAAGGCATCGACTGGCCCCAGCCTGTCGACTCAGACTCAGGCTCCTTGATTGTTGTAACAATTTTATCCTTGGGCTAGTATGAAACATTATTCTGTTGCGAGAACTTAAGTTTGTAATGAACACTGTGCTGGCAATGTCGCCAACACACTTTTGTCATAATATCTTCATTTGTACTTCTCCTGATAGGAATTTCTTGCACCTCTCCTGATGGGAGTTACGTTGGATGCTTGATTTGTCCATAACCATCATCCTTTTAACGCTGTTGCCTGCAGGTTTTCCCGGTGCCCTCGTTTGTTGATGACTCTTCGGGCGTTCTTCCCGAAGGTGATCGGGTCCAACGAATGAGGGATCGGATCACCCAGATGGAGAAGGACCTGCGCAGCACTTACGCCTTGGCTACGATTGTCAACAAGAAGAGCGAGATTGCAGCCGACGTAGAGCAGTATGCTCTTACTGAGCTACATAAGGCTACCGAGAGCTTGAACTGTGAGTCCTTTGATCTCTGCGCCCTTTGATTGATAGAATCTTATCTGATCCTTTGTTTACTTCTGTGCCAGTCATAGCTCTGAACCGTGCAGAGGAGAACAAACGGATTCACGAACGTGTGAATGCATTGACCCAACTATCCTCAACCGAAGAGATTTTCTGGCGGGAGCACTCGAAGGCTTCGGCTGTCGCGCGATTTCAGGATCGGGTTCAGCAGGTCCATCACTTTTTTGACAAGTGCTACAAGGCTATGAGGGTGGTTTGGAAGACAATGTTCCCTTTGAACGCAGTTCCCCCAACTCTCCTTGCTTTGATGTCTGAATTTGGTAACGCCAAGAAGGTCCGAGAGTTGGTACGTGCGCAAGTTTTTGCGAGGGCCAGGTTTACACTTGCCCTTGTACTTGCCCGTTATCCTTCGACAGGTTTGCTGTCGATTGCCAACGCTACTGGAGACTTGGAGGCGCTGTACCCGAAGGTATTGTTGCCTGCCAACATAGTTGTCGACAGACTCGAGGAAGACTCAAGGGTACCTGAAGAAAGAGGAACTCCGCAAGGGTGATTTCAGGGATTTAATGTCTGTTTTGTAAATAGAGAATTTGGCTACTTTATCCAAGTGTTTGGATTATGTAATGATGCCTTCTCATTCGGTAGATACATGCATATGTACTTTTACCATGTTATTTCCGTTGGCAAGTTTTGAGCGAATCTTAGTTGCTCGTTTAGATGTATGTATATTGGTTGGTTAACAAATCATGTGAGTGATCAGCTCGTGTTGCATGTCTTGCTAAACCTGTTGTATGCGCAACTTTGCTTTCAACCGTTTTAAATTTCGACAGGCACTCCCGAATATTTCGGGTGTAGTGATTCTGCCGATGAGCCCGTTGTTCTTTGATACTTCCATAAGTAAAATATCGAACGTGGGTTGTTGATTATGTGTATTTCCAAACTCTTGCTATTTACGGCACTCGTAGAGGCATCTATAGCAGAGGGAAAGGTCAACGTCGTTTTAGCACTCGTAGAGGCTTTTTGGAGCACGATCTTCTGCCTCGTACTATTTTTACATAGTGATGGGGCTTTAGAAGTTTCGTAGTTTTTGCAATGCTTAACAAAGAATCGAAGCTTAAGTTCTTATTAATAAGGCAAGCACGATGCTAGAGGGCGAAAAGGGGAAGGCCCTGTTTATAATAAAGGAAAAAGAAAATAAAGGCTAGTAAACTGCTTAGGCAAGGAAGGGGTTCTTCTCTTCTTCTGGCTTCTTCACCGCGTTAGTGATTGCCGCAGCGTTGCTGGTTTCATCAGGGGTTTGAGCGGTGGTTGCCATCGTCTTGCTATCTCCTGAGCCTTCTGTGCCATCAACTGCCGAACCCTTTGCTGTCGAGGCTTCTGCTGCCGAAGCTTCTGCTGCCGAAGCTTTAAGGGCGAGAGCGGCTGGCTTCTTCTTGGTTTCCCTTTGATCTTTTTCTTCCTTGATCTCTCGTAAAGACAGCTTGGGCGGAAGGTCGACGATTTCTCGCTGTGGCCCAAACTTTGCAGCAATCCTCTGAAAGTCGCGATCACAATTGTCCGAGCGTGAAAAACTTCCATAGACTGTGATGTTTGTCCCATTGTTCCCAGGCATTTTCAGCTTGAGGTATGCACAATGTGGCACAGCCATGAACTTGGCATACGCTGGTCTCCCGAGTATAGCGTGATACTGTGACTCCCAGTTCACCACTTCAAACTCGATTTTTTCCTTCCTGAAATTGTCGGCTCTACCGAAGATGACATTCAGGTAGACTTTGCCAAGAGAGTAGCCCGGTGCGGTTGGAAGGATCCCGTGGAAGCAGGTGTCTGTTTCTTCCAGCATGCTCATGGTGATCCCCATGCTTCTGATTGTGTCGACGAATATCAGGTTTAGTCCGCTTCCGCCATCCATGAAGACTTTGCTCATCTTGAACCCCCCAATTTGTGCTTCGACTACCAAGGCGGCGTGTCCTGGTTTTGGTATGGTCATCGGGTGATCTGCTCGACTGAACGTAATGTTCTGAGAAGACCACTCGACGTACTCGGGGATGTTTGCCATGATGCTTTCTGCCAAGTTGATCTCTCGGGTGAGCTTCTTCATCTCCCTTTTCGAAACACCTGTCCTGTGGATCATGCACATCTGCCCACGTGGTGGTGGGAACGCCTCGTTGGGTTGATGGGCTTGAGCCTGCTGGACTTGATGCTGCGGTGGAGGTGGGGGTGGTGGTGGTAGCTGTTGCTGGCCTGACTGCTGGATGTGTTTGTGCATGTCAAGGAACTGCCGGCAGTCCCTGAGCAGGTGACTTGACTTCGTTTTGCCGTCTTTGGAATCGACATACGAATGTAGGTAACAGGGGGCGTTGACCTGTTCAGCGTAGGGTAGTTCGGGAGTCCTCTCGCTGTCATGGTTTATAATTACCACGGTTCCCGCAGTTGTTCCGGTTACCATCGTGCTCGTCGTCTCGATCGTCCCGTCGATCGGAATACCCCGCGGCTGCCAGATTGTTATCATCGTAGTTGCGGTTTTTCCTTCTCTTGTGACGATCCCTTCGGCCACCCGAGTCGTGCTTCGGCTGGTCATCGTCTTCGTCATCACTACGCTGCCGTGGCCTTCGCACGTTGTCCTCGCCATCAGCCCAGCTGTTGGCGATTTCCATTAACTTGGTTATGGTTTTTGGCTTTTTGCGCCCGAGTTCCTCTATGTAACTTTCCCGCTGAACGCCGTCGCTGAAAGCGTCGATTGCTCTGTCGACAGATACGTCTTCGGTAGCGTTCAGGAGCTTTGTGAATCTCCCGATGTATGAACGCATCGACTCCTTCTGCTTCTGCCGGCAATTCCGTAGTTCTTCGATCCCGACGGGCCTCTTGTATGTTGCTTGGAAGTTGGCAACGAAGGCGTCTACTAGGTCGTCCCATGATTTGACAGAACCTTTCGGCAGCCCCCTTAGCCAGGACCGTGCTGAATCCTTCAAGTAAAGCTGTAAGCATTGCATTGCCGCTATCTGGTTTCCTTTGTGCAGGATCACAGTCTGCAGGTAGTCGTCTATCCAGGATCTTGGTTCTTGCTGCCCATCATACTTGGCAGGGTCGGTAGGGGTAGGCTTAAACTTTTTGGGCGGCATTGCTTCGCGGATCTTGTAACTTAGACAGTCGGCTCCCCTGAGTTTGCCGTCGTACTCCTAGTCTTCATCCGAGGAATCGCTGTCGTCGTCCTTCCTAGCGGCGCGTCGCCACCTTGCTTTGTCGATCTTGCTCTGGGTGATATCGTCCCGAGCATCTCTCGCATGATGTTTTGAACCACTGCCTTGCACCGTGGTCCTTTCCTTTTGCGGGACTAGGTTGTTCCCCAATATCACGAGACTTTCCAGGGCACCTCGATGAGCCTGAGCCATAGATCCTTCGGGGCGCTGGTTGATGAGGTAAGCGGCGAGGTTGGCCGTTGCTCCTGCAATGGTTTTCGGCCGTGGCATGCCCGCGGTATCCGTAGTCATAAAGGATTTAGTCAGATTTGATGTTATCTCTCTAGCGTCATCTTCCGAAAGCCTTGACATCCTCGACCGATGCTTGCCTGCTCCCTGAGTGTTTCGGGAGGCGCTCCCTTGCGAGCCCCTTCGCCTTTCACTGGATCGGTCTGCCGCGGATAGGCGTCTCTCGAGGGTGGCTTGCTCTTTCGACAGGTGCTCCCGGTTTTTCTCTAGTATGGAGCGATAAGCATTGAGGGTTCCAACCGAAGTCCCTGCGGGGAGCGGCGTATTGTTGAGTACTGCTGCCCTCGCTGCTGCCCACTCCTCATCCGCGATGGTGTAATCGCTATCGCGGTTGCTGGCGCTGTTTTTGAAACTCGCCCTTCTGCTGGAACGGGGGGTATGGTCCTCGTCTCCTCTGCGCATTGTGTTTCCCGTGTTATTGGCGACATAAACCTGATGGTGTGTCGCTCTTCTGGTGGTTCCCTGGATGATGCTGTCGATACTGTCCTCTCCCGATGAATACTGGGCGTTGCAGATGAACGGCGTGTCGCTTGATCCCAGCCCGTGTCCGGTGTCACGGCTCGAGCAAGTAGTACGAAGTTAGTTTTGAAGGTGAGGAATCATCCAACCCTACCGACATGGAGGACACCGAGCGGGGGGTCGAGGACACGGGTGAGCACGTCGATCCCGTCAGACCAGCCGACAGGTCGAGTGACGATGACGCGCTTGAACTCGTCGATCCGGAAGTGGGGGACTCCAGCAGTCGAAGGATTCCCTCCACGTTGACGTTGTAGTGGACGCTGCCGAAGGTCATCTCCATGTTCCCTTGTAGATCTGAAAAGTTCGAGCGAGAGGAATCGCTGTGTGGAGTAAACTCGTAGGAGCCGAACCGAATCGGGCTTCCCAGGATTGGTGACGATGGTGTCGATGAAGTTGCTGATGAAGTTGCCGGCGAAGCTACCGGTGTCATGATCGGATCTTCCGATGCCCTGCCTTGTGCCGACAGGCTTCCCACAGACAGCGCCAATTGTCGAGGGTGCTCCTCGGCAATGCCCTCCGATAGGGGCTTAGGGTTGATGGAATCCTGCAAGCTGACACGAGACATCGGTACACAAATAAGCGGGGAGAGCGATTTACCCAGGTTCGGGGCCCTCGATGAGGTAAAACCCTTACGTCATGCCTCGTCTGTTCTTTGATTATGATGAAAACAGGTTACAATGGGGTGCCGAATCGTTCGGCTGTGATCTCGTCGAGATGCTTGGTTGCTAGGGTAACCTAGTTCTAAGCTTCGCCGGCTAGTATTGCTAAAGTTGATTGTGTGTCCCGATAGCCCCTCTCCTGGCCTTTATATAGGTGGCCAGGTCCCGAGAGGTCTCATCGAGTATGAGTAGGTTTACAGTAGATCTATTTTCAATCTTTCCTTGTTCGGCTTCTTCCGTGCCTTGTACTCCAAGTAATCTTCCGCCGCACCGCCCTAGTGGCCCCTCTTGCCATCGGGTACCTTCATGGGCCTCCAGTTGGACTGTATAGGGTAGAGCAACATTGGTTACCCGAAGGGTAATGCCCACGTCACCTGTACATTGCGTTCCTAAGAAAGGAGGAATAACTGTTGTGCCTAATGATAATGATGAGCTCATTCCTCAAAGAGTAGTTGTAGGGTATAGAATGTGCATTGATTTTCGAAAAGTTAATAAAGTTACTAAGAAAGATCATTACCCTTTGCCATTTATTGATCAAATGTTAGAAAGGTTGTCTAAAAATACTCATTTTTGCTTTCTTGATGGTTATTCGGGTTTTCACAAATTGTTGTTAGAGCTAAAGATCAAGAGAAAACCACTTTCACTTGTCCCTATGGAACTTATGCTTATAGGCGTATGCCTTTTGGTTTATGTAATGCTCCCGCTACTTTTCAAAGATGCATGTCTTGCTATTTTTCATGGCTTTTGTGAAAAGATTGTAGAGGTATTCATGGATGATTTTTCTGTCTATGGGAATTCTTTTGATAATTGCTTGCGAAACCTTGATAAAGTTTTGCAGAGATGTGAAGAAACAAACCTTGTTCTTAATTGGGAGAAATGCCACTTTATGGTTAACGAAGGAATTGTATTGGGACATAAAATTTCTGAGAGAGGTATTGAAGTTGATAGAGCTAAAGTTGAAGCAATTGAGAAGATGCCCTATCCGAGGGATGTTAAAGGTATTCGTAGTATTCTTGGTCATGCTGGGTTTTATAGGAGATTTATTAAAGATTTCTCTAAGATTTCAAAGCCTCTTACTAATCTTCTTCAAAAAGATGTACCTTTTGTTTTTGATGATGATTGTAAGGACGCTTTTGAAACTCTAAAGAAAGCCTTAACAACTGCTCCTGTAGTTGAACCTCCTGATTGGAACTTACCTTTTGAAATTATGTGCGATGCTAGTGATTTTGCTGTAGGTGTTGTCCTTGGACAGCGAGTATATAAAAAATTGAATGTTATTCATTATGCTAGCAAAACTCTTGATGCTGCTCAAAGAAATTATGCTACAACTGAAAAAGAGTTATTAGCTGTAGTCTTTTCTTGTGACAAGTTTAGATCTTATATTGTTGATTCAAAAGTTACAATCCATACTGATCATGTCGCAATCAGTGTACCTTATGGAAAAGAAAGATGCTAAGCCAAGGCTTATTAGATGGGTGCTTCTTTTGCAAGAATTTTATTTACATATTATAGATAGGAAAGGTGCTAATAATCCTGTTGCTGATAATTTGTCTAGATTGGAAAATATTGCTTATGATCTTGTTCCTGTTAATGATAGTTTTCCAAATGAACAATTGGCTGTAATAAAGGTGAGCTCGCGAGATAGTCCTTGGTATGCTGATTATGCTAACTTTATTGTTTCCATGTACTTGCCTCCAACCTTTTCAGCTCAGCAAAGGAGGAAATTCTTTTATGACTTGAGACATTATTTTTGGGATGACCCACACTTATATAAAGAAGGAGTGGATGGTATTATGCGAATATGTGTTCCTGAATATGAACAACAAGAGATATTGAGTAAGTGTCATGGTAGTGTTTATGGAGGACATCACGCCGGAGATAGAACCGCGCAAAAAGTTCTACAATCAGGTTTCTATTGGCCAACTCTCTTCAAAGATGCAAGAAAGTTTATTTTATCTTGTGATGAATGTCAAAGGGTTGGTAATATCTCTAGATGCAATGAAATGCCTATGAACTATACTCTTGTTATTGAACCATTCGATTGTTGGGGATTTGACTTCATGGGTCGTTTCCCTTCTTCAGAAGGTAACACTCATATACTTGTCGCTGTTGATTATGTTAATAAATGGGTGGAAGCTATACCCACAAAAAGTGCTGATGGTGAGACCTCTTTAAGAATGCTTTTAGATATTATTTTTCCTAGATTTGGGGTTCCTAGATATATTATGACTGATGGAAGTTCTCATTTTATTCATGGTGGTTTTAGAAAAAGTCTTGCTAAATATGGTATTAATCATAGGATTGCTTCTGCTTATCATCCTCAAACTAGTGGGCAAGTAGAATTATCAAATAGAGAGATAAAATCTATCTTGCAAAAGACTGTCAATAAATCAAGAAAGAACTGGGCTAGTAAATTGAAGGAAGCACTATGGGCTTATAGAACTGCTTATAAAAATCCTATGGGTATGTCACCTTATAAAATGGTTTATGGAAAAGCTTGTCATTTACCTTTTTTTTTAGGTAAGCTTGTCATTTACCTTTAGACTAGAGCACAAAGCTTATTGGGCTGTAAGAGAACTAAATAAAGATCCTAAACTTGCCCGTAAGAAGAGATTGCTACAATTGAGTTCTCTAGATGAATGGAGAAGTGAAGCTTATGAAAATGCTAAACTCTTTAAAGAGAAAGTTAAGAAATGGCATGATAGAAGAATTATCAAAAGAGAATTTAATGTTGGGGATAAAGTCCTATTGTATCTGTCTCGTCTCAGATTTTTGCAGGGAAATTGCTCTCAAAATGGGAAGGACCATACGTCATTGTGGAGGTGTATCGTTCAGGGGCAATTAAAATTAGTTCTCTACAAGGTGATGCCACACAAGTAGTGAATGGACAAAGGCTCAAGCACTATATTTCTGGAGATTCTTATAATGAAGATGTTGATGTTATTCGAGTGGTGACTCCGGAAGCTTTCATCAAAGGTCAAATTGACAGTTCTGCAGAGTTCGACTTTGAATAGGTAACAGTTCTGGTAATAAAAAGTCCACGTTTAACTTTCCGAACAATGTTTTTGCTATTTTCGGAAAATATGAAAAATTACGAGATCGAAACAGAGAGGAAGAGACGCACGAGGGCGTGGCCCCATAGGCCGGCGCGGGCCCCAGCCTGGCCGCGCTGCCCTATGAGGACGGCCCCTCGGAGTCCCTCTTCCACTCGTTTTCGACCTGGTACTTTCCTTTTGTCGTGAAACTTCTTGCTATATAATCCCCCGGACCCCTGGAGGTCCGTATAACGTTTTCTCGTCGTGTTTTGTTTCGAGCTGTTTTCTGCCAGGATCTGTTTTTGATCTAGAAGCACCATGGTCTCCAACAACAAGGACAAGGAGCCTTTGGAGGAAGATATTCAAGATTCTAAGTTGAAAGAAGAAGTCAAGAAGGAAGTGAAGGAGATGTCAACAATGAAAAGAGAGCGACAAACTGTGAGGAGTAAGCCAATCTTGGTGGGATCAGTTAACGCTGGACGTTCTTTTTCTCATAACTTGCAGGGACCTTTACCACCTGCTCCTAGCCTCAACTCTTTCCCTGCCTTGGAGGAAGCTTTGCGGGTTACCGATGAATTTTGTGATCAATACCGTGCTCTGAGAAGGGAAGTGGAGATACTTCAGGAGGAGAACAACCGACTTCGCAGAATGCTAGAGCGGTTCCTTGCTCCCATCAGGGTCGTCCCATCATCACCACCGCCGAAGGAGTAATTCATCATTGGTATTGGCATCCCCTTGGTTTCTTCCAAGCTTGGGGGAGTGCCGCGGTATCACATCATCACTATCTTTTACCTTTTTACTGTCAAGTAGTGTCATATCATGCGTAGGGAAGTTATCATATAAGATGGTTGCAGTGTGGAAGTATCTCTCTTTAGTTGGTTATCTATGTATCCCTTGGTGTGAGTTATCGTTATGGAATATTAATGAGAAGTTTTATCATTTACATATTGCACACCTTATTTTAGTTTGCAATCTCTATTATGTGATTGTTCTTGTTGTTAGTATTGGTATCACTTTGGGAGCATTGAGTAAATCTATTTGGTTTTGGCAAACTTAGCATTGGTCAATAGCAACAACACTTTGAGTTTAAGTAGAAAAGAGGAAATACATGTAGATATGTTATTTCATTATCTTTCTTGTTAGCTATGAGCTTAGTATTCTGAAGTTTAAATTATTTGTGCTTACAACAAAGATGCATTATTGTTTCTATCACATGTATATTCATTTGTTTCCCTCAACTCTTATGCTTGCTAATCAACCTTGCTAGCCAAAGACATGTACTGAGAGGGAATGCCTTTCGTGCATCCAAACCTTTAAACCAAACCTATGCCATTTGTGTCCACCATAACTACCTATTATGTGGTATCTTGCGCCACTCCAAGTAAATATTTCATGTGCTACCTTTAAACAATTCAAAAATTATTATCTCTTATTTGTGTCAATGTTTTATAGCTCATGAGGAAGTATGTGGTGTTTTATCTTTCGATCTTGTCATTTACTTCTGACAGACTTTCACCAATGGACTAGTGGCTCATCCGCTTATCCAATAATTTTGCAAAAAGAGCTGGCAACGGGGTTCCTAGCCCCAATTAATTAACTTGCATTAATAATTCTCTTCACACGCTTTGCCCTGATCTATCAGTAAGCAACTTAATTTTGCAAATAGACACTCCTCCATGGTATGAGAATGTTGGAAGGCACCCGACGATTCGGTTAGCCATGGCTTGTGTAAGCAAAAGGTTGGGAGGAGTGTCATCAATAATGAAACTAAATACATGTGTAAACAAAAGAGAAGATGGATGATCTACCTTGCTGGTAGAGATAACGTCCTTCATGGGAGCCGCTCTTGAAAGTCTGGTTGATAAGGTAGCTAGAGTGCCCACTACCATTCGTTGACAACAACAAACACCTCTCAAACTTTACTTTTATGCTCTTTATATGATTTCAAAACTTAAAAAGCTCCAGCACATGATTTGATCCCTGCTTCCCTCTGCGAAGGGCCTATCTTTTACTTTCATGTTGTGATCTAACCATCTATATTGTGATCTATTTAATCATGCCTTTTATTCTTTCTTGTTTAGTACAAGTTTTATCTGAATGAATATAGCTTTGAAAGTTATCAATGATTATGAGGAGATTATTATGATTGAGTATGCAAGTTTTGCCGTACGTATAAGTTTTAATATAAGAGCGCTGCTAGACAGAAAAGTACAATCTGTTAAATGTTCTCTGACCAAGAACGAAGTTTGCCATCACCAATTATGATTTCCTATGCACCTTTATTTGTGATTTCCTTCTACTTGTTTCAAGTTGAATTATATGAGGAAGTTGTTCACTAGAATGTCTTGTGTGATTTAATATGATGCTTCTTGTCCGTGTTTTATTTATCGACTCTTCACTCCATAAACATGTGGTCTTGTTTACTGAGTTCAGTTTTGCTTGGGGACAAGCGAAGTCTAAGCTTGGGGGGAGTTGATACAACCATTTTGCATCACTATTTTATATCATAACTTACTGTTATTCATTGATATATTTCATATTTAGAGATGATACTTATGTTATTTCATCTATTTTGCATGTTTCATGATTATTGGAGAATCATTCACCGGAGTCAGGATTCTGCTGGAAAAAGCACCGTCAGAATGCAATATTTCTGGAGATCAACAATTGACGGAAATTACACCGAAGATCTTATTTTTCCAGAAGAATGAGCCAGCCAAAAGGAGGAGCCGAGGAGGGCCACCATGGGCCCCCCCATAGGCCGGCGCGGGCCCTGCCCTGGCCGCGCCGCCTTGTGGGGAGGGGGCCCACAGCCCCCTTCGGCCGCCTCTCTTTCGCGTACTTCATCTACCCGAAAACCTAAGGTGCTGGGAATAATCGCGAGGAGACACAGCCGCCTCTGCGGGGCGGAAAACACCAGAGAGAAAAGAGCTCTCCAGCAGGCTGAAATCCACCGGAGAAATTCCCTCCCGGAGGGGGAAATCGACGCCATCGTCACCGTCATCGAGCTGGACTTCATTGGGATCATCATCACCATCATCTCCACCACCGACACCATCATCTCCACCGCTGCACCTCGTCACCGCTGTAACATCTATGGTTGAATCTTGATTGTTTGATAGGGGAAACTCTCCCGGTATTGATTACTCCTTGTTATTGATGCTATTGAGTGAAACCATTGAACCAAGGTTTATGTTCAGATTGTTATTCATCATCATATCACCTCTAATCATGTTCCATATGATGTCTCGTGAGTAGTTCATTTAGTTCTTGAGGACATGGGTGAAGTCTAAATGTTAGTAGTGAACTATGTTGAGTAATATTCAATGTTATGATATTTAAGTTGTGGTGTTATTCTTCTAGTGGTGTCATGTGAACGTCGGCTACATGATACTTCACCTTTATGGGCCTAGGGGAATACATCTTGTATTCGTTTGCTAATTGTGGGGTTGCCGGAGTGACATCAACCTGAACCCCCGTTGGTATATCGATGCAGGAGGGATAGCAGGATCTCAGAGTTTAAGGCAGTGGTTAGATTTATCTTAATTACTTTCTTGTATTTGCGGATGCTTGCAAGGGGTATAATCACAAGTATGTATTAGTCCTAGGAAGGGCGAGGCATTAGCATAGGTTCACCCACACAACACTTATCAAAACAATGAAGATTAATCAACTATATGAAGCGAAAGCACTAGACTAAATTCCCGTGTGTCCTCAAGAACGTTTGGTCATTATAAGTAAACAAACCGGCTTGTCCTTTGTGCTAAAAAGGATTAGGCCACTTGCTGCAACCATTACTCTCGCATTTTATTTACTTGTACTTTATTTATCTGCTATATCAAAACCCCCTGAATACTTGTCTGTGAGCATTTACAGTGAATCCTTCATTGAAACGGCTTGTCAACACCTTCTGCTCCTCGTTGGGTTCGACACTCTTATTTATCGAAAGTACTACGATACACCCCCTATACTTGTGGGTCATCAACTATGCCGGTTTTTTGGTATTTCTAAGGAAGTTTCGCGCTAAGAACTGCGCTCTCAACCCGAAACTCGGGGACTGGCTATGCCGGTTTTTTGGTATTTCTAAGGAAGTTTCGCGCTAAGAACTGCATTCTCAACCCGAAACTCGGGGACTGGGAGAATATATACATAATCTTGAAAGAGTGAAAACCGGCATAAGCTTAAAAGAGTTTTCAGGTTTGGTGCAACTTACCACAACATTGATGTTGGTGTCGTGCCACGCGTTGTCAAATTCTTTGACTGCGCGCCGCAGCCGGCTGAAGTGCTGTCCGGTGCTCCGGGGGCCGGCAGGATCGATCAGCGGCAGCTTATCCTTCCCCAGGTCGCGCGTCGCTGGAGACAGATCCGCTTGATTCCACTTCTCAGCGTAATCAAGAAGGTGCCCCAGGTCGGCTCCTCCGCGGGTGAGCTCCGTGATCCGGCCCAGCTGAGCTGAAGCCGTTTCCCCAGCCACGATAGCGGCACAACCAGAGTGCAGCACGAGGGACTGCGGGCCGGTGGCCACCGCGGTAGCTTCTTGCTTTGAGAGCT
The DNA here is from genome assembly GCF_022539505.1 of Lolium rigidum. Taxonomy (NCBI): domain Eukaryota; kingdom Viridiplantae; phylum Streptophyta; class Magnoliopsida; order Poales; family Poaceae; genus Lolium; species Lolium rigidum. The sequence continues at coordinate 265,898,882 of NC_061512.1, read as the reverse complement.
TGATGCCCTCCGGAGCTGTAGGCTTGGCCGCCGCAGGATCTTGGCTTGGCGGCGGTGTTGTCTTGGCGGCGGCAGGCTCGTTGGTAGAAGCAGCCGGTGGAGGCTTTGGTGCAGTCTTGGGAGGCGCAGGAGCTTCTGATGCGTCCTTTGCCGGAGCGGAAGGCTCCGGCATGGTCTTGGAGGGAGAGGAGGTAGTGTCCTTCTTTTTCTTCTTCTTCGGGGCGAGAGGAACCAAAGGCTCCAACCTCCCGGCATCTTCAGTGTTGGCGCCGGTGTTGCTGGCGCCGGTGTCTTGAGTTTCTGGAGGGGAAACAGTGTCCTCCTCCGCGCGGTGTTCTGAAGGTTCAGGAGCCGCGCGCCCCGCACTTGTGGTGCCTCCCAGAGGGGAGGCAGAAGAGTTGCCAGCACCAGATGGTACCGGGCTTGGTTGAGGAGGAGGTGAGGTCCTCGCGGCTTCCTCAGAGCTTTCCAGCCTCATGCCGGTGGCGCTCTTGGAGATCTTGAGCGCAACCCTGAAAAAGATAGAAAAGAGAGAGGTTCAGAAAAAGCAACCAGGAAAAAGGGAGTTCGCATAACAAAAGGGAAAAAAGAAACTTACCCAGAAGCGACCGGCATCTCCCGCCTCCGGTAGTGCTTCTTGGAAACCGTCTTCCCGCCGACAACTTCTTGTCGGGCGTGCTTGGCGGGAGGAGCCTGGCTCGAACCGGCATCCGGCGCCGGTGCCTTGTTCGTCTTGCCCTGGGAGGCAAGCTTCTCCAGGAACTCCTGGCCGACCTCAGCTTGAAGAGGAACAGCGCGCTCCACAACCTGTGGGTTGGCACTGGCTGAGGGGGCATCTACAGAAAGACGATATATGAGGAAGCGAAAAGAATAAAATACCTCAAGAATAGTGACCTCATCATCAGAATCAGAGTCCTTGGTTGAGAAGTTACCGGGGCGCGAAGCGTGGGTGCCGCCCATCTTGAGCTCAGTCCAATGCACGTATGGATCCGGGTCCATCGTGTCCAGGTCCCGCTTCCGGCAAGGGCCTCGCTCCTCCGCAGCAATGCGAGGAAAGCGCTCTTTTGCCTGAAAAAGAATGGAAAGACAGTTAGCTACACATTAAAAGCTACCGGAAAAACAATCCGGATTGCATAATCTCTTACTTCAGGAGTTGGAGGATTGGTGGAGCTGAGGGGAGGGAAGCCCCACTCGCAGTCCATCGGCATGTTAGTTTGGCAAATCTGCCTAGCCTTGAGGACTACGTCCTCCTTCCTTAAAGGGAGGCCGGTGATCTTGGTGGGGTCGCGAGGGCCGTACATCTCGCTTATCTTATGAGCCCGGCGCTGGAGGGGAAGCACCCGACGTGAAATGAAGATGTGGATGATGTCGTCGGAGCAGATGTCTGTGTCCTTCATCAGCTGCTCCATGAAGCGAACAATCCGGTTGGTTTCAATATGATTGGTCCCCGGATTGAAGCTCCAGTTGGCCTTCGTGGGTGTCCCCGGATTGAAAGCCGGCAGATTAATGAAATCTGTGGCGCCCTTCTTCTTCACGTAGAAAAAGGTCTCTTGCCATGCCCGGCATGACTCGAGACCGGAGAATTTAAAGAAAGGGCTCCCTTGGCGGGAGCCGATGATACAAGACCCGCATTGAACGGGAGGTTTGGGTTTAGGAATGTCTGTGCCTTGGACCGAATTGATCCGAAGGCTAAAGAAGCGAGCAAAAGTTTCTTTAGTAGGAAGGAGGCCAATGTAGCCCTCCATGAAAGAACGGTAACAGGAAAGGTAGAAGATGGCATTGCCAGGAAGGTGGTGAGGTTGGAGTTGGTAAAAATCCAGGAACTGGCGAAAGAAGTCAGAAGCAGGAAGGCCGAAGTCGCGCTCGAAATGAGCAAGGAAAACGACGGACTCACCGGGTTCAAGCACCGGTTCAACCTCGTCGCGCGGAAGCGGCAAGATACTTGTGCCGGTATCCTCCGGGAGCGGTATAGCCAGTCAATCTCCGCCTACGTCACATCTGAGCCCTTCCAGGCTCCGCGAGTGATTGGGGCAGGATCCACCCCGGAACCTTGGCCGGAGCTGCTGGCCTCGTTGCCCCTACCGGTACCGGTGTCCTGAGCGTTCAAAGAAGATTCCATCCGGCCGGCTGATCTCAATAGATGCTGAGGGGGTCTCGCTGGGAGGGCTGCTGCCGGTTGGTTCGCTCAGGTACTCTTCGCTGGACATGCAAACTTAAGAGCGCCCAAATCTACCCGCAAACCGGTTTCCCAAGATCTAGCCCCACGCGAAGATCTACGAGTAAGAGAAAAACCAAGAGAAAAAGGGAAAGTAAATCCCCAATCGGCCAAAGAACTAGAAAGCAAGAGAAAAGAGAACAAAGAGGCATTGGTGCTAACCTGAGGCGGCGCGAGACGCTGAGGACGATGGTCGCCGGAGATACGGCGAAGTATTAGGCAGTGAAGATGAACTGCGGTGAGGAAGAACGGGGGAAGACGAGTGACTCCTGAAGCAGCGACAGCAAAGGCTCTGCGGAGAAACTCAGTGGAATCGCTGCAGAGGTTCGCCGGAGAACAGAGCTCTAGCGGCGAATGACGGCGGCAGGAGCGCAGAGGGCAAAGAGCTCAGAGCGCACAGAGAAGATGGGAATGGGGAGAAGAGGTGGGGAAAGAACCGCTCCCCCTTAAATAGGAAGAAGAAGTAGTGGGCTGGCAACCGCTGGGCCGCGGCGGTTCGGTTCGTGGGCCACCACGTGGCGCGATGATACACGCGCGGAAAATAGAATGCCACAGGGAGGCCGCACGGATCCAGAATGGTAGCTAGGATCCGGTGCGGCGCCATAAATGCTAGGGCAGAAGCCGAAGGGAAGTGACCCCTGGCACTGGCGCGTCAGAAACAGTGCGCATGTCTCTGACAGGCACTGTACACGAGAAATTCTCGACTTCACCGAGGAAGAGTTTAATGTCATAGATACCGGAAGGATCCGGAAAGAAAAAGAGAGAAAGTACGGCTAAGATGCCAGAGGATTTAAACTAGCTACCGGAAGGATTAAACCGGTACCTTGTGAAATGGGAACCTGGCATGGTCCGTCGGATAAGATACACCGGACTATACCAGCTTCGGGGACTAATGTTGGGGGGATGGCCCCCGGTAGGCCAAAGGCCTGGCAAACCGGAAGGTTTGTGCTATCAAGATACCGGTTTAAAGTTTATTCCGGGTTGTGAAGCTAAGCTTTTGGCTAAGTAAGTCTTACCGGTATCCCCAAGAGGGGTATACCGGAATGAGCTAAGAAGACACCGGGTTACCAGTAAGATGTGCACTGTAGCACGTCGGCAATACTGGTCAAAGATTCTCTCAAGAGCTAGAGAACAAGGATGAGCTAAGCAAAGTAGCTTTAAACGAAGCCCTGACGCCAAAGAGGAAGGTGACGCTAAAAGCATCCGGAGGACGTCAGCCTCCCTGTTTAAAGAGATACCGGCGTCACCAGTGATTAAAGTAGCTTTATAAAGTAGTTTGTCTGTTCAAAGATACCATTAGGGTTTCCTAGGGTTTCTTCCCCTGTAAGTCACCCTCTCCCCTATATAAGGAGAGGGGGCACACCCCATCGCGGGCAGGTCCAATCTTGTATGCATGAACCTGTAACCTCTTGTGATCAATGAATAGAAAGATCTGAAGGGGAGAAAGCTCTTGTGTTCTTCTTCTTCTACCTCTGGCCAAGGCCAAGTTCTTAGGAGATCCATCCGGAATCCATCCCATCCTTACCAAAAACCCTCACCCGAATTCTCTAGCGCCCATTCGGCCCCAACTTAAGCCATCCTATGGCATCTGTTTGTTCACCACGACGACAACCATGGACCTACGGTCGCTGGGCCCTTAGAGTCCACAACAAGACAATCAATCAGGGAGGCTACTCCCGAGTGAGGCTCCACGAGGTATAAAACCCTCTCGGAGACATCGAGCTGGAGCGGAAGACAGGCTCGGGGAGGAACTCCCTCACAGAGGTTCCCAAGCCATCATCCTCTACAAGCCAGAAGGCCCCTTTCGGGGATGATAAGACCAATCAAGTAGCTTAGGATTCCTTCTCCACCAAGCCTGCTGCAAGGACTGGTGGAGTGGGCTCCCAGGCTATGAGACAAGCAAGGCCTGCACCACTCGCGTCATGGCTGAGCTCACAAAGCTCCGTCCCGAGGAGGCAGGATTCCCTTGCCTCTTTGGTGATTAAAGCGAGCTCGAAAAGGACTAGAGGACCAAGGCCATGCCCTTGCCACTTTAGTGCAAGGCCGGGTGGACGGCACAAGCTGCCAGAGGAGGCGTCATCGACGACCTCAGCATCTGCCATGGACCGTCACTTTAATCGGCCATGGACTATGTCCATATTGTAAAGGACAGGGAGTTTCCTGCCCTTAGTTTGGAGATGTGGAAACCCTTCCCCCTCAAGATATTTCGAGGGGAAGAGGCCTGGATCCTATATAAAAGTACTAGCCTTGCTAGCGTAGAAGGGGATGATCCTGAGCGATCACAAACCCCTAGACATATGTACGGTCATCTTCTCCATTGTGACCTGCAATACATACACCAATGCAGGACGTAGGGGTCTTACCTCTTCTAGGGCCCTGAACCTGGGTAACTGTCGTGTCTCTCTTTGCAGTGCCCGCCTTCGGGAAGGCGACGACGTGATCTTAAGTCCCCTGTGTTTGAACCTTTCAGGTTCGGTGATACCCGTGTTCCTTCGCAGCGGTCGCTGGGGGCTCGGCAGATGCCGCACCAAGAGGCGCTCTGCCTGCTGGGAATCCCTTCTTCCCCCTCTCTTGAGGGAGGATTAAGGCGAAGACTGGTGGCGTCAAACGCATGAAGTGCTCAGGCATCAAAAGGAAGAAAGGCTCTACGTCAGCGGAGCTACCGGAGCACACAGTACATTCGCCTACTCTACAGGATCTTCTGCTTTTGGAGCAGCGCCCGGGGGAGTCGTTGCGCTCTTTCACGCAGTGTTTCGCCGACCTCTACCTTCAGCTCCCCAAGGTCAGTGACACTTGGGTGGTGAACGCCTTCAACGTAGGCACCACTAATCGGCAGGTGGTGGAGGATCTAATATAATCTCCAGGACCGGCCACCGTTGCCCGACTATTTCAGATAGCCTACGAGCATGCTAATAGGGAGCTCGGCGAGATCCCTCACGGCAAGAAAGGTCTCCCCCTCGCTTCAAGTCTAAGTCCCCTCTCTGGCACCCCAACGGTACGCGGGTCCCGGATGCATCAGAGCAGGATTCCCTCGCACGCCAAGATTAGGCAGGGCTCAGGGGCTCGCGTCGACAGAACGCCGCCCTCACCCACTCTTTTGCAAAATATTGGGCCTCTTGCCTGGACAACATCAAGTGTTCTGCAGATAATAAGTGAGGATGCATCAGGATGCCTTCCTGAGGCGCACCAGCCGCAAGTCCGCCTAGGCCCTTTTCTCTCGAAGGAATCTGAGGCAGTAGTTCTTCCGAAGGGAGCCAATAGGGGCGCGTCGAGCTACCCATCTAAGGTCTCTCCGACCCGTTTCCCTCAAGCCACGCTTCTTTCTGGAAGGATCCTTTGAAGGCACCATTGTAGTCAGAACAATTGTCAAACCCTCCAAGAATGCGTTGTGCGCCTATTATTCTCAGATTGGTCTCTATTAAGTTCGCAATTTGGTCTCTCAGACTGGTCTCTATGAATATCATGAACGAGTCTCTCAGATTGGCCCTTCAGAGGATTCTAGGCTAGACTTCTAGAGTGTCCTTCACGGAATTCAAACACTTGTCTCAAAGCGTTCCCTGAGTTCTCTATTGTGTGCACCGCGCGAGCGGGCGCTGGTGAAAGAACATGCAGCCCCCACGTGTGGTTTTGGTAATTGATGACAATCCCTATGGACTAACGGTTGTATTGAGAATCTATCTTAGGTCGTCTCCATAGCCATGTGTTGGTCTCAAGGTTGCAAGATGGAGAAGATCGAGTACGATGAAGAAGACGGATGAAGACGGGGTCGAAGAGAGATGAAGACGATGTAGAAGATGAAGAGAGACGAAGACGGCATAGAAGATGGATGAAGATGGTGGCGTGTATGTTGGAGGAATACGGTGGCATGTACAATGATGAAGAGGGTGAAGACGGAGCTTGCCGACTCGAGAGGAACGCGCAAGGATAAGGTTTGTGCTCGATAGGATAGTGGGTCGCATCATCGGAGAGAGCTCAAACCTTGCATGCATTGCATCGTGTTTGTTGGTTGTTCTTCGTTCTTATCCATGAGATGGGTTAGAGCTTGTGTTCATTCTCATGACAAGCTCTAGCTCATCGGAAACGGATTCCGGATGCATCGCATGTTGCATGTGCGAGGGTGATGATTTTCCCGATATACCATATTGAGAGGTTACACCTCGATGACCATGCGAAAATCATCACTCACTCTTTCCATGTTTTCACCTTGTGTAGTGGTAGCTCTCGTCGTCCTCTTTTCGGCAAAATTGGTTGAGAGTTTCTTCCTCCTCTTGATCCCCACACTATTTCTTGCATATTTTTGGGGGAAAGGAGAGAGGAGATCTAGATCTAGAGCTTCACCAATTGAACCCCTCTCCAAGTAAGGGGATCTTGCTAGATCTAGATCTTGGAGTAATTTGGTGTTCCTCCTCTATTTTGTTCTTCCTCCCTTATTCCCCCAATAGCTTTTGTAGCTTAGTTGGAATTTGGGGGAGAAGAACTTGGGCATCTTAGTGGTGTTCTTAGCCATTGCATTAGGTGCATCGGTTTGGGTTCTCTCCGGGGTTTCGGTCTCGTAGAGGGCTTGTTATCCTTAGTGGTGTTGTAGCCTTTGTGGCCTTGTAGCCTTTGTGGCCTTGTCGTCTTTGTGGCCTTGTCGTCTTTGTGGCGTGGTAGCCTTTGTGGCGTTGTTGCCTTTGTGGAGTGTTGTAGCCTTTGTGGTTTTGGAGCCGGTTGTGGCGTGTTGGTGTCTTTGTGGCCTTGTCGCCGGTGTGGCGTGTTATAGCCTCTTGTGGACTTGTACTTGAGAGCCTCCGTGTTGTGGAGTTGCCTCAAGCTTGATACTTGGGAGTTTTCCCAAGCTTGTACGGGTTCGGTGACCACCCTCAAGGGTCCCTTAGTGGATTGAGGCTTTCCCCTTGGTGGAAAGGCTCGAGGAGAATACGGTGGCCCTAGTGGCTCATTGGAGTGCCTCGTGCCTCCATACCGCTCCAACGGAGACGTAGCACCCTTGGGTGTGAACTTCGGGATACATCGTCATCTCCTCGTGCACCGGTTACTTCTCAACCCGATCTCCTTTACCTATGCGCTTTACATTGTGATATCTATCATGCTTGATGTTCTATACCTAGCTTGTTATCACCTTGTTGCTCATCATGCTAGCATAGGTTGTTGGTGCACTTATAGCACTAGAAATATCTTACATTCTAGTGTTGATAGTCCTTGCATATCTTCATCCCATGTTGATATGCTTGCCTTGTCTTGTGGCCATGATAGAAATGCTTCGTTTTCCTCTAGTATTTGTGTGACTAACAATGTAGAGAAAATCGAAGATACTATGGGCCAAGACAAGATCTTGGATGGAGCTTCAAGTAGTTCATCTTCTTCATCATCTCACGGTTCTCACACATGCCTTGTGGCTAGGGAGTCTAAGGTATCTCCTTCCTTGGAACCCTATCTATCTAGTGATGATGAGGATGATGATATGGAAGAACTTAATGTTACTTCCTTAAACATGATGGGTGATTTGGTATTCCACTACTAGGAAAAGACCTAGCCGTAAGATTGACATCAGTGGCGCACCACGATGGCCGTGCGCCACTACTACTTAGCAGTGGCGCACCACAAAACGGTGGGCCACTGTTACAAATCTAGTAGTGGCGCACCTTGTTTGTGGTGCGCCATTACTAAATGCTGGCAGGAGGCCAGCTCCTACCCGAACCTAATAGTGGAAACGTCGAAGAGGTGCGCCACTGCTACTTCGCTTACCTATGGTGCACGGCATCGTGGTGCGCCACTGCTAGGAGGTGGCCAGGGCACCTTTAGAGATGAGGGCCTTAGCAATGGCGCACTGCCACGGTGCGCCACTAGAAGTATTGCAGTAGATTGTATTTCAAATGTAAGAATAGACCGGGGTCCACAGTTCACTAGCGGTGTCTCTCCCATAAGATAAATAGCATGTTGGGTGAACAAATTACAGTTGGGCAATTGACAAATAAAGAAGGCATAACAATGCACATACATATATCATGATGAGTACTATGAGATTTAATCAGGGGATTACGACAAAGTACATAGACCGCCATCCAGCATGCATCTATGCCTAAATAGTCCACTTTCAGGTTATCATCCGAACCCCTTCTGGTATTAAGTTGCAAGCAACAGACAATTGCATTAAGTATGGTGCGTAATGTAATCAACACAAATATACTTAGACAAAGCATCGATGTTTTATCCCTAGTGGCAACAGCACATCCACAATCTTAGAACTTTCACGTCATCGTCCCAGATTTAATGGAGGCATGAACCCACTATCGAGCATAAATACTCCCTCTTGGAGTCACAAGTATCAACTTGGCCAGAGCCTCTACTAGCAACGGAGAACATGCAAGAACATAAACAACATATATGATAGATTGATAATCAAGTTGACATAGTGATGACCCACAAGTATAGGGGATCGCAACAGTCTTCGAGGGAAGTAAAACCCAATTTATTGATTCGACACAAGGGGAGGTAAAGAATACTTATAAGCCTTAACAACTGAGTTGTCAATTCAGCTGCACTGGAAAAGCACTAGCAACAAGGGTGATGTGAAAGTAGCGAGTGATATGAGAGCAATAGTAACGAGTAACACAGCGGCGAGTAATAGTAATATGAGAGCAATGGCACCAGAGAATAGTTGATACTACTTCCAATGTCATGTAGAACGAGTATATGATGATGAAAGATGGACCGGGGTTCCCAGCTATCTACACTAGTGGTAACTCTCCAATAACAAGTGTTGGGTGAACAAATTACAGTCGGGCAATTGATAGGATTGAAATAGCATTAAGACAGAATATCAAGTCTATTAATCATGTAGGCATGTTTCCCATATATAGTCATACGTGCTCGCAATGAGAAACTTGTACAACATCTTTTGTCCTACCAGCCGGTGGCAGCCGGGCCTCAAGGGAATCTACTGGATATTAAGGTACTCCTTTTAATAGAGTACCGGAGCAAAGCATTAACACTCCATGAAAACATGTGATCCTCACATCACTACCATCCCCTCACGGTTGTCCCAATTTACGTCACTTCGGGGCCATTGGTTCCGGACGGTGACATGTGCATACAACTTGTAGATACAATCTAAGCAATAAGTATAGAGCTCAAATCTAAGATCATGCCACTCGGGCCCTAGTGACAAGCATTAAGCATAACAAGATTGCAGCAACAATAACTTCATAAACTTTGTAGATAGACAATCATAATGTAACAATCCATCGGATCCCAACAAACACAACACCGATTACATCGAGATGAATCTCAATCATGTAAGGCAGCTCGGGAGATCATTGTATTGAAGTACATGGGGGAGAGAATACCAACTAGCTACAGCTAGAACCCGTAGTCCATGGGGGAACTACTCACGGAGCATGATGGAGGCGGTGGCGTCGATGGAGATGGCTTCCGGGGCACTTCTCCGTCCCGGCAGAGTGCCGGGACGGAGACTTCGTCCCCCGGATTGGAGTTTCGCGATGGTGGCGGCGCCCACGGAGTCTTTACGGAGTTTCGTCAAGTGGTACTGCGTTTTTAGGTCGAAAGGGATTTTATAGGCGAAGAGGCGGCGCAGGGGGGCACCTGGGGGCGCCACACCATAGGCCGGCGCGGGCCCAGGTCAGGTCGCGCCGCCTTATGGTGTGGTGGCCCTCTGGCCCCTCTCCGACTCTTCTTCGGTGTTCTGGATGCTTCCGGGAAAAATAGGAGGTTTGGCGTTGATTTCGTCCAATTCCGAGAATATTGCCCGAACAGCCTTTCTGGAACCAAAAACAGCAGAAAACGAGGAACCGGCATCGTGGCATCTTGTTAATAGGTTAGTTCCGGAAAACGCATAAAAACATTATAAAGTGCAAGCAAAACATGTAAGTATTGTCATAAAACAAGCATGGAACAACGAAATTATGGATACGTTGGAGAGGTATCGGCATCCCCAAGCTTAGTTCCTGCTCGTCCCGAGCAGGTAAACGATAAAAAGAATAATTTCTGTAGTGACATGCTACTTACATAACCTTGATCATACTATTACAAAGCATATGAAATGAATGAAGTGACTCAAGGCAATGATCTATAGTTGCTAACAAGTAGATAACATATAGCAAAACTTTTCATGAAGAGTACTTTAAAGACAAGTATCAAAAGTCTTGCACAAGAGTTAACTCATAAAGCAATAAGTTCAAAGTAAAGGCATCGAAGCAACACAAAGGAAGATATAAGTTTCAGCGGTTGCTTTCAACTTGTAACATGCATATCTCATGGATAATTGTCAACACAAAGTAATATGATGAATGCAAATATGCAAGTATGTAAGAATCAATGCACAGTTGACAAAAGTGTTTGCTTCTAAGGTGGAAGGAAGTAGGTAAACTGACTCAGCGTAAAGTAAAAGAATGGCCCTTCAAAGAGGAAAGCATCGATTGCTATATTTGTGCTAGAGCTTTGGTTTTGAAAACATAAAGAGAGCATAAAAATAAAGTTTTGAGAGGTGTTTGTTGTTGTCAAGGAATGGTAGTGGGCACTCTAACCCCCTCGCCAGACAAACCTTCAAAGAGCGGCTCCCATGAATTATTTTTATTTTTTGTGGCACTCCTTCCAACCTTTCTTTCACAAACCATGGCTAACCGAATCCTCGGGTGCCTGCCGACAATCTCATACCATGAAGGAGTGCCTTTTTATTTTAGTTTCATTATGATGACACTCCCCCCAACCTTTGCTTACACAAGCCATGGCTAACCGAATCCTCGGGTGCCGTCCAACAATCACATACCATGGAGGAGTGTCTATTTTGATTAATTAATTTGGGACTGGGAATCCCATTGCCAGCTCTTTTTGCAAAATTATTGGATAAGCGGATGAAGCCACTAGTCCATTGGTGAAAGTTGCCCAACAAGATTGAAAGATAAACACCACATACTTCCACATGAGCTATAAAACATTAACACAAATTGAGAAGCATTTTGAATTGTTTAAAGGTAGCACTCAAGCAATTTACTTTGGAATGGCAGGAAATACCACATAGTAGGTAGGTATGGTGGACACAAATGGCATAGGTTTTGGCTTAAGGTTTTGGATGCACGAGAAGCATTTCCTCTCGAGTACAAGGCTTTGGGCTAGCAAGGTTATTTGAAGCAAACACAAGTATGAACCGGTACAGACAAAACTTACATAAGAACATACTGCAAGCATTATAATACTCTACATTGTCTTCCTTGTTGCTCAAACACTTTTACCGAGAAAATATCTAGACCTTAAGAGAGATCAATTATGCAAACCAATTTCAACAAGCTCTACAGTAGTTCTCCATTAATAGGCTTAGACTACATGAAAAAAACTTAATCATGATCTACTTGAGAGCTCAAAACAATTGCCAAGTGTCAAATTATCCAAGACATATGAGGCATTTTCTGTTTCCAACCAAATATAAATAAGTGCAATAGCTTCCAACTTTTATCATTGAACATTAAAAGTAAAACGAAGAACAAGTGTTCATATGAAAAAGCGGAGCGTGTCTCTATCCCAAACAAGGATTGCTAGGATCTGAATTTATTCAAACATAAACAAAACGAAAATAAACACACAGACGCTCCAAGTAAAGCACATATGATGTGACCGAATAAAAATATAGTTTCAATAGAAGAAACCGGATAAGTTGATGAAGAAGGGGATGCCTTGGGCATCCCCAAGCTTAGACGCTTGAGTCTTCTTGAAATATGCAGGGATGAACCACGGGGGCATCCCCAAGCTTAGACTTTTCACTCTTCTCGATCATATATCATCCTCCTCTCTTGACCCTTGAAAACTTCCTTCACACCGGACTTCTCATAAACTTCATTAGAGGGGTTAGTACTCAAAAAATTTGAATCCACCTTGGTCCTGTAGTGGCACATTGCAAGAACTCAATAAAACATTAGCTACAGCTCTCCACGTCTAGAAAACCTCGCTTAAAGTCCACAAGAGACAATGCAAAAAACAGAGACAGAATCTGCCAAAACGGAACAGCCAGTAAAGACGAATTTTAATAAAATACTTCCGTTGCTCAAATCAGAAAACTCAAAACTAATAAAAGTTGCGTACATATCTGAGGAACACGCACGTAAATTGGCATAATTTTCTGAGTTTCCTACAGAGAATTAGACCCAGATTCGTGACAGATAGAAATCTGTTTCTACGCAGAAATCCAAATCTAGTATCAACCTTCGATTAGAGGCTTCACTTGGCACAACAAAACACAAAACTAAGATAAGGAGAGGTTGCTACAGTAGTAAACAACTTCCAAGACACAAATATAAAACAAAGTACTGTAGCAAAATAACACATGGGTTATCTCCCAAGAAGTTCTTTCTTTATAGCCATTAAGATGGGCTCAGCGAGTTTTAATGATGCACTCCCAAGAAATAGTATTTGAAGCAAAAGAGAGCATCAAAAAGCAAATTCAAAACACATTTAAGTCTCACATGCTTCCTATGCATAGGAATCTTGTACACAAATAAATTCATGAAGAACAAAGTTACAAGCATAAGAAGATAGAACAAGTATAACTTCAGCAATTTCAGCATATAGAGAGGTGTATTAGTACCATGAAAATTTCTACAACCATATTTTCCTCTCTCATAATAATTTTCAGTAGCTTTATGAACAAACTCAACAATATAACTATCACATGCAGCATACTTTTCATGATTTCCAAACACATAATTTTTATCAAGTTCAAGAATTGTGGAATTAAAACTTTCAAACTTACTTTTATTAATAATATAACAAGGTAGTTGATCAATCTCAATAGATATGGGACTCATAGAATAAGTCAAGAACTCTCCAATCCCATTTTCATTAGTAGTACAATTAATATTATCAAGTAACATAGGACCATCATCAAGAGCTTTATCATAGACATTTTCCAAACAAAATTCTTTAGTACCATGCATTTCGACATCGAGGCACAAACAAAGCATTATCATAAGATTTATCAAAGTAGCATGGATTATCATAGATAACAGTAGCATAATCATTCTCACAAGTATTACTCATAGGTACTATTTCAAGAGAATCCACAGGAACATAACATTCAACCTTTTCCGGTAAGCATGGAGGACAATCAAATAGTGTAAGAGATAAAGAGTTACTCTCATTAGAAGGTTGACATGGGTAGCTAATCTGTTCTTCCTCCTTTTGTTCATCGCTCTCCTCTTCTTTTTCATCCAATGAGCTTTCAGGTTCATCAATTTCCTCTTCTTTTTCATCCAATGAGCTTTCAGGTTCATCAATTTCTTCTTCCACCGGTTCCTGCAAATTGTGAGTGCATTCTTGTGCATTAATGTGTCTCTCTTTATAATCAAGGATATAAGGATTCCTACTGTAGCATTCTATGCAAGAATTAAGGATAGTAGAGACATAATCTTTAAGGTCCTTACAAACAACACAAGTTTCATAATTCTCAACCATGAAGGATTCTATCTCGGAGGCTCCCATAAATAAGACAAATTGTTCTACCTCTTCGAACCCATAATGAATATAGCAATTCCGATTATAGTTCTTAATAAAAAATTCCTCACTAAAGCCACATTGAAATTTAAGATGTTTAGTGTCCTGTTGAGAGCAACAGTTTATATCATGGCATTTAAGCAAGATTTTAGCAATTGTATTCAATTTTTCTATCAGAGCACTCATCACTTTACCAGTTCTTGATTCTCTATAATTATAATTATTATAACATTCTATAAGATCCAAGTAGGTTGTAGGTTCTCCCATAACAGCAGTTTTTAATTTTTTGGTTTTTCAAATTTTTATGGACTTTTGGGTATATGAGACAAATAAAACAAGACAAAAATAAACTAGACAAAAGTAAACTAAGCACAAATAAACTAGACAAAAGTAAACTAAGCAAAACAAAATAAAACAAAATAAAAAACAGAGAGAGAGGTAGAGTGTACTCCCCAGGTGAACTTATGAGTAGAGCTATGCCTCCCCGCAACGGCGCCGGAAAATAGTCTTGATGACCCACAAGTATAGGGGATCGCAACGAGTCTTCGAGGGAAGTAAAACCCAATTTATTGATTCGACACAAGGGGAGGTAAAGAATACTTATAAGCCTTAACAAGCTGAGTTGTCAATTCAGTTGCACACTGGAAAAGCACTAGCAACAAGGGTGATGTGAAAGTAGCAGTGATATGAGAGCAATAGTAACAGTAACACAGCAGCAGTAATAGTAATATGAGAGCAATGGCACCAGAGAATAGTTGATACTACTTCCAATGTCATGTAGAACGAGTATATGATGATGAAAGATGGACCGGGGTTCCCAGCTATCTACACTAGTGGTAACTCTCCAATAACAAGTGTTGGGTGAACAAATTACAGTCGGGCAATTGATAGGATTGAAATAGCATTAAGACGAGAATATCAAGTCTATTAATCATGTAGGCATGTTTCCCATATATAGTCATACGTGCTCGCAATGAGAAACTTGTACAACATCTTTTGTCCTACCAGCCGGTGGCAGCCGGGCCTCAAGGGAATCTACTGGATATTAAGGTACTCCTTTTAATAGAGTACGGAGCAAAGCATTAACACTCCGTGAAAACATGTGATCCTCACATCACTACCATCCCCTCCGGTTGTCCCAATTTCGTCACTTCGGGGCCATTGGTTCCGAACGGTGACATGTGCATACAACTTGTAGATACAATCTAAGCAATAAGTATAGAGCTCAAATCTAAGATCATGCCACTCGGGCCCTAGTGACAAGCATTAAGCATAACAAGATTGCAGCAACAATAACTTCATAAACTTTGTAGATAGACAATCATAATGTAACAATCCATCGGATCCCGACAAACACAACACCGATTACATCGAGATGAATCTCAATCATGTAAGGCAGCTCATGAGATCATTGTATTGAAGTACATGGGGGAGAGAATACCAACTAGCTACGGCTAGAACCCGTAGTCCATGGGGGAACTACTCACGGAGCATGATGGAGGCGGTGGCGTCGATGGAGATGGCTTCGGGGGCACTTCCCCGTCCGGCGAGGTGTCGGGACAGAGACTTTGTCCCCGGGTGGAGTTTCGCGATGGTGGCGGCGCCCACAGAGTCTTTCTGGAGTTTCGTCAAGTGGTACTGCGTTTTTAGGTCGAAAGGGATTTTATAGGCGAAGAGGCGGCGCAGGGGGGCACCTGGGGGCGCCACACCATAGGCCGGCGCGGGCCCAGGTCAGGCCGCGCCGCCTTATGGTGTGGTGGCCCTCTGGCCCTTCTCCGACTCTTCTTCGGTGTTCTGGATGCTTCCGGGAAAAATAGGAGGTTTGGCGTTGATTTCGTCCAATTCCGAGAATATTGCCCGAACAGCCTTTCTGGAACCAAAAACAGCAGAAAACAGGACCTGGCACTGTGGCATCTTGTTAATAGGTTAGTTCCGGAAAACGCATAAAAACATTATAAAGTGCAAGCAAAACATGTAAGTGTTGTCATAAAACAAGCATGGAACGACAGAAATTATGGATATGTTGGAGACGTATCACATAGTATTCAATATCCATCGGATCCCAACAAACACAACATGTAGGATTACTAATAAACGATCTTGATCATGATAGGCAGCTCACAAGATCGAACATGATAGCACAATTAGGAGAAGACGACCATCTAGCTACTGCTATGGACCCATGGTCCAGGGGTGAACTACTCACACATCGATCCGGAGGCGATCATGGCGATGAAGAGACCTCCGGATTCCCCTCTCCGGCAGGGTGCCGGAGGCGATCTCCTGAATCCCCCGAGATGGGATTGGCGGCGGCTGCGTCTCTGGAAGGTTTTCCGTATCGTGGCTCTCGGTACTGGGGGTTTCGCGACGAAGACTATATGTAGGCGAAAGGGTAGGTCAGGGGGCGTCACGAGGGCCCCACACAGTAGGCCGGCGCGGCCAGGGCTTGGGCCGCGCCGCCCTGTTGTGTGGCCACCTCGTGGCCCCACTTTGTTTTCTCTTCGGACTTCTGGAAGCTTCGTGGAAAAATAGGACCCTGGGCGTTGATTTCGTCCAATTCCGAGAATATTTCCTTACTAGGATTTCTGAAACCAAAAACAGCGAGAAAACGACAAGCTGGCTCTTCGGCATCTCGTCAATAGGTTAGTGCCGGAAAATGCATAATAACGACATATAATGTGTATAAAACATGTGAGTATTATCATAAAAGTAGCATGGAACATAAGAAATTATAGATACGTTTGAGACGTATCAAGCATCCCCAAGCTTAGTTCCTACTCGCCCTCGAGTAGGTAAACGATAACAAAGATAATTTCTGAAGTGACATGCTATCATAATCTTGATCAATACTATTGTAAAGCACATGAAATGAATGCAGCGATTCGAAGCAATGATGAAGATAATGAGTAAACAAATGAATCATATAACAAAGACTTTTCATGAATAGTACTTTCAAGACAAGCATCAATAAGACTTGCATAACAGTTAACTCATAAGCAATAAATTCTTAGTACAAAGCTTTGAAACAACACAAAGGAAGATATAAGTTTCAGCGGTTGCTTTCAACTTCAACATGTATATCTCATGAATAATTGTCAACACAAAGTAATATAACAAGTGCAATAGGTAAACATGTAAGAATCAATGCACACAGTTTACACAAGTGTTTGCTTCTAAGATAGAAAGAATAGGTAAACTGACTCAACAATAAAGTAGAAGAATGGCCCTTCGCGAGAGGAAGCATGGATTACTATTTTTGTGCTAGAGCTTTTCATTTTGAAAACATAGAAACAATTTTGTCAACGGTAGTAATAAATCATATGAGTTATGTATAAGATATCTTATAAGTTGCAAGCCTCATGCATAGTATACCAATAGTGCCCGCACCTTGTCCTAATTAGCTTGGATTAACACGGATTATCATTGCATAACATATGTTTCAACCAAGTGTCACAAAGGGGTACCTCTATGCCGCTCTGTACAAGGGTCTAAGGAGAAGGTTCGCATTGGATTTCTCGCTTTTGATCATTCTCAACTTAGACACCCATACCGGGACAACATAGACAACAGATAATGGACTCCTCTTTTAATGCTTACGCGTTCAACAACAGTTAATATTTCTCATAAGAGATTGAGGTTTTGTGTCCAAACTGAAACTTCCACCATG
Organism: Lolium rigidum; assembly: GCF_022539505.1. NCBI lineage: Eukaryota > Viridiplantae > Streptophyta > Magnoliopsida > Poales > Poaceae > Lolium > Lolium rigidum. Next base: position 265,881,501 of record NC_061512.1, on the reverse strand, counting down.
ATTCATGGCTTTAGTTAGCGGCCCAATGTTCTTCTCTAACAATATGCATACTCAAACCATTTGATCATGAAAATCTCCCTTACTTCAGACAAGACGAACATGCATAGCAACTCACATGATATTCAACAAAGGTAAAAGTTGATGGCGTCCCCAGAAACATGGTTACCGCATAACAAGCAACTTATTAAGAAATAAGATACATAAGTACATATTCTTCACCACAATAGTTTTTAAGGCTACTTTCCCATGAGCTATATATTGTAAAGGCAAAGAATAGAAGTTTAAAGGTAGCACTCAAGTAATGTACTTTGGAATGGAAGAGAAATACCATGTGGTAGGTAGGTATGGTGGACACAAATGGCATGGATGTTGGCTCAAGGATTTGGATGCACGAGAAGAATCCCTCTCAATACAAGGCTAGGCTAGCAAGGTTGTTTGAAGCAAACTCAAGTTTGAAATGTTGCAGCAAGACTCACATATAAACATATTGTAAGCATTATAAGACTTTACATCGTCTCCTTGTTGTTCAAACACCACAACCAGAAAATATCTAGACTTAGAGAGACCAATCATGCAAACCAAATTTTAACAAGCTCTATGTAGTTCTTCATTAATAGGTGCAAAGTACATGATGCACGAGCTTTAAACATGATCTATATGAGCACAACAATTGCCAAGTATCACATTATTCAAGACATTATATCATTTACCACATGCGGCATTTTCCGTTTCCAACCATATATCAATGAATGAAGTAGTTCAACATTCACAATGAAAATTAAGAATAAAGCTAAGAACACATGTGTTCATACGAAACAGCGGAGCGTAATATCTCCAATATAAATGATTGTGGGATCCGATTTTATTCAAACAAAACAAAAACTAAAGAAAACAGACGCTCCAAGCAAAGCACATAAGATGTGACTGAATACAAATATAGTTTCATTAGAGGAACCTGATAATGTTGTCGATGAAGAAGGGGATGCCTTGGGCATCCCCAAGCTTAGATGCTTGAGTCTTCTTGAAATATGCAGGGATGAACCACGGGGGCATACCCAAGCTTAGACTTTTCACTCTTCTTGATCATATTGTATCATCCTCCTCTCTTGATCCTTGAAAACTTCCTCCACACCAAACTCAAAACAAACTCATTAGAGGGTTAGTGCATAATTGAAAATTCATATATTCAGAGGTGACATAATCATTTATTAACACTTCTGGACATTGCACAAAGCTACTGAAAGTTAATGGAACAAAGAAATCCATCGAACATAGCAAAACAGGCAATTCGAAATAAAAGGCAGAATCTGTCAAAACAGAACAGTCCGTAAAGACGAATTTTACAGGGGCACTTAACTTGCTCAGATGAAAATGCTCAAATTTAATGAAAGTTGCATACATATCTGAGGATCACGCACGTAAATTTGCAGATTTTTCTGAGTTACCTACAGAGAATTCTGCCCAGATTCGTGACAACAAGAAATCTGTTTCTGCGCAGTAATCCAAATCTAGTATTGACTTTACTATCAAAGACTTTACTTGGCACAACAATGCAATAAAATAAAGATAAGGAGAGGTTGCTACAGTAGTAACAACTTCCAAGACTCAAATATAATACAAAAGTACTGTAGTAAAATCATGGGTTGTCTCCCATAAGCGCTTTTCTTCCCTTTCTTTAACGCCTTTCAGCTAGGCGCAGAAAGTGTGAATCAAGTATTATCAAGAGATGAAGCATCGACATCATAATTTGTTCTAATAATAGAATCATAAGGTAACTTCATTCTTTTTCTAGGGAAGTGTTCCATACCTTTCTTGAGAGGAAATTGATATTTAATATTACCTTCCTTCATATCAATAGTAGCACCAACAGTTCGAAGAAAAGGTCCTCCCAATATAATGGGACAAGATGCATTGCATTCAATATCCAAGACAACAAAATCAACGGTGACAAGGTTATTGTTAACCATAATACGAACATTATCAATCCTCCCCAAAGGTTTCTTTGTAGCATTATCAGCAAGATTAACATCCAAATAACAATTTTTCAATGGTGGCAGGTCAAGCATATCATAGATTTTCTTAGGCATAACAGAAATACTTGCACCAAGATCACATAAAGCATTACAATCAAAATCATCGAACCTCATCTTAATGATGGGCTCCCAACCATCTTCTAACTTGCTAGGAATAGAAGTTTCAAGTTTTAGTTTCTCTTCTCTAGCTTTTATGAGAGCATTTGTAATATGTTTTGTAAAAGCTAAATTTATAGCACTAGCATTAGGACTTCTAGCAAGTTTTTGTAAGAACTTTATAACTTCGGAGATGTTACAATCATCAAAATCTAAACCATTATGAGCTACAGCAATGGGATCATTGTCCCCAATGTTGGAAAAAATTTCAGCGAGTTTTATCACAAGCAGTTTCAGCAGTTTTAGCAGTTTCAGGTAATTTTGTACGCTTTGTACTAGGAGTAGAAACATTGCCAACACCAATTATTTTACCATTGATAGTAGGAGGTGTAGCAACATGTGAATCATTATCATTACTAGTGGTGGTAATAGTCCAAACTTTAGCTACATTATTCTCTTTAGCTAGTTTTTCATTTTCTTCTCTATCCCACCTAGCACGCAATTCAGCCATTAATCTTATATTCTCATTAATTCTAACTTGGATGGCATTTGCTGTAGTAACAATCTTATTTTCATTATCCTTATTAGGCATAACTTTCAATTTTAAAAGATCAACATCAGAGGCAAGTCTATCAACCTTAGAAGCAAGAATATCAATTTTATCAAGCTTTTCCTCAACAGATTTGTTAAAAGCGGTTTGTGTACTAATAAATTCTTTAAGCATAGCTTCAAGACCAGGGGGTACACTCCTATTATTGTTGTAAGAATTCCCATAAGAATTACCATAACCATTACCATTAGCAGAAGGATATGGCCTATAGTTGTTACCGGAATTATTCCTATAAGCATTGTTGTTGAAATTATTACTTTTAATGAAGTTCACATCAACATTTTCTTCTTGAGCAACCAATGAAGCTAAAGGAACATTATTTGGATCAACATTAGATCTACCATTCACAAGCATAGACATAATCACATCAATCTTATCATTCAAGGAGGAGGTTTCTTCGACAGAATTTACCTTCTTACCTTGTGGAGCCCTTTCCGTGTGCCATTCAGAGTAATTGACCATCATATCATCAAGAAGCTTTGTCGCCGCCCCCAAAGTGATGGACATAAAGGTACCTCCAGCAGCTGAATCCAATAGGTTCCGCGAAGAAAAATTCAGTCCTGCATAGAAAGTTTGGATGATCATCCAAGTAGTCGAGTCCATGGGTTGGGCAATTCTTTACCAAAGATTTCATTCTCTCCCATGCTTGAGCAACATGTTCATTATCTAATTGCTTAAAATTCATTATGCTACTTCTCAAAGATATAATTTTAGCGGGAGGATAATATCTACCAATAAAAGCATCTTTACATTTAGTCCATGAATCAATACTATTCTTAGGCAAAGATAGCAACCAATCTTTAGCTCTTCCTCTTAATGAGAAAGGAAACAATTTCAATTTTATAATATCACCATCTACATCCTTATACTTTTGCATTTCACATAGTTCAACAAAATTATTAAGATGGGCAGCGAGCATCATCGGAACTAACACCGAGAAAATTGCTCTCTCATAACAAGATTCGGTAAAGCGAGGTTTAATTTCAAAGAATTCTGCTTGTAGTAGCGAGGTGGAGCAATAGGTGTGCATAGGAAATCATTATTATTAGTGTTTGTGAGGTCACACAACTTAGTATTTTCAGGGGTATTCATTTTAGCAGTAGTAAATAAAGCAAACTAGATAAAGTAAATGCAAGTAACTAATTTTTTTGTGTTTTTGATATAGAGAACAAGACAGTAAATAAGGTAAAGCTAGCAACTAATTTTTTTTGTGTGTAAATAAGATAAAGCAAACAAAGTAGTAAATAAAATAAAGCAAGACAAAAACAAAGTAAAGAGATTGGAAGTGGAGACTCCCCTTGCAGCGTGTCTTGATCTCCCCGGCAACGGCGCTAGAAAAAGAGCTTGATGCGTGCAGTTGACACACGTCCGTTGGGAACCCCAAGAGGAAGGTGTGATGCAGACAGTAGCAAGTTTTCCCTCAGAAAGAAACCAAGGTTTATCGAACCAGGAGGAGCCAAGAAGCACGTTGAAGGTTGATGGTGGCGGAATGTAATGCGGCGCAACACCGGGGATTTCGGCGCCAACGTGGAACCTGCACAACACAACCAAAGTACTTTGCCCCAACGTAACAGTGAGGTTGTCAATCTCACCGGCTTGCTGTGAACAAAGGATTAACCGTATTGTGTGGAAGATGATTGTTTGCGAAGAACAGTAAAGAACAAGTATTGCAGTAGATTGTATTTCAGATGTAAGAATAGACCGGGGTCCATAGTTCACTAGCGGTGTCTCTCCCATAAGATAAATAGCATGTTGGGTGAACAAATTACAGTTGGGAAATTGACAAATAAAGAAAGCATAACAATGCACATACATATATCATGATGAGTACTATGAGATTTAATCAGGGCATTACGACAAAGTACATAGACCGCCATCCAGCATGCATCTATGCCTAAATAGTCCACTTTCAGGTTATCATCCGAACCCCTTCCGGTATTAAGTTGCAAGCAACGGACAATTGCATTAAGTATGGTGCGTAATGTAATCAACACAAATATCCTTAGACAAAGAATCGATGTTTTATCCCTAGTGGCAACAGCACATCCACAACCTTAGAACTTTCGTCCCAGATTTAATGGAGGCATGAACCCACTATCGAGCATAAATACTCCCTCTTGGAGTCACAAGTATCAACTTGGCCAGAGCCTCTACTAGCAACGGAGAGCATGCAAGAACATAAACAACATATATGATAGATTGATAATCAACTTGACATAGTATTCAATATCCATCGGATCACAACAAACACAACATGTAGGATTACAAATAAACGATCTTGATCATGATAGGCAGCTCACAAGATCGAACATGATAGCACAATTAGGAGAAGACGACCATCTAGCTACTTGCTATGGACCCATGGTCCAGGGGTGAACTACTCACACATCGATCCGGAGGCGATCATGGCGATGAAGAGACCTCCGGGAGATGATTCCCCTCTCCGGCGAGGGTGCCGGAGGCGATCTCCTGAATCCACCGAGATGGGATTGGCGGCGGCTGCGTCTCTGGAAGGTTTTCCGTATCGTGGCTCTCGGTACTGGGGGTTTCGCGACGAAGATTATATGTAGGCGGAAGGGTTGGTCAGGGGGCGTCACAAGGGCCCCACACAGTAGGCCGGCGCGGCCAGGGCTTGGGCCGCGCCGCCCTGTTGTGTGGCCACCTCGTGGCCCCACTTCGTTTCCTCTTCGGACTTCTGGAAGCTTCGTGGAAAAATAGGACCCTGGGCGTTGATTTCGTCCAATTCCGAGAATATTTCCTTACTAGGATTTCTGAAACCAAAAACAGCAGAAAACAGCAACTGGCTCTTCGGCATCTCGTCAATAGGTTAGTGCCGGAAAATGCATAATAACGACATATAATGTGTATAAAACATGTGAGTATCATCATAAAAGTAGCATGGAACATAAGAAATTATAGATACATTTGAGACGTATCATTGAGACGTATCATTAAGCTAGCGAAGTTCAAAACATAGTCGCTGGAACCATCGACGAGATCCCTCCCGAGGAACTGGAGCTTCGGGTCATCAAAAGCGCCTGCCGTATTATCTTGTGTATCGCGCTTTCAGCCAGTCTCCTTCGACGCGAGTCGCGGCGTATCGACCCAGACGTCGAGGTTGCACGAGGATGTGCCAGTTTAACGCTGTAAATTCATTGTCTAACACGCTTCGAGGGCACACTAGTGTAAGTTGGATATTTTGGTTTCTAACTGTCTCTAGTTTGAGTTTCTGATTCAGGGTGAAAAGTATCTTGCCCTGTTCGGGTCAGATCCACAACCGCATTTTCCAATATGTTCAGGAGCATATGCGTCGTTGAATTGTGGCAGAAAATCAAGTCTTTAAAATGAGCATGAGCGTCGGTACAGACAACCGCATGAGACAGTTCCTAAGAGCATATCTAGAGCCCGTAAATACGTGAATTGAAAAATGCGAGTTCAGTTCACCGAACTCGCGTTTACGGGTCGAAAAAACCATTGTCACATATTAGAAACCGTAAATATGGAACTAAAAAACGGAATTCGAAATGTCGACGGTAAATTAGGCGATGATCATAGTTCGAGATGAATTTGATGCTCTGATTGAGCATCAAAACTTACATAGTTTGACAAATTAAAGCTAAAGTACTTATACACCGGCGAGCGCTAATTAGATAAGCAAAATGCGGCCTAAAATAGTGTCCTATGCGCGCGGCGGTGCCGGTGGTGGCGCAGCGTGTCGGCGGCAGACGGCGTTGACGCTATCACGGAGGAGCTTCACGCGCCGTCGGCGTCAAGCTCGAATATTTCAAGCTTCACGCGGCGGACGCGGGCCTCCCGGCGGGCCGCCTCGTATTCTCAGACCTAGCGGACGGCGTCCGCCTCCTCCCGGCGGAAGCGAGCGCGGGCCTCCGCCTCCCTGACGGCCTTGGTCTGCGCGAGGACGGCCTCCTCCTCGTCGCTGCCGTGGACGTAGTTGCCGGCGGAGATGGTGGGGCGACCACGCGGGGACGAGGTTCTCGTCGTCGCTGCTGTCCACGACGGGGAGCCGCGGTGCGCGGCTTGACTGGCCGGACGAGGAGCCCTCGCCGGCGTTGTCGTACCTGGCGAGCTTCTCTGGGGGCGTGAGCCCCCAGTTCGTCCACCGGCGGGCACTGCGCTTGCGCGTGTCCTCCGACCGGTTCCATTTGCGCCGCTCCGCCTCGATGCGGAACACGGGCGGACGCGGCGGCGAGTTGCCGCCACCCAATCCGGTGCCACGGCCTTGCGAGCCGCCACGGGACGTCATCACGCCGACGCGGAGGGTGGATCGGTGCCTGGGCTCTGCTGGATTGCTCGCTGGAAAAGGGGCTTGGCGGCGGCAGAGGGAATGGAACGGCAGAGGGGAGTAGGGTTTGCAAATCGAACTCCCCTCCGCTAACCCTTTTAATACGGGGCGATCGCTCGATTTCTCTAGGGCCCGAACTCGTTATACAGGCCAGGCCACGAGTTCGAGCTCCGTTCTGGCCCAGTTTCGGCCCAAACCCCTATTCTTTCCGGAATTTTACAATTTCGATCGCGCATTCGGGCTCTACTAGAGATGCTCTAAGTGTTCGGCCAACATCACACTGGCCGCTATGGCAGCATGTTCCAGCATGATTGGATGTATGACATCATGTCATGGTGATTCGCCTAGGAGCCTTGCGCGTTGCTTCAAAGACCTAGAAGTGAATGAACCTATGCACCAGAGAGAATTGTCGATGTCTCCGTGCCTTTCTACTTCCTCCGCTCACATATATAAGATTTTTTTATATATATTATATGCACTATATACACAATAAAATGAGTGAACCTATACACTGAACCGCGTCTACGTACATATATATGTTTTGAAAAAAAACTAAAATCTTATATTTACTAATATATTTACTAATTGGAGGCACCATAAAAGCCTCCACGTTAATCCACATCATCAGAATAATTAAGTCAATTAGATCTAAAATTTACGGTTAGAATTAATCGACAAAAGCGTAACTATAATGTACCATAGGAAGTCGTGTAGACACGTTACGCGAGCGTTGCACCAGTTTTAGGAAAATCTTCTGGGTGCGTGCAAGCTGAGGCACCATAAAAGCCTCCACGTTAATCCACATCATCAGAATAATTAAGTCAATTAGATCTAAAATTTACGGTTAGAATTAATCGACAAAAGCGTAACTATAATGTACCATAGGAAGTCGTGTAGACACGTTACGCGAGCGTTGCACCAGTTTTAGGAAAATCTTCTGGGTGCGTGCAAGCTGCCCGGAAAAAATTTCACGCTGGTGCGTGCCACCGAACCATCTGAATCCATTGGATGAAGAATTCTAATTTTAGACGTTTCATCCTCCAGGTGTTGTCAAGCTTCCTTGGTTTTAGGGTTTCTGTTAGCCTTATTCTCATGATCGCGTGCGGCTCACCGCCTGCTGCCGAACTCATCGCTGAGGCGCTCTCACCGCAATTGTCTACGTACGTAGCTCCGGCCGGCCGGCCGACAAAGCAGGACATGCCAAGCTGCTTATTCACCATCGTGCATGTATGGCTGCCGCCTACGACTCTGAATTTATGCGTGGTACCAGTACGTAGTCTCTCCTTCTAGACTTAATCTTTCATCTTTTGTTTAGGCAAGTGCACAACATCCCATGTGCCATTCTTCTCAAGCGATTGCATCTCTTCTTGCATCGCACCTACCCACTTCTCTTTATCAACCGAAGCATTGGCTTCAGTATATGTAGCTGGTTCAATATCATGCTCCACCTGTTCAGCACAACTCAAAGCATAATCAACAATATCACATTCTTGAATTAATCGGGTAGGAGGTGCAATATTTCTCCTAGGGCGGTCAGCAGCAATAGACCGTCCTTGTCGCTGAACAAAAGGTGGTGAAGGTGGAACATCATTATCATCATTGTTGGTTTCAGGAACCACATTTTCATTCTCCTTTGCGTGCTCCACCTGCACGCCAATTCTGTGCTGCTCATCATCAGAAACATCAGGAGAATCAATAGCATCAGAAATATCAGTAGACGGACTATCATTAAACATAACCGCCTCATTAAAAACGACATTCCTGCTCAACACAATTTTCTTAGTTTCAGGATTCCATAATCTATATGCCTTAACTCCTGAACCATAACCAAGGAAGATGCACTTAACAGCCCTTGGCTCCAACTTTCCATTATCAACATGAGCGTAAGCAGTGCAACCAAAAACTCTCAAATCTGAATAATCAGCAGGCGAACCAGACCATACCTCAATTGGAGTTTTCTTATCAAGTGGAATAGAAGGTGACCTGTTGATGAGATAACATGCGGTGGAGGCTGCTTCAGCCCAAAAACCTCTATGCATCTTTGCATTAGATAACATGCAGCGAGCCCTCGAAATAATGGTCCTGTTCATGCGTTCAGCCACGCCATTCTGTTGAGGGGTGTACGGAATGGTATGATGTCTTACCATCCCATCATTGCTGCAAAACTCATCAAATTCATTTGAACAGAATTCCATACCATTGTCAGTACGGAGTATCTTAACCTTCTTTTCAGTTTGGGTTTCTACCATAACTTTCCACTTCTTAAAAGCATTGAAAACATCAGATTTATGTTTCAGGAAATATGGCCACACTTTCCTTGAGTAATCATCAATAATAGTAAGCATGTAATTAGCACCACCATTAGAAGTTCTACGGGACGGACCCCAAACATCAGCATGTACATAATCTAAAATGCCTTTGGTGGTATGAACGGAAGCATTAAATTTTACTCTTTTATGCTTACCAAAGATGCAGTGCTCACAGAACTCAAGCTTACCAAAATCGCAGCCATCAATTAGCTCTCTCTTTGTCAATTCTGCCATGCCAAGCTCACTCATATGTCCAAGACGCTTATGCCAAAGGTTAGTCTTACTAGATTCATCAGAACTAACAGCAGCAGCAATACCAGGCAAAGTGCTACCTCTAAGGACATATAATTTCGCAGAATTCATATCACCAATCATAATAATGAGAGAACCTGATGATACCTTCAAAAGTTTGTTCCCACCTTTGTACTTGTACCCGTCACAATCAAGGGTACTCAAAGAGATCAAATTCCTCGCCATGGAGGGTATGTGTTTCACTCCTGTCAACGTGTGTGTCATCCCATCATGGGTCTTGATCTGAACAGAACCAATGCCAACAATGTTGCACTGGTTGTCATTCCCCACACGCACAAAATCTCCACTCTGCACAGACTCATAAGAACTGAACCAATCTTTGTTACAGCAAATATGAAACGAACATGCAGTATCAAGAATCCATTCATCATCACGTGAAACACATGCAGCCAAGACAGCTAAGCAATCTCCATCAGAACTTTCACTACCATCATTACCAGCAACAACAGCAGCCTCACCCTTACCGGTGACAACGGCAGTCTTACCATTACCATCATTATTTTTCGGTTGGTAAGTTCCGTTCCTTTTCTCCTTGTTCTGCAGCTTCCAACAATCATCAATATTGTGGCTAGATTTCTTACAATACCTGCAGAACTTGTCACGTCCTTTGGACTTTGAGCGACCTCTGTCGCCCTTGCTCTTATCTCTGTTGTTGTGGTAGTAGTTATCTCGCTGCTCAGGCCTGCCACGGACCTCTAACGCCTCCGCCTTGGAGGACGAACTTTCAGCCTGCACCATAGATTTCATTTTCTCCTTTTGTTGGAGAGCATCATAAACTTCCGCGAGAGTTAGTTTGTCGCGGCTCAATAATATGGTGTCACGAAAATTACTGAAAGAATTAGGCAGCGAGCATAAAAGAAGAAGACCTAAATCCTCATCCTCATACTTAACTTCTATAGACTGCAAATCAGAAACAATCTCTTTCCAGGAAGATAGGTGATTCATTACCGAACCTCCCTCTTGCAACTTATGCGAGAACAGCTTCATCTTCACGTGCAATCTGCCCGTGAGATCCTTGGACAAACAGATCTCCTCTAGTTTGACCCATAACTCGGCGGTGGTTTTCTCCTGCAACACTTCCTGCAGAATATTATTGGACGAGATGGAGTTGAATCAACGATAAAGCCTTACGGTCTTTCCGCTTCTCCGCATCGGTCCAGGTATCCTTCGCTTTCTCGCCGAAAGCATCGATCGCTTCATCCAGATCTGAAGATTGGGCGAGAATCGCCCTCATCTTCACTTGCCACAAAGCAAATCTCGTGGTGTAGTCCAGCTGCGGTAGATCGAACTTCAGTGACGACATCTCGTAAACCCTAGATCCAAAGAACACGGGCTCTGATACCACTTGTTATAAAACGAGATGTACAATAAACGAAGAACGAAAAAGGAAACACTGCAGGGGACACGAGATTTTAACGTGGAAAACCCTTGCAACACACAAGGGAAAAACCACGGGCGCCAGCCAGCAAAACTTCACTATTTTGGTGGTGTTTACAAACACCGTGGGTGTACAATGATGCGATGGAACCCTAGCGGCGGCTTACAGGGAAAATATATAGATGGTGGCAACGATCCGTACCGCGGTGACACATGGTTTTGAGAGATCTCAGTATGATAGTTGTGTCTATATCAAGTTTGTTAATGGATCACCTATTTATTTGCTGCTATATGTTGATGATATGTTGATTGCTGCCAAGAGCATGAAAGAGATCACTATTTTAAAGAATCAGTTAAGTAGTGAGTTTGAGATGAAGGATCTTGGTCCTGCTAAGAAAATACTAGGCATGGAAATTAAAAGGGACAGAAAGTCTAGTTTGTTGTTTCTTAGTCAGGAAAAATACATTGAGAAAGTTCTTCATCGTTTTAATATGCATGATGCAAAGTCAATTACAACTCCTATTGCTTCTCATTTCAAGTTGTCGACTTTGCAATGTCCTAGCTCGAAGATGATATTCGAGTACATGTCTCGAGTTCCCTATTCTAGTGCTCGTTGGTTCCTTGATGTATGCCATGGTTTGTTCACGTCCTGATCTGTCATATGCTATGAGTTTGGTCGGTCGATACATGGCTAATCCTGGTAAAGAACATTGGAAAGCTGTTCAGTGGATTTTCAGGTACCTTCGCGGCACATCAAAAGCTTGCTTGAGGTTTGGCAGGATTGGTGAGGGGCTCGCCGGATATGTGGATTCAGATTATGCTGGCGATTTGGATAAGAGAAGGTCCCTCACAGGTTATGTGTTTACTGTTGGTGGATGTGCTGTTAGCTGGAAGGCTACTTTGCAGGATGTTGTTGCACAATCTACTACTGAGTCTGAGTACATGGCTATTGTTGAGGCAGGTAAAGAGGCTGTTTGGCTGAAAGGTTTATATGCTGAGCTTTGTGGAGATAATTCTTGCATTAAGTTGTTCGAGTGACGAGTCAAAGTGCTATTTATCTTACTAAAGATCAGATGTTCCATGAGAGGACAAAGCACATTGATATTAAGTACCACGCAATCAGAGATGTGGTTGCAAAAGGTAAAGTGAAGGTATGCAAGATTAGTACTCATGATAATCCTGCTGATATGATGACTAAGCCTGTCCCTGTGTCCAAGTTTGAACTTTGTTCAAGCTTGGTTGGTATAACTGTTTAGCCCAAGTGGCTATTGGCGCCAGCAAGTGTTTTCTTTGTTGATTCAGGTGATTGTTGAAGTTCATGCTACAAGGAATTTGTCTCAAGGTGGAGTTTGTTATATTGTGATCCAAATTCCAAGAAGAGGCTAACTTCTGACGAGCGGAGCGAGGCCCGTCGCCGGTAGGCTATTTTCCCTGTAAGCCGCCGCTAGGGTTCCATCGCATCATTGTACACCCACGGCGTTTGTAAACACCACCAAAATAGTGAAGTTTTGCTGGCTGGCGCCCGTGGTTTTTCCCTTGTGTGTTGCAAGGGTTTTGCACGTTAAAATCTCGTGTCCCCTGCAGTGTTTCCTTTTTCGTTCTTCGTTTATTGTACATCTCGTTTTATAACATAATCTTTCATCTTTTGTTTTCTTGATTCTTAAATGATTCATAATTGAAACTATTGGTTCTGTTTTTTTTTAATACTACATGATTCAGAAATTGGAAGTACTGATGGAATTGAGAGATGCATACAGGGGTGGTAATTAAGCCGGACCAGATTGTTCATGTTTAGGTCCTAGCAACAATGGATGGATTCATGCGTATACGTTGGTAATCAGATCTAGCTATAGGGATGATTAAGAACCTGATAGTTGGATATTAGTATGAATGCAGGCGGAGGGTCAGGTGGACAGGCTTGCATGGATTGATGGACTTCATGATATATGATTATAGAAGGAACCGGATCAGGCGGACAGGCGTGCATGGATTGATGTACGTCCGCCTACATCCCTAGATATTAGTTGTGTTTTGGAGAGGAAAGTCTGCGAGCCCTGGTATTTCATTTCGGTTTTGCTATGTCTCAGTCAACTGAGATTTTCTTAAGTCTAAGTCAATTACAAAAATGTGCTTTGAGTTGCACTTTTCTGTTAAAAAAGTGCAATTGCACTTTTCTGATAGAAATGTGCAACTAAACCGATTTGCACTTTTCTTTAAACTGTAGTTGCATTTTTCTGAGTTGACTGAGACTTAAGAAAATCTCAGTCAACTTAGACCTAGCCACACCCATTTCATTTTTACTGCATCAGTTCTTAAAGGGAGATTTCATATACAGTTTCCTGACTAATTAGATATATTTGTGGACCTACATGATTATATTTTTACATTGGTGTATCAGATAATATTGATGACTGGAAAGAGTAATCTCCATCTTCTGAAAAGCTCAACGCAAATTCAGATTAGATGTGAATTTCATTGTGCTACTTACAGTGCTTTAGCTTTAATATTGCTAGCTGTGCGTATATTGATAATTTTGTATCAGATTATAGAACGAACGCGCACGCTATAAGTATGTTCAGAGAATTATTGCATTACTGAGATTTGCTCATCTGCTTTTACGCTGTGCTCTAGCAGATTAGTGATGATTTTGCTTGCTGGTGTTGCTCAATATTACTCCTAAAAGTGACAAATGAGGACTGACTTTGTTGCTTATTTCAGTTTGGCATCCCAATGTTACATTACGCCATAGTTTCACTTAATAAATTTGAAAATACCAAAGCAAGTGAAGTACGCCGGAATGGAGCAGCTCACGGCTTCAATCGATGCAGCCTAATGATATGAACCATAGGTACGCATTTTGCTTTTTTCTTCCTATGTAGCGAAGACTGAAAATCGGACCTCTAACAGGGTCGTTGTGGAGCAGAGGAAAGCTAACTTAATATCATCTCTTCTGTAAGTCCAAAATAAAAAACTTTACAATTCATTGCTATATGTAGCAAACTTTGAATTTTAGGATTTTAGAAAGAAAATAATATAAATTTGATAATCATAGGTGAACGAGTGAATTTTATAGGCACTGACTCGGAGAAAGAGAACGGCAACAGACAACTCTCCACGACCAGGCGCCAGTCGGTACGGATTTTGCATCGGCCTTCCGGGGGTCCTCCTCAACGACCCCCATTACTGGTCCGTGAATCTTCTTGCCAGATCCTCTCCATAACTCTCTGCACAACAACATCGTATCCAACGGTTATATTGCGGACACCTAAAAAAGTTATAGGAATCAGGTGTGCTAATAGAGAAAGTGGTTTCTTATATAATTCTATAGATAGAGGTGAGGTGACATGAATACCAGCAGTACGTGGGTGTACAAATTGGGGAAGATGTACATAATATGTGAAATGTAATTTTCGTTTCCGTGAACATATATTTTATGAAAATTAAATTAAAATACGAACTCTTATTAGGATTTTCCTAGCCCAAATAAAACACATATGCACATGTAGTTTTTTAAAGATACTTAAATATTGATAGGCAATTCAAAAATATGTAAATTAGTTATAAAACCCAAACAAACCATTGTTGTATATGTGCACTTGCAGAAATTATATTGAGTTGAAGTAGTTATTTTTAAGTACACTAAGGTTTAATACGAAAGTAGCGAACGAAGACACAACTGTACGAATTGAACAAAAAACACCTAAAACAAATTTACCATACAATAACTCTAATACATATAGAAAAAACATGTAACCTTAGCTAGACCGTGCAGGAGCACGGGTTAATGACTAGTATCTTATAATTGTGAACGGCGGAAGTAATTGACTTCAACGGTCTCCAACTTTGAATCACAGTTAAAGACGGTAGAGTAAATGAATTTTCTCTTGTCCTTCTTAATTGATTTGAACCGCATAGACTTCTTTATTTTTTCCTTTCATATAGTAAGATATATGTCCATGTGCACTTTCACCCGAATTCTAACTGATACAGAACTATGAACGTCTATTGTGTGCCTTTATGAAACTAGAGGTCCGAATGTTGTGTATTGTCTTCCGGTTTGAATATCCAGTTCTCCAAAGTTGAGATGTCTTAACTTTTATTTTTTATTTCTCCACCCTTGGTTGTTTTTTACTTTAATAATATAATTGATAGGTTAGAGACTTCCTATAAAATCTTGTGCTAATCGGAGAAGCAAGAAATAATTTAGATCATCGAATATAAATGATGATCAACTTCAATGGTTCGGTTTTATATTATAGTAGTATGGTCTAATGCCACCTGTGGACACTGTAGGCGTGGTATGGTCCCATGGGATCTACAAACAGCATCGCACCTGTTCTTTGCGCTTAATTGGCTACTATTGGTGGAGTTGATGTTAACTGTCATTTTTGTAACTATTGGAAATAGCAAGTACAATAAAATTTTGTCAGCTGACTATAAGATATTAAATAATATATTTTAGATGAGTTGGAGGAGAGAGAAGGGGGAGAGAAGAGAGGTGGGCTACTATGCAATAGCCAGCTCTTGTACGTAGACACTTTGTGAGAATGAAAGGTGGGCCATATGTTAATAAAGTATTTTATTCTTATAGCCAACTATTGTACATGTTAGCTATATGGTGACTATAAATGATATGTCATCTTGTTATAGCCATATGTTGGCTGTACTATTGGAATTGCTCTAACTAGTATTGCTTCATTGGAATCTTCAGCGCTGGGTACCACATCAGTTAATTGGTCCAGTTATGGGTGTGGCAAGTAGCATTTATTCTTATTTTATGCGTCTTCAAGGTTCTGTCTATTCGGTCGCTGCTCAACTACTTCTGCAGGACCATGCATCAAGATACCTTAGCTCTCTCAAACTGTTGATCATTTATTATCTGCTTTTTGGAGTTAATTAAAGTGTGATGCCAGTGCTTCTTTAATCCAGCCGTTGTCGTACCGAGAAACTTCCACCATGTTGTTGCCGTCCGCCGCTCTCCCGCACTGGTTGGATACCGCCGCGCGTCCAATAACGACCACCTTGTTGCTCCTCCAACTGAACACCATCCTTAGAGCAAGTACAATAAGATCTAGTCAGCTGGCTACAAGGAATAAAATAATATATTTGTGTCTTGTTGGAGGAGAGAGAAGAGGAGAGAGAATGTAAGTGGGCTCTTATGCAAGAGCTAGCTCTAGCACGTGCTCCTAGGTAAGGTGTGTGAATGAAAGGTGGACCATCCATTGAAAAAGTGGTACATTTTTATAGCCAACTGTTATACTTGTTGGCTACATGTTGATTATAGATGACATGACATATTTGCTTATAGCCAACAACCGGCTATACTATTGGAGTTGCTCTTAGGCTCAGCTGCTGGCTACTGTCGGCGACGCTGACAACCGACCAGGGGCTCGCCGCCGGAACAATGGATGCGATGAGAGGATGCACCTGGCATAACATGCAAGTCTACATCCCGGCCATGTTGGCACTGCCCGGCCGCCGAAAGCTTTCAGACGACACTGAAGACGAAGTTTCCGGCGAGCCACGCACGTACATGATTATTTCCGCCGAGACGCGCACTTTTAACAAGCCTAGCCCTTGTCGGGTCTTTTGGTTATCTTGTATTGATCCGCGGTGAGGATTACAATCTAGCTTACATGCACATATATATATGCCAGGAAAACCTACCTGATTCGACCTAGTAGGTCGACTCCCGAACTAAAACACCGTTAAGTGTAATATGAGTGGTGGTCATGAATGCTTATCAAATTTGCTAGATTTATATAGTTATAGTCATTCTTGTAGCGCTTAATATATGACAAGTGGTTACACAGTTTTGGTCAAAGGTTTAGAATGCTTTTTAGGGTGAGAGTGCTGGCCGTTATTTGATGGCTTTAACAATGTAGAAATATCAAGGTTTTTAAAATTTTTTTTCTTATGCGATCTGTCTACCTGTGCACAAGTTTGCT
This sequence comes from Lolium rigidum, assembly GCF_022539505.1. Lineage (NCBI taxonomy): Eukaryota > Viridiplantae > Streptophyta > Magnoliopsida > Poales > Poaceae > Lolium > Lolium rigidum. Next base: position 265,864,513 of record NC_061512.1, on the reverse strand, counting down.
CCGTTCGCTATATTGTCGCGACAACATGGAGAATTAAGGCCTATTTACGCAGGTGTCTACACGGTTAGCAAACCCAGCGAGCAATATTTTTATCCAACATGAAAAACATCGTGATCTACGGATTAATCCTCCATTTTAATAGGTGTTTCTCGATGATTACGTGTATTTCAGCTTGGAGGCACCTAGTGCTCGATCCATCGATAATCTATCTATCTATATCTATATCTACATATATATATATATATATCCAATAATAAAAGCGTTAAGGTTTCTATCCTTTTTTTTGTCCAACTTGAAATTGCCCCTTTTTATCAGTCAAAATTAGATCGATTTTCAGCACGCGGCTGCTATTACTGGCCATGAGTGGAATAGTAATACACAACCAGTATGCCATCACTGGTAGCGTACCGGGGCCGCCGCACTTGACTACTATGTGGGCCTATTAGTAACCAACTGCTCAACAATAGGTAACCAGGAACAATAAGTAACCAAGTTGACAACAATAGGTAACCAACACCAATAAGTAACCAACTGCTCAACAATAGGTAACCAGCACCAATAAGTAACCAAGTCGACAACAATAGGTAACCAGGACCAATAAGTAACCAAGCTCGCTCAACAATAGGTAACCGGAAACAATAAGTAACCAAGTTGACAACAATAGGTAACCAGACACCAATAAGTAACCAACTCGCTCAACAATAGGTAACCAAGCACCAATAAGTAACCAAGCTGCTCAACAATAGGTAAGACACACACTTTTAACAAGAAGTTTCCGGCGAGACACGCACATACACGATTATTTCCGCCGAGACGCGCACTTTTAACAAGCCTAGCCCTTGTCGGGTCTTTTGGTTATCTTGTATTGATCCGCGGTGAGGATTACAATCTAGCTTACATGCACATATATATATGCCAGGAAAACCTACCTGATTCGAAATAGTAGGTCGACTCCCGAACTAAAACACCGTTATGTGTAATATGAGTGGTGGTCATGAATGCTTATCAAATTTGCTAGATTTATATAGTTATAGTCATTCTTGTAGCGCTTAATATATGACAAGTGGTTACACAGTTTTGATCAAAGGTTTAGAATGCTTTTTAGGGTGAGAGTGCTGGCCGATATTTGATGGCTTTAACTATGTAGAAATATCAAGGTTTTTAATTTTTTTTTTCTTATGCGATCTGTCTACCCGTGCACAAGTTTGCTCCGTTCGCTATATCGTCTCTACAACATGGAGAATTAAGGCCTATTTACGCAGGTGTCTACACGGTTAGCAAACCCAGCGAGCAATATTTTTATCCAACATGAAAAACATCGTGATCTACGGATTAATCCTCCATTTTAATAGGTGTTTCTCGATGATTACGTGTATTTCAGCTTGGAGGCACCTAGTGCTCGATCGATCGAGAATCTATCTATCTATATCTATATCTACATATATATATCCAATAATAAAAGTGTTAAGGTTTCTATCCTTTTTTTGTCCAACTTGAAATTGCCCCTATTTATTAGTCAAAATTACATCGATTTTCAGCACGCGGCTGCTATTACTGGCGATGTGTGGAATAGTAATACACGACCAGTATGCCATCACTGGTAGCGCACCGGGGCCGCCGCACTTGACTACTATGTGGGCCTATAAGTAACCAACTGCTCAACAATAGGTAACCAGGAACAATAAGTAACCAAGTTGACAACAATAGGTAACCAGCACCAATAAGTAACCGACTGCTCAACAATAGGTAACCAGCACCAATAAGTAACCAAGTTGACAACAATATGTAACCAGGACCAATAAGTAACCAACTGCTCAACAATAGGTAACCAGGAACAATAAGTAACCAAGATGACAACAATAGGTAACCAGCACCAATAAGTAACCAACTGCTCAACAATAGGTAACCAGCACCAATAAGTAACCAACTGCTCAACAATAGGTAAGACACGCACTTTTAACAAGAAGTTTCCGGCGAGACACGCACGTACACGATTATTTCCGCCGAGACACGCACTTTTAACAAGCCTAGCCCTTGTCGGGTCTTTTGGTTATCTTGTATTGATCCGCGGTGGGGATTACAATCTAGCTTACATGCACATATATATATGCTAGGAAAACCTACCTGATTCGACCTAGTAGGTCGACTCCCGAACTAAAACACCGTTAAGTGTAGTATGAGTGGTGGTCATGAATGCTTATCAAATTTGCTAGATTTATATAGTTATAGTAATTCTTGTAGCGCTTAATATATGACAAGTGGTTACACAGTTTTGATCAAAGGTTTAGAATGCTTTTTAGGGTGAGAGTGCTGGCCGTTATTTGATGGCTTTAACTATGTAGAAATATCAAGGTTTTTAATTTTTTTTCTTATGCGATCTGTCTACCTGTGCACAAGTTTGCTCCTTTCATTATATCGTCTCTACAACATGGAGAATTAAGGCCTATTTACGCAGGTGTCTACACGGTTAGCAAACCCAGCGAGCAATATTTTTATCCAACATGAAAAACATCGTGATCTACGGATTAATCCTCCATTTTAATAGGTGTTTCTCGATGATTACGTGTATTTCAGCTTGGAGGCACCTAGTGCTCGATCCATCGATAATCTATCTATCTATATCTATATCTACATATATATATATATATATCCAATAATAAAAGCGTTAAGGTTTCTATCCTTTTTTTTGTCCAACTTGAAATTGCCCCTTTTTATCAGTCAAAATTAGATCGATTTTCAGCACGCGGCTGCTATTACTGGCCATGTGTGGAATAGTAATACACAACCAGTATGTCATCACTGGTAGCGTACCGGGGCCGCCGCACTTGACTACTATGTGGGCCTATTAGTAACCAACTGCACAACAATAGGTAACCAGGAACAATAAGTAACCAAGTTGACAACAATAGGTAACCAACACCAATAAGTAACCAACTGCTCAACAATAGGTAACCAGCACCAATAAGTAACCAAGTCGACAACAATAGGTAACCAGGACCAATAAGTAACCAACTGCTCAACAATAGGTAACCAGAAACAATAAGTAACCAAGTTGACAACAATAGGTAACCAGCACCAATAAGTAACCAACTGCTCAACAATAGGTAACCAGCACCAATAAGTAACCAACTGCTCAACAATAGGTAAGACACACACTTTTAACAAGAAGTTTCCGGCGAGACACGCACATACACGATTATTTCCGCCGAGACGCGCACTTTTAACAAGCCTAGCCCTTGTCGGGTCTTTTGGTTATCTTGTATTGATCCGCGGTGAGGATTACAATCTAGCTTACATGCACATATATATATGCCAGGAAAACCTACCTGATTCGAACTAGTAGGTCGACTCCCGAACTAAAACACCGTTATGTGTAATATGAGTGGTGGTCATGAATGCTTATCAAATTTGCTAGATTTATATAGTTATAGTCATTCTTGTAGCGCTTAATATATGACAAGTGGTTACACAGTTTTGATCAAAGGTTTAGAATGCTTTTTAGGGTGAGAGTGCTTGGCCGATATTTGATGGCTTTAACTATGTAGAAATATCAAGGTTTTTAATTTTTTTTTCTTATGCGATCTGTCTACCTGTGCACAAGTTTGCTCCGTTCGCTATATCGTCTCTACAACATGGAGAATTAAGGCCTATTTACGCAGGTGTCTACACGGTTAGCAAACCCAGCGAGCAATATTTTTATCCAACATGAAAAACATCGTGATCTACGGATTAATCCTCCATTTTAATAGGTGTTTCTCGATGATTACGTGTATTTCAGCTTGGAGGCACCTAGTGCTCGATCGATCGAGAATCTATCTATCTATATCTATATCTACATATATATATCCAATAATAAAAGCGTTAAGGTTTCTATCCTTTTTTTGTCCAACTTGAAATTGCCCCTATTTATTAGTCAAAATTACATCGATTTTCAGCACGCGGCTGCTATTACTGGCCATGTGTGGAATAGTAATACACGACCAAGTATGCCATCACCGGTAGCGCACCGGGCCGCCGCACATGACTACTATGTGGGCCTATAAGTAACCAACTGCTCAACAATAGGTAACCAGGAACAATAAGTAACCAAGTTGACAACAATAGGTAACCAGCACCAATAAGTAACCGACTGCTCAACAATAGGTAACCAGCACCAATAAGTAACCAAGTTGACAACAATATGTAACCAGGACCAACAAGTAACCAACTGCTCAACAATAGGTAACCAGGAACAATAAGTAACCAAGATGACAACAATAGGTAACCGAGCACCAATAAGTAACCAAGCTGCTCAACAATAGGTAACCGAGCACCAATAAGTAACCAACTCGCTCAACAATAGGTAAGACACGCACTTTTAACAAGAAGTTTCCGGCGAGACACGTACGTACACGATTATTTCCGCCGAGACACGCACTTTTAACAAGCCTAGCCCTTGTCGGGTCTTTTGGTTATCTTGTATTGATCCGCGGTGGGGATTACAATCTAGCTTACATGCACATATATATATGCTAGGAAAACCTACCTGATTCGACCTAGTAGGTCGACTCCCGAAGTAAAACACCGTTAAGTGTAGTATGAGTGGTGGTCATGAATGCTTATCAAATTTGCTAGATTTATATAGTTATAGTCATTCTTGTAGCGCTTAATATATGACAAGTGGTTACACAGTTTTGATCAAAGGTTTAGAATGCTTTTTAGGGTGAGAGTGCTGGCCGTTATTTGATGGCTTTAACTATGTAGAAATATCAAGGTTTTTAATTTTTTTTTCTGACGCGATCTGTCTACCTGTGCACAAGTTTGCTCCGTTCATTATATCGTCTCTACAACATGGAGAATTAAGGCCTATTTACGCAGGTGTCTACACGGTTAGCAAACCCAGCGAGCAATATTTTTATCCAACATGAAAAACATCGTGATCTACGGATTAATCCTCCATTTTAATAGGTGTTTCTCGATGATTACGTGTATTTCAGCTTGGAGGCACCTAGTGCTCGATCCATCGAGAATCTATCTATCTATATCTATATCTACATATATATATATATCCAATAATAAAAGCGTTAAGGTTTCTATCCTTTTTTTTGTCCAACTTGAAATTGCCCCTATTTATCAGTCAAAATTACATCGATTTTCAGCACGCGGCTGCTATTACTCGGCCATGTGTGGAATAGTAATACACAACCAGTATGCCATCATCGGTAGCGCACCGGGCCGCCGCACTTGACTACTATGTGGGCCTATAAGTAACCAACTCGCTCAACAATAGGTAACCGGGAACAATAAGTAACCAAGTTGACAACAATAGGTAACCAACACCAATAAGTAACCAACTCGCTCAACAATAGGTAACCGAGCACCAATAAGTAACCAAGTTGACAACAATAGGTAACCAGGACCAATAAGTAACCAAGTCTGCTCAACAATAGGTAACCAGGAACAATAAGTAACCAAGTTGACAACAATAGGTAACCAGCACCAATAAGTAACCAACTGCTCAACAATAGGTAACCAGCACCAATAAGTAACCAACTGCTCAACAATAGGTAAGACAAGCACTTTAACAAGAAGTTTCCGGCGAGACACGCACGTACACGATTATTTCCGCCGAGACGCGCACTTTTAACAAGCCTAGCCCTTGTCGGGTCTTTTGGTTATCTTGTATTGATCCGCGGTGAGGATTACAATCTAGCTTACATGCACATATATATATGCCAGGAAAACCTACCTGATTCGAACTAGTAGGTCGACTCCCGAACTAAAACACCGTTAAGTGTAATATGAGTCGTGGTCATGAATGCTTATCAAATTTGCTAGATTTATATAGTTATAGTCATTCTTGTAGCGCTTAATATATGACAAGTGGTTACACAGTTTTGATCAAAGGTTTAGAATGCTTTTTAGGGTGAGAGTGCTTGGACGTTATTTGATGGCTTTAACTATGTAGAAATATCAAGGTTTTTAATTTTTTTTCTTATGCGATCTATCAACCTGTGCACAAGTTTGCTCCGTTCGCTATATCTTCTCTACAACATGGAGAATTAAGGCCTATTTACGCAGGTGTCTACACGGTTAGCAAACCCAGCGAGCAATATTTTTATCCAACTTGAAAAACATCGTGATCTACGGATTAATCCTCCATTTTAATAGGTGTTTCTCGATGATTACGTGTATTTCAGCTTGGAGGCACCTAGTGCTCGATCGATCGAGAATCTATCTATCTATATCTATATCTATATATATATATCCAATAATAAAAGCGTTACGGTTTCTATCCTTTTTTTTGTCCAACTTGAAATTGCCCCTATTTATCAGTCAAAATTACATTGATTTTCAGCACGCGGCTGCTATTACTGGCCATGGGTGGAATAGTAATACACGACCGGTATGCCATCACTGGTAGCGCACCGGGGCCGCCGCACTTGACTACTATCTGGGCCTATAAGTAACCAACTCCTCAACAATAGGTAACCAGGAACAATAAGTAACCAAGTTGACAACAATAGGTAACCAGCACCAATAAGTAACCAACTGCTCAACAATAGGTAACCAACACAAATAAGTAAGCAAGTTGACAACAATAGGTAACCAGGACCAATAAGTAACCAACTGCTCAACAATAGGTAACCTGGAACAATAAGTAACCAAGTTGACAACAATAGGTAACCAGCACCAATAAGTAACCAACTGCTCAACAATAGGTAACCAGCACCAATAAGTAACCAACTGCTCAACAATAGGTAAGACACGCACTTTTAACAAGAAGTTTCCGGCGAGACACGCACGTACACGATTATTTCCGCCGAGACACGCACTTTTAACAAGCGTAGCCCTTGTCGGGTCTTTTGGTTATCTTGTATTGATCCGCGGTGAGGATTACAATCTAGCTAACATGCATAAATATATATGCCAGGAAAACCTACCTGATTCGAACTAGTAGGTCGACTCCCGAATTAAAACACCGTTAAGTGTAATATGAGTGGTGGTCATGAATGCTTATCAAATTTGCTAGATATATATAGTTATAGTCATTCTTGTAGGGCTTAATACATGACAAGTGGTTACACAGTTTTGATCAAAGGTTTTGAATGCTTTTTAGGGTGAAAGTGCTGGCCATTATTTGATGGCTTTAACTATGTAGAAATATCAAGGTTTTTATTTATTTTTTTCTTATGAGATCTGTCTACCTGTGCACAAGTTTGCTCCGTTCGCTATATCGTCTCTACAACATGGAGAATTAAGGCCTATTTACGCAGGTGTCTACACGGTTAGCAAACCCAGCGAGCAATATTTTTATCCAACATGAAAAACATCGTGATCTACGGATTAATCCTCCATTTTAATAGGTGTTTCTCGATGATTACGTGTGTTTCAGCTTGGAGGCACCTAGTGCTCGATCGATCGAGAATCTATCTATCTATATCTATATCTACATATATATATATCCAATAATAAAAGCGTTAAGGTTTCTATCCTTTTTTTGTCCAACTTGAAATTGCCCCTATTTATCAGTCAAAATTACATCGATTTTCAGCACGCGGCTGCTATTACTGGCCATGTGTGGAATAGTAATACACGACCAGTATGCCATCACTGGTAGCGCACTGGGGCCGCCGCACTTGACTACTATGTGGGCCTATAAGTAACCAACTGCTCAACAATAGGTAACCAGGAACAATAAGTAACCAAGTTGACAACAATAGGTAACCAGCACGAATAAGTAACCAACTGCTCAACAATAGGTAATCAGCACCAATAAGTAACCAAGTTGACAACAATATGTAACCAGGACCAATAAGTAACCAACTGCTCAACAATAGGTAACCAGGAACAATAAGTAACCAAGTTGACAACAATAGGTAACCAGCACCAATAAGTAACCAACTGCTCAACAATAGGTAACCAGCACCAATAAGTAACCAACTGCTCAACAATAGGTAAGACACGCACTTTTAACAAAAAGTTTCCGGCGAGACACGCACGTACACGATTATTTCCGCCGAGACGCGCACTTTTAACAAGCCTAGCCCTTGTCGGGTCTTTTGGTTATCTTGTATTGATCCGCGGTGAGGATTACAATCTAGCTTACATGCACATATATATATGCCAGGAAAACCTACCTGATTCGACCTAGTAGGTCGACTCCCGAACTAAAACACCGTTAAGTGTAATATGAGTGGTGGTCATGAATGCTTATCAAATTTGCTAGATTTATATAGTTATAGTCATTCTTGTAGCGCTTAATATATGACAAGTGGTTACACAGTTTTGATCAAAGGTTTAGAATGCTTTTTAGGGTGAGAGTGTTGGCCGTTATTTGATGGCTTTAACTATGTAGAAATATCAAGGTTTTTTTTTTCTTATGCGATCTGTCTACCTGTGCACAAGTTTGCTCCGTTCGCTATATCGTCTCTACAACATGGAGAATTAAGGCCTATTTACGCAGGTGTCTACACGGTTAGCAAACCCAGCGAGCAATATTTTTATCCAACATGAAAAACATTGTGATCTACGGATTAATCCTCCATTTTAATAGGTGTTTCTCGATGATTACGTGTATTTCAGCTTGGAGGCACCTAGTGCTCGATCCATCGAGAATCTATCTTTCTATATCTATATCTACATATATATATATCCAATAATAAAAGCGTTAAGGTTTCTATCCTTTTTTTGTCCAACTTGAAATTGCCCCTATTTATCAGTCAAAATTACATCGATTTTCAGCACGCGGCAGCTATTACTGGCCATGTGTGGAATAGTAATACACGACCAGTATGCCATCACTGGTAGCGCACTGGGGCCGCCGCACTTGACTACTATGTGGGCCTATAAGTAACCAACTTCTCAATGATGTCTACGTTCCCCCTCCTTTCCTGTAGACAGTGTTGGGCCTCCAAGAGCAGAGGTTTGTAGAACAGCAGCAAGTTTCCCTTAAGTGGATCACCCAAGGTTTATCGAACTCAGGGAGGAAGAGGTCAAAGATATCCCTCTCATGCAACCCCGCAACCACAAAGCAAGAAGTCTCTTGTGTCCCCAACACACCTAATAGGTGCACTAGTTCGGCGAAGAGATAGTGAAATACAGGTGGTATGAAATAGTAGTGGCAACGGCACCGGAAAAGTGCTTTGCCCGGGACGATAAACAAGCGGTAGTAACGCAGCAATAGTAACGCGAGTAAAACAGTAAACAAGCAGCGATAGCGATATTTAGGAACAAGGCCTAGGGATTACACTTTCACTAGTGGACACTCTCAACATTGATCACATAACGGAATAGATAAATGCATACTCTACACTCTTGTTGGATGATGAACACATTGCGTAGGATTACACGAACCCTCAATGCCGGAGTTAACAAGCTCCACAATAATGCTCATATTTTAGTAACCTTTAGTGTAAGATAGATCAAAAGACTAAACCAAGTACTAACATAGCATGCACACTCGTCACCTTCATGCATATGTAGGAGGAATAGATCACATCAATATTATCATAGCAATAGTTAACTTCGCAATCTAAAAGAGATCATGATCATAGCATAAACCAAGTACTAACACGGTGCACACACTCGTCACCTTTACACACGTGCGGGAGGAATAAAACTACTTTAATAACATTGCTAGAGTAGCACATAGATAAATTGTGATACAAACACATTGCAATCATAAAGAGATATAAATAAGCACCTCACTATGCCATTCAACAGTGAATAAGTATTCTATGAAATATAGCCTAAGAGACCCACACGGTGCACACACTGTCACCTTTACACACGTGGGACAAGGAGTCTCCGGAGATCACATAGGTAAAACCCACTTGACTAGCATAATGACATCTAGATTACAAGCATCATCATATGAATCTCAATCATGTAAGGCAGCTCATGAGATTATTGTATTGAAGTACATAGGAGAGAGATGAACCACATAGCTACCGGTACAGCCCCGAGCCTCGATGGAGAACTACTCCCTCCTCATGGGAGCAGCGAGCGGTGATGAAGATGGCGGTGGAGATGGCAGCGGTGTCGATGGAGAAGCCTTCCGGGGGCACTTCCCCGTTCCGGCAGCGTGCCGGAACAGAGACTCCTGTCCCCCAGATCTTGGCTTCGCGATGGCGGCGGCTCTGGAAGGTTTATGTACCGTGGCTTTCTCCGTAAGGGTTTTTGATGCAGGGGCTTTATATAGGCGAAGAGGCGGCGCAGGAGGGTCGAAGGGGTGCCCACACCATAGGGTGGCACGGGCCCCCCTCTGGCCGCGCCAGGGTGTGGTGTGGGGCCCCCAGGGCTCCCCTCTGGCGGCTCTCGGGTGTTCTGGATGCTTCCGGGCAAAATAGGAACCTGGGTCTTGATTTTGTCCGATTCCGAGAATATTTCGTTACTAGGATTTCTGAAACCAAAAACAGCAGAAAACAGGAACTGGCACTTCGGCATCTTGTTAATAGGTTAGTTCCAGAAAATGCATAAATATGACATAAAGTGTGTATAAAACATGTAGGTATTGTCAATAATGTGGCATGGAACATAAGAAATTATCGATACGTTGGAGACGTATCAGCATCCCCAAGCTTAGTTCTGCTCGTCCCGAGCAGGTAAAACGATAACAAAGATAATTTCTGAAGTGACATGCCATCATAAGCTTGATCATATTGTAAACATATGTAATGAATGCAGCGATCAAAACAATGGTAATGACATGAGTAAACAAATGAATCATAAAGCAAAGACTTTTCATGAATAGTACTTCAAGACAAGCATCAATAAGTCTTGCATAAGAGTTAACTCATAAAGCAATAAATCAAAGTAAAGGTGTTGAAGCAACACAAAGGAAGATTAAGTTTCAGCGGTTGCTTTCAACTTATAACATGTATATCTCATGGATATTGTCAATGTAAAGTAGTATAATAAGTGCAATATGCAAGTATGTAGGAATCAATGCACAGTTCACACAAGTGTTTGCTTCTTGAGGTGGAGAGAGATAGGTGAACTGACTCAACATAAAAGTAAAAGAATGGTCCTTCAAAGAGGAAAGCATCGATTGCTATATTTGTGCTAGAGCTTTTATTTTGAAAACATGAAACAATTTTGTCAACGGTAGTAATAAAGCATATGAGTTATGTAAATTATATCTTATAAGTTGCAAGCCTCATGCATAGTGTACTAATAGTGCCCGCACCTTGTCCTAATCAGCTTGGACTACTGGATCATCACAATACACATGTTTTAACCAAGTGTCACAATGGGGTACCTCCATGCCACCTGTACAAGGGTCTAAGGAGAAACTTCGCATTGGATTTCTCGCTTTTGATCATTCTTCAACTTAGACACCCATACCGGGACAACATGGACAACAGATAATGGACTCCTCTCTAATGCATAAGCATGTAGCAACAATTATTATTCTCATATGAGATTGAGGATATGTGTCCAAAACTGAAACTTCCACCATGATTCATGGCTTTAGTTAGCGGCCCAATGCTCTTCTCTAACAATATGCATGCTCTAACCATAAGGTGGTAGATCTCTCTTACTTCAGACAAGACGAACATGCATAGCAACTCACATGATATTCAACAAAAAGTTGATGGCGTCCCCAGAAGCATGGTTATCGCACAACAAGCAACTTAATAAGAGATAAAGTGCATAAGTACATATTCAATACCACAATAGTTTTTAAGGCTATTTGTCCCATGAGCTATATATTGCAAAGGCGAATGATGGAATTTTAAAGGTAGCACTCAAGCAATTTACTTTGGAATGGCGGAGAAATACCATGTAGTAGGTAGGTATGGTGGACACAAATGGCATAGTGGTTGGCTCAAGTATTTTGGATGCATGAGAAGTACTCCCTCTCGATACAAGGTTTAGGCTAGCAAGGTTATTTGAAGCAAACTCAAGGATGAACCGGTGCAGCAAAACTCACATAAAATACATATTATAAACATTATAAGACTCTACACCGTCTTCCTTGTTGTTCAAACTCAATACTAGAAATTATCTAGACCTTAGAGAGACCAATTATGCAAACCAAATTTTAGCATGCTCTATGTATTTCTTCACTAATAGGTGCAAAGTATATGATGCAAGAGCTTAAACATGAGCACAACAATTGCCAAGTATCACATTACCCAAGACATTATAGCAATTACTACATGTAGCATTTTCCAATTCCAACCATATAACAATTTAACGAAGAAGAAACTTCGCCATGAATATTATGAGCTAAGAACACATGTGTTCATACGAACCAGCGGAGCGTGTCTCTCTCCCACACAAGGATGAACTTATTCAAACATAAACAAAAACAAAAGCAAACAGACGCTCCAAGTAAAGTACATAAGATGTGACTGAATAAAAATATAGTTTCAAGAGAAGGAACCTGATAATTTGTCGATGAAGAAGGGGATGCCATGGGCATCCCCAAGCTTAGATGCTTGAGTCTTCTTGAAATATGCAGGGATGAACCACGGGGGCATCCCCAAGCTTAGACCTTTCACTCTTCTCGATCACATTATATCACCCTCTTCTATTGACCCTTGAAAACTTCCTTCACACCAAACTTCAAGCAAACTCATTAGAGGGTTAGTGCATAATCAAAAATTCACATGTTCAGAGGTGACACAATCATTCTTAACACTTCTGGACATTGCACATAACTTCTGAAAGTTAATGGAACAAAGAAACTCATTCAACTTAACAAAAGCGGCAATGCGAAATAAAAGGCAGAATCTGTCAAAAACAGAACAGTCCGTAAAGACGAATTTTAAAATGGCACCAGACTTGCTCAAATGGAAAAACTCAAAACTAATGAAAGTTGCGTACGTATCTGAGGATCACGCTCGTAAATTGGCAGATGTTTTCGAATTTTCTACAGAGAACTGTGCCCAGATTCGTGACAGACAGCAATGCTGTTTCTGCGCAGCGATCCCAAATATAACCTCAACTTTGACATAGAAACTTTACTTGGCACAAAAACATGATAAGGAGAGGTTGCTACAGTAGTAAAAAACTTCCAAGACACAAATATAAAACAAAGTACTGTAGTAAAAAAAACACATGGGTTATCTCCCAAGAAGTTCTTTCTTTATAGCCATTAAGATGGGCTCAGCAGTTTTAATGATGCACTCGCAAGAAATAGAAGTTGAAGCAAAAGAGAGCATCAAGAGGCAAATTCAAAACACATTTAAGTCTAACATGCTTCCTATGAAAAGGAATCTTGTAAATAAACAAGTTCATGAAGAGCAAAGTAACAAGCATAGGAAGATAAAACAAGTGTAGCTTCAAAAATTTCAGCACATAGAGAGGCATTTTAGTAACATGAAAATTTCTACAACCATATTTTCCTCTCTCATAATAACTTTCAGTAGCAACATGAGCAAACTCAACAATATAACTATCACATAAAGCATTCTTATCATGAGTCTCATGCATAAAATTATTACTCTCCACATAAGCATAATCAATTTTATTAGTTGTAGTGGGAGCAAATTCAACAAAGTAGCTATCATCAAATATAGGAGGCATATTGTAATCATAATCAAATTTATCCTCCATAACAGGTGGTAACAAAAGACTACTATCATTTTAATCATCATAAATAGGAGGCAAAGTATCATCAAAGTAAATTTCCTCCTCATTGCCCGGGGGACTAAAAAGATCATGCTCATCAAAACCAGCTTCCCCAAGCTTAGGATTTTCCATAGCATTAGCAACAATAGTGTTCAAAGCATTAATATTAATAACATTCCCATTAGCATGCATATAAAGTTCCATGGGTTTTTTAATTCTCTCTTCAAACACATCATGTCCTAATTCAAGATAGAGTTCATAAAGATCTCTCATATTTTTGTTGTTTTCCATTATGCCTTACTAGTGTAAACAAGAAACCAAATGTCACAATTGCAGAGTCTAAAGGAAATAGCTTCGAGTACTTACAACGGCGCCGGAAAATAGCTTAGTAGCCGAGATCCGGAGTGTGAGTACCTTTTACCTTTCCCTCCCGGCAACGGCGCCGAAAATAGCTTGATGTCTACGTTCCCCTCCTTTCCCGTAGACGAGTGTTGGGCCTCCAAGAGCAGAGGTTTGTAGAACAGCAGCAAGTTTCCCTTAAGTGGATCACCCAAGGTTTATCGAACTCGGGGAGGAAGAGGTCAAAGATATCCCTCTCATGCAACCCCGCAACCACAAAGCAAGAAGTCTCTTGTGTCCCCAACACACCTAATAGGTGCACTAGTTCGGCGAAGAGATAGTGAAATACGGGTGGTATGAAATAGTAGTGGCAACGGCACCGTAAAAGTGCTTTGCCCGGGACGAGAAACAAGCAGTAGTAACGCAGCAGTAGTAACGCAGTAAAAACAGTAAACAAGCAGCGATAGCAGTATTTAGGAACAAGGCCTAGGGATTACACTTTCACTAGTGGACACTCTCAACATTGATCACATAACAGAATAGATAAATGCATACTCTACACTCTTGTTGGATGTCGAACACATTGCGTAGGATTATACGAACCCTCAATGCCAGAGTTAACAAGCTCCACAATAATGCTCATATTTTAGTAACCTTTAGTGTAAGATAGATCAAAAGACTAAACCAAGTACTAACATAGCATGCACACTCGTCACCTTCATGCATATGTAGGAGGAATAGATCACATCAATATTATCATAGCAATAGTTAACTTCGCAATCTACAAGAGATCATGATCATAGCATAAACCAAGTACTAACACGGTGCACACACTCGTCACCTTTACACACGTGCAGGAGGAATAAAACTACTTTAATAACATTGCTAGAGTAGCACATAGATAAATTGTGATACAAACACATTGCAATCATAAAGAGATATAAATAAGCACCTCACTATGCCATTCAACAAAGTGAATAAGTATTCTGTGAAATATAGCCTAAGAGACCCACACGGTGCACACACTCGTCACCTTTACACACGTGGGACAAGGAGTCTCCGGAGATCACATAGGTAAAACCCACTTGACTAGCATAATGACATCTAGATTACAAGCATCATCATATGAATCTCAATCATGTAAGGCAGCTCATGAGATTATTGTATTGAAGTACATAGGAGAGAGATGAACCACATAGCTACCAGTACTGCCCCGAGCCTCGATGGAGAACTACTCCCTCCTCATGGGAGCAGCAGCGGTGATGAAGATGGCGGTGGAGATGGCAGCGGTGTCGATGGAGAAGCCTTCCGGGGCACTTCCCGTTCCGGCAGCGTGCCGGAACAGAGACTCCTGTCCCCCAGATCTTGGCTTCGCGATGGCGGCGGCTCTGGAAGGTTTATGTACCGTGGCTTTCTCCGTAAGGGTTTTCGATGCAGGGGCTTTATATAGGCGAAGAGGCGCCGCAGGAGGGTCGAAGGGGTGCCCACACCATAGGGTGGCGCGGGCCCCCCTCTGGCCGCGCCAGGGTGTGGTGTGGGGCCCCCAGGGCTCCCCTCTGGCGGCTCTCGGGTGTTCTGGATGCTTCCGGGCAAAATAGGAACCCGGGTCTTGATTTCGTCCGATTCCGAGAATATTTCGTTACTAGGATTTCTGAAACCAAAAACAGCAGAAAACAGGAACTGGCACTTCGGCATCTTGTTAATAGGTTAGTTCCAGAAAATGCATAAATATGACATAAAGTGTGTATAAAACATGTAGGTATTGTCAATAATGTGGCATGGAACATAAGAAATTATCGATACGTTGGAGACGTATCACTCAACAATAGGTAACCAGGAACAATAAGTAACCAAGTTGACAACAATAGGTAACCAGCACGAATAAGTAACCAACTGCTCAACAATAGGTAACCAGCACCAATAAGTAACCAAGTTGACAACAATATGTAACCAGGACCAATAAGTAACCAACTGCTCAACAATAGGTAACCAGGAACAATAAGTAACCAAGTTGACAACAATAGGTAACCAGCACCAATAAGTAACCAACTCGCTCAACAATAGGTAACCAAGCACCAATAAGTAACCAACTGCTCAACAATAGGTAAGACACGCACTTTTAACAAGAAGTTTCCGGCGAGACACGCACGTACACGATTATTTCCGCCGAGACGCGCACTTTTAACAAGCCTAGCCCTTGTCGGGTCTTTTGGTTATCTTGTATTGATCCGCGGTGAGGATTACAATCTAGCTTACATGCACATATATATATGCCAGGAAAACCTACCTGATTCGACCTAGTAGGTCGACTCCCGAACTAAAACACCGTTAAGTGTAATATGAGTGGTGGTCATGAATGCTTATCAAATTTGCTAGATTTATATAGTTATAGTCATTCTTGTAGCGCTTAATATATGACAAGTGGTTACACAGTTTTGATCAAAGGTTTAGAATGCTTTTGAGGGTGAGAGTGCTGGCCGTTATTTGATGGCTTTAACTATGTAGAAATATCAAGGTTTTTAATTTTTTTTCTTATGCGATCCGTCTACTCTGTGCACAAGTTTGCTCCGTTCGCTATATCGTCTCTACAACATGGAGAATTAAGGCCTATTTACGCAGGTGTCTACACGGTTAGCAAACCCAGCGAGCAATATTTTTATCCAACATGAAAAACATCGTGATCTACAGATTAATCCTCCATTTTAATAGGTGTTTCTCGATGATTACGTGTATAGGCACCTACTGCTCGATCCATCGAGAATCTATCTATCTATATCTATATCTACATATATATATATATCCAATAATAAAAGCTTTAAGGTTTCTATCCTTTTTTTTGTCCAACTTGAAATTGCCCCTATTTATCAGTCAAAATTACATCGATTTTCAGCACGCGGCTGCTATTACTGGCCATGTGTGGAATAGTAATACACAACCAGTATGCCATCACTGGTAGCGCACCGGGGCCGCCGCACTTGACTACTATGTGGGCCTATAAGTAACCAACTGCTCAACAATAGGTAAACAGGAACAATAAGTAACCAAGTTGACAACAATAGGTAACCAAAGACCAATAAGTAACCAACCGCTTAACAATAGGTAACCAGCACCAATAAGTAACCAACTGCTCAACAATAGTTAAGACAAGCACTTTTAACAAGAAGTTTCCGGCGAGACACGCACGTACACGATTATTTCCGCCGAGACGCGCACTTTTAACAAGCCTATCCCTTGTCGGGTCTTTTGGTTATCTTGTATTGATCCGCGGTGAGGATTACAATCTAGCTTACATGCACATATATATGCCAGGAAAACCTACCTGATTCGACCTAGTAGGTCGACTCCCGAACTAAAACACCGTTAAGTGTAATATGAGTGGTGGTCATGAATGCTTATCAAATTTGCTAGATTTATATAGTTATAGTCATTCTTGTAGCGCTTAATATATGACAAGTGGTTACACAGCTTTGATCAAAGGTTTAGAATGCTTTTTAGGGTGAGAGTGCTGGCCGTTATTTGATGGCTTTAACTATGTAGAAATATCAAGGTTTTTAATTTTTTTTCTTATGCGATCTGTCTACCTGTGCACAAGTTTGCTCCGTTCGCTATATCGTCTCTACAATATGGAGAATTAAGGCCTATTTACGCAGGTGTCTACACGGTTAGCAAACCCAATGAGCAATATTTTTATCCAACATGAAAAACATCGTGATCTACTGGATTAATCCTCCATTTTAATAGGTGTTTCTCGATGATTACGTGTATTTCAGCTTGGAGGCACCTAGTGCTCGATCCATCGAGAATCTATCTATCTATATCTATATGTACATATATATATATATCCAATAATAAAAGCTTTAAGGTTTCTATCCTTTTTTTTTGTCCAACTTGAAATTGCCCCTATTTATCAGTCAAAATTACATCGATTTTCAGCACGCGGCTGCTATTACTGGCCATGTGTGGAATAGTAATACACAACCAGTATGCCATCACTGGTAGCGCACCGGGGCCGCCGCACTTGACTACTATGTGGGCCTATAAGTAACCAACTGCTCAACAATAGGTAAACAGGAACAATAAGTAACCAAGTTGACAACAATAGGTAACCAGCACCAATAAGTAACCAACTGCTTAACAATAGGTAACCAGCACCAATAAGTAACCAACTGCTCTTCAATAGGTAAGACAAGCACTTTTAACAAGAAGTTTCCGGCGAGACACGCACGTACACGATTATTTCCGCCGAGACGCGCACTTTTAACAAGCCTATCCCTTGTCGGGTCTTTTGGTTATCTTGTATTGATCCGCGGTGAGGATTACAATCTAGCTTACATGCACATATATATATGCCAGGAAAACCTACCTGATTCGAACTAGTAGGTCGACTCCCGAACTAAAACACCGTTAAGTGTAATATGAGTGGTGGTCATGAATGCTTATCAAATTTGCTAGATTTATATAGTTATAGTCATTCTTGTAGCGCTTAATATATGACAAGTGGTTACACAGTTTTGATCAAAGGTTTAGAATGCTTTTTAGGGTGAGAGTGCTGGCCGTTATTTGATGGCTTTAACTATGTAGAAATATCAAGGTTTTTAATTTTTTTTTCTTATGCGATCTATCAACCTGTGCACAAGTTTGCTCCGTTCGCTATATCTTCTCTACAACATGGAGAATTAAGGCCTATTTACGCAGGTGTCTACACGGTTAGCAAACCCAGCGAGCAATATTTTTATCCAACATGAAAAACATCGTGATCTACGGATTAATCCTCCATTTTAATAGGTGTTTCTCGATGATTACGTGTATTTCAGCTTGGAGTCACCTAGTGCTCGATCGATCGAGAATCTATCTATCTATATCTATATATATATATATAATAAAAGCGTTACGGTTTCTATCCTTTTTTTTGTCCAACTTGAAATTGCCCCTATTTATCAGTCAAAATTACATCAATTTTCAGCACGCGGCTGCTATTACTGGCCATGTGTGGAATAGTAATACACGACCAGTATGCCATCACTGGTAGCGCACCGGGGCCGCCGCACTTGACTACTATGTGGGCCTATAAGTAACCAACTGCTCAACAATAGGTAACCAGGAACAATAAGTAACCAAGTTGACAACAATAGGTAACCAACACCAATAAGTAACCAACTATTCAACAATAGGTAACCAGCACCAATAAGTAACCAAGTTGAAAAAAATAGGTAACCAGGACCAATAAGTAACCAACTCCTCAATAATAGGTAACCAGGAACAATAAGTAACCAAGTTGACAACAATAGGTAACCAGCACGAATAAGTAACCAACTGCTCAACAATAGGTAACCAGCACCAATAAGTAACCAACTGCTCAACAATAGGTAAGACACGCACTTTTAGCAAGAAGTTTCCGGCGAGACACGCACGTACACGATTATTTCCACCGAGACGCGCACTTTTAACAAGCCTATCCCTTGTCGGGTCTTTTGGTTATCTTGTATTGATCCGCGGTGAGGATTACAATCTAGCTTACATGCACATATATATATGCCAGGAAAACCTACCTGATTCGAACTAGTAGGTCGACTCCCGAACTAAAACACCGTTAAGTGCAATATGAGTGGTGGTCATGAATGCTTATCAAATTTGCTAGATTTATATAGTTATAGTCATTCTTGTAGCGCTTAATATATGACAAGTGGTTACACAGTTTTGATCAAAGGTTTAGAATGTTTTTAGGGTGAGAGTGTTGGCCGTTATTTGATGGCTTTAACTATGTAGAAATATCAAGGTTTTTAATTTTTTCTTTCTTATGCGATCTGTCTACCTGTGCACAAGTTTGCTCCGTTCCCTATATCGTCTCTACAACATGGAGAATTAAGGCCTATTTACGCAGGTGTCTATACGGTTAGCAAACCCAGCGAGCAATATTTTTATCCAACATGAAAAACATCGTGATCTACAGATTAAACCTCCGATTTAATAGGTGTTTCTCGATGATTACGTGTATTTCATCTTGGAGGCACCTAGTGCTCGATCGATCGAGAATCTATCTATCTATCTATCTATATATATATATATATCCAATAATAAAATTGTTAAGGTTTCTATCCTTTTTTTTTGTCCAACTTGAAATTGCCCCTATTTATCAGTCAAAATTACATCGATTTTCAGCACGCGGCTGCTATTACTGGCCATGTGTGGAATAGTAATACACGACCAGTTTGCCATCACTGGTAGCGCACCGGGGCCGCCGCACTTGACTACTATGTGGGCCTATAAGTAACCAACTGCTCAACAATAGGTAACCAGGAACAATAAGTAACCAAGTTGACAACAATAGGTAACCAACACCAATAAGTAACCAACTCGCTCAACAATAGGTAACCAGCACCAATAAGTAACGAAGTTGACAACAATAGGTAACCAGGACCAATAAGTAACCAACTGCTCAACAATAGGTAACCAGGAACAATAAGTAACCAAGTTGACAACAATAGGTAACCAGACACCAATAAGTAACCAATCTGCTCAACAATAGGTAACCAAAGCACCAATAAGTAACCAACTGCTCAACAATAGGTAAGACACGCACTTTTAACAAGAAGTTTCCGGCGAGACACGCACGTACACGATTATTTCCGCCGAGACGCGCACTTTTAACAAGCCTAGCCCTTGTCGGGTCTTTTGGTTATCTTGTATTGATCCGCGGTGAGGATTACAATCTAGCTTACATGCACATATATATATGCCAGGAAAACCTACCTGATTCGAACTAGTAGGTCGACTCTGATAACGCGTGAAGCACACGTCCGTTGGGAACCCCAAGAGGAAGGTGTGATGCGTACAGCAGCAAGTTTTCCTCGTAAAGAAACCGAGGTTATCGAACCAGTAGGAGCCAAGAAGCACGTGAAGGTTGTTGGTGGAGGAATATAGTGCGGCGCAACACCAGTGAAACCGGCGCCAACGTGGAACCTGCACAACACAATCAAAGTACTTTGCCCCAACGTAACAGTGAGGTTGTCAATCTCACCGGCTTGCTGAAAACAAAGGATTAAACGTATTGTGTGGAAGATGATGCTTGTTTGCGAAGAACAAGTAAAGAACAATTGCAAGTAGATTGTATTTCAGATGTAAAGAATGGACCGGGGTCCACGAGTTCACTAGTGGTGTCTCTCCCATAAGATAAATAGCATGTTGGGTGAACAAATTACAGCTTGGGCAATTGACAAATAAAGAAGGCATAACAATGCACATACATATATCATGATGAGTACTATGAGATTTAATCGTGGCATTACGACAAAGTACATAGACCGCTATCCAAGCATGCATCTATGCCTAAAAAGTCCAGCTTCAAGTTATCATCCGAACCCCTTCCGGTATTAAGTTGCAAGCAACAGACAATTGCATTAAGTATGGTGCGTAATGTAATCAACACAAATATCCTTAGACAAAGCATCGATGTTTTATCCCTAGTGGCAACAGCACATCCACAACCTTAGAACTTTCTCGTCAATGTCCCGCATTTAATGGAGGCATGAACCCACTATCGAGCATAAATACTCCCTCTTGGAGTCACAAGTATCAACTTGGCTAGAGCCTCTACTAGCAACGGAGAGCATGCAAGAACATAAACAACTCATATGATATATTGATAATCAACTTGACATAGTATTCAATATCCATCGGATCCCAACAAACACAACATGTAGGATTACAAATAGACGATCTTGATCATGATAGGCAGCTCACAAGATCGAACATGATAGCACAATTAGGAGAAGACGACCATCTAGCTACTGCTATGGACCCATAGTCCAGGGGTGAACTACTCACACATCGATCCGGAGGCGATCATGGCGATGAAGAGTCCTCTGGGAGATGATTCCCCTCTCCGGCAGGGTGCCGGAGGCGATCTCCTGAATCCCCCGAGATGGGATTGGCGGCGGCTGCATCTCTGGAAGGTTTTCCGTATCGTGGCTCTCGGTACTGGGGGTTTCGCGACGAAGACTTTAAGTAGGCGAAAAGGTAGGTCAGGGGGCGTCACGAGGGGCCCACACAACAGGGTCGCGCGGCCAGGACCTGGCCCGAGCCGCCCTAGTGTGGCGTCGCCTCGTGGCCCCACCTCGTTTCCCTTTCGGTCTTCTGGAAGCTTCGTGGAAAAATAAGCCCCTGGGCGTTGATTTCGTCCAATTCCGAGAATATTTCCTTACTAGGATTTCGAAACCAAAAACAGCGAGAAAACAACAAGTGGCTCTTCGAGCATCTCGTCAATAGGTTAGTGCCGGAAAATGCATAATAATGACATATAATGTGTATAAAACATGTGAGTATCATCATAAAAGTAGCATGGAACATAACAAATTATAGATACGTTTGAGACGTATCAGACTCCCGAACTAAAACACCGTTAAGTGTAATATGAGTGGTGGTCATGAATGCTGATCAAATCTGCTAGATTTATATAGTTATAGTCATTCTTGTAGCGCTTAATATATGACAAGTGGTTACACAATTTTGATCAAAGGTTTAGAATGCCTTTTAGGGTGAGAGTGCTTGGCCGTTATTTGATGGCTTTAACTATGTAGAAATATCAAGGTTTTCAATTTTTTCTTATGCGATCTGTCTACCTGTGCACAAGTTTGCTCCGTTCGCTATATCGTCTCTACAACATGGAGAATTAAGTCCTATTTACGCACGTATCTACACGGTTAGCAAACCCAGCGAGCAATATTTTTATCCAACATGAAAAACATCGTGATCTACGGATTAATCCTCCATTTTAATAGGTGTTTCTCGATGATTACGTGTATTTCAGCTTGGAGGCACCTAGTGCTCGATCGATCGAGAATCTATCTATCTATATATATATATATATATATATATATATATCCAATAATAAAAGCGTTAAGGTTTCTATCCTTTTTTTGTCCAACTTGAAATTGCCCCTATTAATCCGTCAAAATTACATCAATTTTCAGCACGCGGCTGCTATTACTGGCCATGTGTGGAATAGTAATACACGACCAGTATGCCATCACTGGTAGCGCACCGGGGCCGCCGCACTTGACTACTATGTGGGCCTATAAGTAACCAACTGCTCAACAATAGGTAACCAGGAACAATAAGTAACCAAGTTGACAACAATAGGTAACCAACACCAATAAGTAACCAACTGCTCAACAATAGGTAACCAGCACCAATAAGTAACCAAGTTGACAACAATAGGTAACCAGGACCAATAAGTAACCAACTGCTCAACAATAGGTAACCAGGAACAATAAGTAACCAAGTTGACAACAATAGGTAACCAGCACGAATAAGTAACCAACTCGCTCAACAATAGGTAACCAGCACCAATAAGTAACCAACTGCTCAACAATAGGTAAGACACGCACTTTTAGCAAGAAGTTTCCGGCGAGACACGCACGTACACGATTATTTCCGCCGAGACGCGCACTTTTAACAAGCCTAGCCCTTGTCGGGTCTTTTGGTTATCTTGTATTGATCCGCGGTGAGGATTACAATCTAGCATACATGCACATATATATATGCCAGGAAAACCTACCTGATTCGAACTAGTAGGTCGACTCCCGAACTAAAACACCGTTAAGTGTAATATGAGTGGTGGTCATGAATGCTTATCAAATTTGCTAGATTTATATAGTTATAGTCATTCTTGTAGCGCTTAACATATGACAAGTGGTTACACAGTTTTGATCAAAGGTTTAGAATGCTTTTTAGGGTGAGAGTGCTGGCCGTTATTTGATGGCTTTAACTATGTAGAAATATCAAGGTTTTTAATTTTTTTCTTTCTTATGCGATCTGTCTACCTGTGCACAAGTTTGCTCCGTTCGCTATATCGTCTCTACAACATGGAGAATTAAGGCCTATTTACGCGAGTGTCTATACGGTTAGCAAACCCAGCGAGCAATATTTTTATCCAACATGAAAAACATCGTGATCTACAGATTAATCCTCCGATTTAATAGGTGTTTCTCGATGATTACGTGTATTTCATCTTGGAGGCACCTAGTGCTCGATCGATCGAGAATCTATCTATCTATCTATCTATATATATATATATATATCCAATAATAAAATTGTTAAGGTTTCTATCCTTTTTTTTTTGTCCAACTTGAAATTGCCCCTATTTATCAGTCAAAATTACATCGATTTTCAGCACGCGGCTGCTATTACTGGCCATGTGTGGAATAGTAATACACGACCAGTTTGCCATCACTGGTAGCGCACCGGGCCGCCGCACTTGACTACTATGTGGGCCTATAAGTAACCAACTGCTCAACAATAGGTAACCAGGAACAATAAGTAACCAAGTTGACAACAATAGGTAACCACCACCAATAAGTAACCAACTGCTCAACAATAGGTAACCAGCACCAATAAGTAACGAAGTTGACAACAATAGGTAACCAGGACCAATAAGTAACCAACTGCTCAACAATAGGTAACCAGGAACAATAAGTAACCAAGTTGACAACAATAGGTAACCAGCACCAATAAGTAACCAACTGCTCAACAATAGGTAACCAGCACCAATAAGTAACCAACTGCTCAACAATAGGTAAGACACGCACTTTTAACAAGAAGTTTCCGGCGAGACACGCACGTACACGATTATTTCCGCCGAGACGCGCACTTTTAACAAGCGTAGCCCTTGTCGGGTCTTTTGGTTATCTTGTATTGATCCGCGGTGAGGATTACAATCTAGCTTACATGCACATATATATATGCCAGGAAAACCTACCTGATTCGAACTAGTAGGTCGACTCTGATAACGCGTGAAGCACACGTCCGTTGGGAACCCCAAGAGGAAGGTGTGATGCGTACAGCATCAAGTTTTCCCTCAGAAAGAAACCGAGGTTATCGAACCAGTAGGAGCCAAGAAGCACGTGAAGGTTGTTGGTGGAGGAATATAGTGCGGCGCAACACCAGTGAAACCGGCGCCAACGTGGAACCTGCACAACACAATCAAAGTACTTTGCCCCAACGTAACGAGTGAGGTTGTCAATCTCACCGGCTTGCTCGAAAACAAAGGATTAAACGTATTGTGTGGAAGATGATGCTTGTTTGCGAAGAACGATAAAGAACAATTGCGGTAGATTGTATTTCGGATGTAAAGAATGGACCGGGGTCCACAGTTCACTAGTGGTGTCTCTCCCATAAGATAAATAGCATGTTGGGTGAACAAATTACGGTTGGGCAATTGACAAATAAAGAAGGCATAACAATGCACATACATATATCATGATGAGTACTATGAGATTTAATCGGGGCATTACGACAAAGTACATTGACCGCTATCCGAGCATGCATCTATGCCTAAAAAGTCCGAGTTTCGGGTTATCATCCGAACCCCTTCCGGTATTAAGTTGCAAGCAACAGACAATTGCATTAAGTATGGTGCGTAATGTAATCAACACAAATATCCTTAGACAAAGCATCGATGTTTTATCCCTAGTGGCAACAGCACATCCACAACCTTAGAACTTTCTGTCAATGTCCCAGATTTAATGGAGGCATGAACCCACTATCGAGCATAAATACTCCCTCTTGGAGTCACAAGTATCAACTTGGCTAGAGCCTCTACTAGCAACGGAGAGCATGCAAGAACATAAACAACTCATATGATATATTGATAATCAACTTGACATAGTATTCAATATCCATCGGATCCCAACAAACACAACATGTAGGATTACAAATAGACGATCTTGATCATGATAGGCAGCTCACAAGATCGAACATGATAGCACAATTAGGAGAAGACGACCATCTAGCTACTGCTATGGACCCATAGTCCAGGGGTGAACTACTCACACATCGATCCGGAGGCGATCATGGCGATGAAGAGTCCTCCGGGAGATGATTCCCCTCTCCGGCAGGGTGCCGGGAGGCGATCTCCCTGAATCCCCCGAGATGGGATTGGCGGCGGCTGCATCTCCGGAAGGTTTTCCGTATCGTGGCTCTCGGTGCGGGGGTTTCGCGACGAAGACTTTAAGTAGGCGAAAAGGTAGGTCAGGGGGCGTCACGAGGGGCCGACACAACAGGGTCGCGCGGCCAGGACCTGGCCCGCGCCGCCCTAGTGTGGCGTCGCCTCGTGGCCCCACCTCGTTTCCCTTTCGGTCTTCTGGAAGCTTCGTGGAAAAATAAGCCCCTGGGCGTTGATTTCGTCCAATTCCGAGAATATTTCCTTACTAGGATTTCTGAAACCAAAAACAGCAGAAAACAACAAGTGGCTCTTCGGCATCTCGTCAATAGGTTAGTGCCGGAAAATGCATAATAATGACATATAATGTGTACAAAACATGTGAGTATCATCATAAAAGTAGCATGGAACATAACAAATTATAGATACGTTTGAGACGTATCAGACTCCCGAACTAAAACACCGTTAAGTGTAATATGAGTGGTGGTCATGAATGCTGATCAAATCTGCTAGATTTATATAGTTATAGTCATTCTTGTAGCGCTTAATATATGACAAGTGGTTACACAATTTTGATCAAAGGTTTAGAATGCCTTTTAGGGTGAGAGTGCTGGCCGTTATTTGATGGCTTTAACTATGTAGAAATATCAAGGTTTTCAATTTTTTTCTTATGCGATCTGTCTACCTGTGCACAAGTTTGCTCCGTTCGCTATATCGTCTCTACAACATGGAGAATTAAGTCCTATTTACGCAGGTATCTACACGGTTAGCAAACCCAGCGAGCAATATTTTTATCCAACATGAAAAACATCGTGATCTACGGATTAATCCTCCATTTTAATAGGTGTTTCTCGATGATTACGTGTATTTCAGCTTGGAGGCACCTAGTGCTCGATCGATCGAGAATCTATCTATCTATATATATATATATATATATATATATATATATATATATATATATATATATATATATCCAATAATAAAAGCGTTAAGGTTTCTATCCTTTTTTTGTCCAACTTGAAATTGCCCCTATTAATCAGTCAAAATTACATCAATTTTCAGCACGCGGCTGCTATTACTGGCCATGTGTGGAATAGTAATACACGACCAGTATGCCATCACTGGTAGCGCACCGGGGCCGCCGCACTTGACTACTATGTGGGCCTATAAGTAACCAACTGCTCAACAATAGGTAACCAGGAACAATAAGTAACCAAGTTGACAACAATAGGTAACCAACACCAATAAGTAACCAACTGCTCAACAATAGGTAACCAGCACCAATAAGTAACCAAGTTGACAACAATAGGTAACCAGGACCAATAAGTAACCAACTGCTCAACAATAGGTAACCAGGAACAATAAGTAACCAAGTTGACAACAATAGGTAACCAGCACGA
This sequence comes from Lolium rigidum, assembly GCF_022539505.1. Classification (NCBI taxonomy): domain Eukaryota; kingdom Viridiplantae; phylum Streptophyta; class Magnoliopsida; order Poales; family Poaceae; genus Lolium; species Lolium rigidum. The sequence continues at coordinate 265,837,273 of NC_061512.1, read as the reverse complement.
ATAAGTAACCAACTGCTCAACAATAGGTAACCAGCACCAATAAGTAACCAACTGCTCAACAATAGGTAAGACACGCACTTTTAGCAAGAAGTTTCCGGCGAGACACGCACGTACACGATTATTTCCGCCGAGACGCGCACTTTTAACAAGCCTAGCCCTTGTCGGGTCTTTTGGTTATCTTGTATTGATCCGCGGTGAGGATTACAATCTAGCATACATGCACATATATATATGCCAGGAAAACCTACCTGATTCGAACTAGTAGGTCGACTCCCGAACTAAAACACCGTTAAGTGTAATATGAGTGGTGGTCATGAATGCTTATCAAATTTGCTAGATTTATATAGTTATAGTCATTCTTGTAGCGCTTAACATATGACAAGTGGTTACACAGTTTTGATCAAAGGTTTAGAATGCTTTTTAGGGTGAGAGTGCTGGCCGTTATTTGATGGCTTTAACTGTGTAGAAATATCAAGGTTTTTAATTTTTTTTTCTTATGCGATCTATCTACCTGTGCACAAGTTTGCTCCGTTCGCTATATCGTCTCTACAACATGGAGAATTAAGGCCTATTTACGCAGGTGTCTACACGGTTAGAAAACCCAGCGAGCAATATTTTTATTCAACATGAAAAACATCGTGATCTACGGATTACTCCTCCATTTTAATAGGTGTTTCTCGATGATTACGTGTATTTCAGCTTGGAGGCACCTAGTGCTCGATCGATCGAGAATCTATCTATCTATATCTATATCTATATATATATATACAATAATAAAAGCATTAAGGTTTCTATCCTTTTTTGTCCAACTTGAAATTGCCCCTATTTATCAGTCAAAATTACATCGATTTTCAGCACGCGGCTGCTATTACTGGTCATGTGTGGAATAGTAATACACGACCAGTATGCCATCATCGGTAGCGCATCTGGGGCCGCCGCACTTGACTACTATGTGGGCCTATAAGTAACCAAGCTGCTCAACAATAGGTAACCAGGAACAATAAGTAACCAAGTTGACAACAATAGGTAACCAGCACCAATAAGTAACCAACTGCTCAACAATAGGTAACCAGCACCAATAAGTAACCAAGTTGACAACAATAGGTAACCAGGACCAATAAGTAACCAACTGCTCAACAATAGGTAACCGGGAACAATAAGCAACCAAGTTGACAACAATAGGTAACCAGCACCAATACGTAACCAACTGCTCAACAATAGGTAACCAGCACCAATAAGTAACCAAGTTGACAACAATAGGTAACCAGGACCAATAAGTAACCAACTGCCCAACAATAGGTAACCAGCACCAATAAGTAACCAACTGCTCAACAATAGGTAACCAGCACTAATAAGTAACCAACTGCTCAACAATAGGTAACCAGCACCAATAAGTAACCAACTGAGTAACAATAGGTAACCAGGACCAATAAGTAACCAAGTTGACAACAATAGGTAACCAGCAACAATAAGTAACCAACTGCTCAACAATAGGTAACCAGGAACAATAAGTAACCAAGTTGACAACAATAGGTAACCAGCACCAATAAGTACCTTGTTCAACCTTGTCTCCAACAAGTACTCTTTACTCGTACCGTGGTATGCCATCTCTTATGAACCATTCATATGCTTGCAAGCTAATTAGACGACATTCCACCGAGAGGGCCCAGAGTATATCTATCCGTCATCGGGATGGACAATATCCCACTCTTGATCCATATGCCTCAACTCATACTTTCCGAATACTTAATCCCACCTTTATAACCACCCATTTACGCGAGTGGCGTTTGATGTAATCAAAGTACCCTTCCGGCATAAGTGATTTACTTGATCTCATGGTCGAAGGACTAGGTAACTATGTATTGAAAGCTTATAGCAAATGAACTTAATGACGTGATCTTATGCTACGCTTAATTGGGTGTGTCCATTACATCATTCACATAATGACATAACCTTGTTATTAATAACATCCAATGTTCATGATCATGAAACTATGATCATCTATTAATCAACAAGCTAGTTATACAAGAGGCTTACTAGGGACTCCTTGTTGTTTACATAACACACATGTATCAAAGTTTCGGTTAATACAATTATAGCATGGTATGCAAACATTTATCATAAACACAAAGATATATAATAACAACTTTATTATTGCCTCTTGGGCATATCTCCAACAAAACTATGGTGAGTTGCACCTAGTAGACACCGCAAATATAAGGTTTTAGGGCAAAACATGCCCTCCTTGGGAAAATCAAGTAGCTGGGGATGCCAGGGTGAGGCGACACTTGACACATGGGTGCACCATTGTATGTCCCACACTGCTACCCATGGGATGTACATGAATTATCTGGGGTAGACCATGGTGAGTTGCACCCAAACACCCAAATATAGAGTAAAACATGCCCTCCTTGGGCAAATCATATAGCTGGGGGTGCAATATATTTTTGTATGGTATCTACAAAAATATTAACATACATAATACAAAATTAACATCATTAATAAATAATAAAATATATTTTTGTATGGTATCTACAAAATATTATATTTTTTGATAGATTGTACTAATAGTTTGGTCAAACTGTACTTCGTTTGACTTTTCAAAAAAATAGCCTTCAGCTTTTTTTGATCGGAAATAGCCTTAAGCTTTGGGGTTGAAGTAGTATGTAATGGTCTAAATCATTCTGTTTGGGCTAACTACAACTCGTTACACCAAAAACCGAGGTTTGCTACAACTAGTGTTTTATTTTTGGGTTTTGTGCATCAACTACACCAAACATTGGTGTTATGGGTTTTTAAGTATTTTTTCTTTGAATAATTACTCTAAATATAAAAATATTGTCGGTTTAAAATTAGCATCATTTGAAAGATTTATCAATATAAATCCAACAATATAAATTAGATAAAATATAATTAAGAATTTTTGTTGCTCAATTTGTTATGTCAAAGTTCGTCTTGGAATGTGCATGCACCTTATTCCTTGGTCAAAGTTTGGTCAAGGTAGTAGAACCTTTTCTCAGATTTTTTTGTTACTCTCTCTCTCCCTATCTCCCTCTCTCTATATCCACAACACGCAAGGGTGGCTCCGACAACATGCAAGGGTGGCTCCGACAACACGCAAGGGTGGCTCCGTTGGTCTCGTGCCAAGCATAGTGTATTGCGACGCAACATGTATTCATGTCTCTGCTCAGAGTATGCTTCATTGTAAACTCTAATTATTACGGGTCACTTGCCTGTTTAGAAATTCATTGTGACCAGCTGCGAATCGATACGACAAGAAAAATCGTGGGCGTTCTTGGTCATTTTGCAGAGCTCCTAGGCCAGAGACTAGCTTATAGTACTGAGAAGAGCAAGGACTAGAATGAATATTGAATCAATTGAGGAGTGCGGCGGCGACTCCGTTCTGGTCCCCACCACAACCACAGAACCACTACCCCCCGCCAATCTCCGCCATTACCCGCAGACGCCGAGTAGCATCGACGGATCGTTTCTAGGTGAGAGGAGAGAAAAGATGAAGTATATATTGTAATCAGAAATACATTGAGATTGGTTTATACAAATCACGCATAATATCTGGAAATATAGTACTCTCCATTCATATATCTTGCGCAATACACATCGGGCTGGCCAAGAACGGCTTTATACAAACAAAACACTACAATATAATACAGAGTACTAATAATATGACGGCTACAGGGAGAACGTAAACTGCAATGCGGATTTGGCAGAGGGCAAACCCGAGAGGTTAACTATGAAGAAGATACACCACAGAGAGATAAACACCTATGTAGTGATGCGACACACACATCACAACACACGCAGGACGACACAGTCGCCCGGTCGATGACTAGATAAGCTGCACGATAGGCCCAATCAGCGGCTGGTTGGGGTTGTGGATACAAGACTGTTACCTGCCAAAACCCACCGGCGGGCAATGGTTAAGCAACACGAAGAGCCGGGAAGCTCCCAAGGCCGCTTAGTGGACCTTGGCACTTCGCGTCGTCCCGCAAGTCTTCCAGCCACGACACGGCGGTTGCTCGGGCGTGCCACCCGACCTAGACCCGATCAGGAAGGTGTTAGATTGCTTCGATTGTTCCTGCATGGTAGACACGTAAACATTAAATACGAGCCCTATCGGCTCTCAGGTTGCCCTGTGGATCGGCTCAAAGAGCCGATCGCCCCATGGTTCACGTTGGATTTGCAATGGCATGGGGATCCTGCTTGATCAAAACAAAGCTAAACCAATCTACGACAGTTTAGGGTTTTCACCGCATAACCGGAACGTCCTACGCGTAGTCGGGCCTAGCAGATACGGAAGATGATGAAAACTACCCCTACAAGAGGCCTAAAAACCAACATTACGTTAATTCCCGGAACATCCCTTGTAGGAACGGTAAACAACACCTAACGCGCTACCGGATCGTCCGACCCCAGCATAAGGCCTAACTATGCGGATATTAAACTAATCCTTGAAGAACAAGGAGCAACTATAACGGATCGGATCTACTAAGTAACGATCAAGCAAGATGCTGCCCTTACACCCAGATAGGTGTAAGGGCAGCTAGGTGTAGAGGGACGGCATTGCCAAGCAGATATGCACGAGAAAGCATCAATGCAAGCCCCTAAACACCTAATGATAAGTAGTGCTGCTCGCTATCAACAACGCTTCAGCACGAGCAACACAGGGTAGACGAATAAACGCGTACTGCCTAGATCGCGAGATGCGATCTAGGCAGCATGATGCTTACCCGGAAGAAACCCTCGAAGGAAGGGGTGGCGATGCGCCTGATTTGTGTTTGTTGTGAACGTGATTGTCCTCCTTTCTCGATAACCCTAGATACATATTTATAGTCCAGGGGACTTTCTAATTGAGGCGTGCACCTAACCGTGCACGGGCCAAACTCTATCTGTTAATTCTAAATACGATGCGATCTACTATATTACAGATACACGGGCAATCTAGCCCAAACTTGGTACACAAGGCCGATTCATGCATTTCTTCCATATATATTCTTCCAGCCCATCTTCAATCGCGGCCCACATCTGATCCGGTCAAATTCTGGTGATAACACATGCCCCCCTGGTTTTGGAAATGACATTTCCAAAATCATTACGCTTTCTTTTGTCGGGTCATGTCGTGGCGGAGACGAAGCTACCGCAGATATCCTTCATTACGATGCCTTGCCTCTTCCACTTCTCCGCGTGGCTCGCGAAATTTTTACGTTGGGCACAACTTCCTCGAAACTAGCTGTGGCATTGAATCTCCCCATATCCCCTTTATTTAACCGTTCTAAACAGTTCGCTTCTTCATCCCCTTTGCATTAGCACCAAAAAACCCTCCTGCGCCACCATGTCTTCTTCCTCCTCTTCCTCTTCCGGTCTTTCCTATGGGTCTTCCTACTCCCGCGAGACGCCGGAGGACATACGCGCACCAGAAGAATGGGACCAGGAAGACCACGCCTCCTCCATCTGGTCCGAGGACGATCAGTCTTTGACCAGCGGGGATGAAGATCTCCAGTTCCTCGCCGATGGAGAATTGGAATCGGAAAGCGAGGATGACCTGTTCCCCTGGGACGGCTGCCCCTCCTCTGAAGAAGAGGAGGAGGAAGACGACGACGACTCCCTCGAGGGTTACCCGCCAGCGAAACGCCTCCGCATGTGGTGGGACGACGATGACAGCGATGATGAAGAAGAGGATGAAGCTCCCGTAGAGGGCTACGGGAGCAGTGACGAGGAGCCCGCCGGCAGCAGTGTCGGTGAGAGCTCCGAGGATGATGACGAGGGCAGCGACGGCCCGTAGACTAGGATCTACTAGTGTAGGCCTAGTAGTAGTAGTTTGGTCAACAGACCCTTCTTTTGTTCTTCCTCCTCGAGTAATCGGCTCTTTCCTTGTAAGAAATCCCATAATTAATGAAGAAAATATCTCTAAGCCGATTTCCTTTCGTGCGATTCCGCCGATTGTTAATTTAATCAACGCTCAATGAGCCGATGGCAACGCATCGGTCTCTTATGATAAATTTCGAAATAGATCTGTTCGGATCCCCAAATTCCGATTGAACAGGTCCAAATCGCAATCATGCAACCTTAGATCTTGGAAATCCAAATCCCCTGAGCTTTAGCTTTAATCGGCAAAATTCCAGAATCAATGCTTTTATGAGAACTCTAGGACCATTGCTGAAAACCTTGATCGCCCACAACTTTCCTTGTGATGCTCTGTTCCTTTGCAGCAACAAACTGGTCTAGAGCCTATCAATGATAATGGCTCCCCCTTCAAGCTCCTCTGACCAGCTCCAATGGTTCCTCTCTTCAATAATTCACCACTGTTTTATAACAATTGTGGTGCGGAGCTAGCCGATTTTAACCAAAAATCGGCTCCCAAGAGCAAAGGATCTTCAGGGGCAGCTGCCCACGAGCCTCATTAAGGCAAGAATAAAGGTGAGCCATCCACACGGGTCGCCATCGGCTTCCAAGTTGTAGCGCGAGTCGGCCGATTCCAACGAAATCGGCTCTCCAGAGTAAAAATATTTCAGGGTGAGCTGCCCCCCGAGCCTCTTCCGTTCAATTCCTGCGCCTTGCTGATCAGATCGGCTCATCATCTTTGGCAGGCTGATGCAACTTCCGGTGAGGATGTTTTAAATTCCTGATGCCCTCCAAACTCTGGAAGTAACAACCTCTGAAAGTGACAGCTGCCAGATCGCCATCTTGGCCACGCTCCAGGCAGAAATGCCATAGCCGATTGCTTCACCATCGGTTGTCCTCATGGTCCTAGAAGAGATATGCTCCCTTCGTTGGGTTCATCCTTAATCTGCTGACCTTGTCGTTGGTCAGGGTTGTGACCCCTCAGAGTTGCTCCAGTTGATATTGCGGACAAACATTAGCGTCTTCAATGAGAAAAAGACAATTCTGGTCACCAAAACTAACGCTTCTGCTGGCACCGCTGAGCCTCTTGAGTCGATGACCATGCATCGGCTTTTTATCCTTAAGTCGTTGTCTGCGCATCGGCTGTGTTTTAAAAAAATTAAATTTTTTACGGCCGATTTGCTCATGTATCGGCCCCCATACCTCAATACCCATCATCATCAAAGAATATATCTTGAGCTGCCGGGCATTTGACAGCCACTTCAAACTTCGTCTCCTCGTGTTCTATCCTTCTATGTGCCCCCCGAGCCGATTCTGTCAAGTAATTGATGGTATCGGCTCTTCAGGCATCTGTTGGATCAATGCTGAACACAGACAAAACATATGTCGAGGATAATTTTGGCCGATTGCTGGAATCGGCCTCCTTCTTCATTGCAATGCTTGACGATGGTTTGCAATTACTTGGAATTCCACTGTAGCTACGTGGCGTGCTTGAGATAAGATTTTTGCTTTTCATTTTTTGGGGCCGATCGCAAGGATCGGCCTTGCCACGTACGTCCAATGTCTTGGACCTGCTACTCTGTCGGGATTATGGAGACCATGTTTGTATCAGCCGATGCCTGTGCATCGGCGTCAGCCGATGCCTGTGCATCGGCTTTCGTCTGTTTAGGGCGCCATACTTTCTTTGGCGGGGCGCGCCTTTGTCTCCAGGGTTTGCTGAATTTTCACGGCCAGATCGGGCCATGCCTTCCTTAACGTGTACAGGTACTGTGCCTCGGCTTCTTCCAGGTTTCGCAGCCGCTGCACCCTACGCTTCTGAGAATGGCTGAGTCCATCAGGGCACCACCTAGGCCGGCTATACCTATCTTCTTCTCCCTCTGACTCCTCAAAGTCTTCTTCTTGAGATGACTCAGCTCGTTTATTATGAGGTGGGAGAGGCCCTAGACGCTCGAACACTGAAACCTCATTCGCTCTCTTCCTTTGTTGTTTGCATTTTGGGCAATTCTCGATTGTTGGCAATCGGCTCATTCCTGAATCCTAGCAATGTTTGAAGAAAGGACAGTTCCAATGCCTATCCATGTTGTCTGGCTCCCTTGACCTCCCTCTAGCGTGATGCTCATACCCGTCGTTGTTTCTGTCGTGCTGACGATACCTCCTGTCCTCTGCATCAGACCGACGATATCTTTCATCGTATTCGTCGTAGCGCCGACGTCGGTCATACTGCTGCTCATATTTGTTGAGGAGATGCACGGAGAGTGGGCGTTGATACCGTATGCTTCTCACCTCCTTCTCGGTCAGGTACCGTCTGTCATCATCTTGGGGCCGGTCGCGTGGAACGGCCTCCTCTTTGTCCTTGCCACGGGAGTGGCTGCTCTCTGCTTCGTCTTTGCCATGGCGGCTTGGAAGCCCTGCCATGTTGACACCAAAGGAGAACTCTGGCTTCCTTATGGAGTGGCTTAGGTCCACCATGTTGACGTCAGGAAACGGACGCATGTCTACCTTCATGGCAAACTGTCCGAAAGTTAATTGGCCTGATTCTATCACCATCTGAATTTGTGCGCGCAGTACTTTGCAGTCGTTGGTGGTGTGAGTAAACGTATGATGCCATTTGCAGTATGGTCTACCGTTCATCTCTTGTGCCGTAGGGGTCTTGTGGCCTTCGGGTAGCTTCAACTGTTTCTCTTTCAGTAGCAGATCGAAAATCTGCTCAGCTTTGCTCACGTCAAAGTCAAACCCTCTTGGAGGCCCTGGAGGATTTACCCATTTGCAGGACATGGGCACTGCCGTCCAAGTCCATTCAGCCACTGCGACTTCCTGATCTTCCGCAGAATCTTCATCTTCATCAGCATTGACCTGGCTTATCGTGCGCTTGTACTTGTCTTGGTACAGTTCTGGATGGCGCTGTTCATATGAGGTCAGTCTATGTACCATGTGCGCCATCGAGTTGTACTCCACTTGGAACGTCAGGTCCTTGAATGGCGCTGCGAGGCCTGCCACGGCCAGCTCGACTGCTTCTTTCTCAGATAAATGAACCGAATAACATCGGTCCTTGACAGCTCTGAAGCGCTGAATGTATTCAGACACTGTCTCTCCTCGCCTTTGCCGAACCTGTGCTAGTTCGGCAATACCAGCTTCAGTAGCTTCTGAATGATATTGTGTGTGAAATTGTTCCTCTAGCTGCTTCCATGATCGCACTGAATTTGGCTGCAACGAGGTGTACCATCCAAAAGCTGGACCGGTGAGAGATTGCGAAAAGAACCTCACACGTAGCGAATCCGATGCTGAAACCATGCCCAGCTGGGCCAAGTATCGGCTCACATGCTCGATCGAGCTGGAACCTTCTGATCCACTGAATTTTGTGAAGTCAGGTAGCCGATACTTAGGTGGTAGTGGGATCAGGTCAAATTCATTGGGGTACGGCTTGGAATAGCCGATTATTTTCTTCTTCGGCAGGATGCCGAACTTGTCTCTCAAGACTGCAGTGATCTGATCCGTGGTGGAGGCAGTAGTAGCTGAGCTTTCATGAATTGGTGCAGTGGCATATTTAGCTAGCCACGCCTGTTTCTCAGCGTCTGCTCCCAAACTCCCCGCTGCTGCAGCCGTCCCTCCTGCCGGAACAATTGCTCCTGCTCCGGCAAACCCTCCTGTTGGAGCCTGGATCGCCTGCGTCCAGCTGTTGCAGTCCGGCACGAACGTGCACACGTATCCGTGTGGGATCTCCTTGGGCGGCTCATATAAGAACTGGTAGTCGCCCGGATCTCCTCCAACCTTGTAGACAACGTATGCCGGTGAACCTTGTTGCTGTGGAGCTGCCATCGCGTACGGCAATGGTGTCCTGGTGTGGAGTTGCATCTCTCCCTGGTGAGTCCCTAGAGCAGGTCCTGAAGGGGAATACTGATGCTTCATGACCTCTTGCACCACATGAAGCGCAACGCGCTCCAAAGTATTTACCAAGCTCTCAGAATGCCGATGCAGCGAATGAGCCACCACGTAGTTGATTTCCTGTCGCAGGGCTCTGGTACGTTCCTCTGAAGGGAGAGACAGATCCAACCCCTCGAGGACGCCTTATGGTGTGAATCCTTTGAACCTGATGCCGTGCGAACGGGTCTTCTCAAAGGAGCCGATGAGTTCGGCTTCAACGATGGCCTTCAGCTCATCGTACTTCTTCTTGTGTTCCGGAGGCAGATCCTCGTACTTGATCTGTTCCTCTGCCATCTCGGATGCCGGTGTTGACGTGGATGTTGTAGAAGATGTCCCACCGGGCGTGCCAGAATGTGTTACCTGCCAAAACCCACCGGCGGGCAATGGTTAAGCAACACGAAGAGCCGGGAAGCTCCAAAGGCCGCTTAGTGGACCTTGGCACTTCGCGTCGTCCCGCAAGTCTTCCAGCCACGACCCGGCGGTTGCTCGGGCGTGCCACCTGACCTAGACCCGATCGGGAAGGTGTTAGATTGCTTCGATTGTTCCTGCATGGTAGACACGTAAACATTAAATACGAGCCCTATCGGCTCTCGGGTTGCTCACTGTGGATCGGCTCAAAGAGCCGATCGCCCCATGGTTCACGTTGGATTTGCAATGGCATGGGGATCCTGCTTGATCAAAACAAAGCTAAACCAATCTACGACAGTTTAGGGTTTTCACCGCATAACCGGAACGTCCTACGCGTAGTCGGGCCTAGCGAGATACGGAAGATGATGAAAACTACCCCTACAAGAGGCCTAAAAACCAACATTACGTTAATTCCCGGAACATCCCTTGTAGGAACGGTAAACAACACCTAACGCGCTACCGGATCGTCCGACCCCGAGCATAAGGCCTAACTATGCAGATATTAAACTAATCCTTGAAGAACAAGGAGCAACTATAACGGATCGGATCTACTAAGTAACGATCAAGCAAGATGCTGCCCTTACACCCAGATAGGTGTAAGGGCAGCTAGGTGTAGAGGGACGGCATTGCCAGGAAGATATGCACGAGAAAGCATCAATGCAAGACCCTAAATACCTAATGATAAGTAGTGCTGCTCGCCATCAACAACGCTTCAGCACGAGCAACACAAGGTAGACGAATAAACGCGTACTGCCTAGATCGCGAGATGCGATCTAGGCAGCATGATGCTTACCCGGAAGAAACCCTCGAAGGAAGGGGTGGCGATGCGCCTGATTTGTGTTTGTTGTGAACGTGATTGTCCTCCTTTCTCGATAACCCTATATACATATTTATAGTCCAGGGGACTTTCTAATTGAGGCGTGCACCTAACCGTGCACGGGCCAAACTCTATCTGTTAATTCTAAATACGATGCGATCTACTATATTACAGATACACGGGCAATCTAGCCCAAACTTGGTACACAAGGCCGATTCATGCATTTCTTCCATATATATTCTTCCAGCCCATCTTCAATCGCGGCCCACATCTGATCCGGTCAAATTCTGGTGATAACAAAGACCCATGCACCCTTACGCATACTAGCAGTGTCGCCAACAAGGTGGACGTGGCCATGGAGAGCTGCAACATCTGCCGGGTACCTGAATTCGGCGTACAGAGCATGTCAGGCTTGGCTGCCCCAATGTACGCGATACAAGCCCAGGTCCGGGAATATCATGTTGAGGAGAGCAGTAGCAGCATCAAACAAAATGGCAGGGCCGCCATTGGGATAAATCCGGATGACGTTCCCCGTCGACGCAGGCTCCGGACACAAGAACACCACACCATGCAACACCGTAGCCACCGCCACCACCATAGCAAAACCTGGGAGACGAGTGGAAATGAACTTATCGCTGAGGAAAAAAAGGAAAGGAAGCTAGTGCAGCTGTATTGGGTCGAACATACCCTTTATATATAGTACGAGCCAAACCCGAGATCTCGTAGAGCACGCGTTTTAGTATAGGAGGAGTATTAGGCGCCATGTGTGCACCATCCAATAAATTAAATTCCTTTGCCACTGCCACTGCGTCGTCTCCTCCCTCCCTCCTTTTTCCCCGTCGTAACAAATATTTTGGAAGGTGTGGCAGACGATAGAGGGGAAAGGAGTATATATGCTCCCTATTTGTTAGAACGTTGGTGCGGAGTATGTTAATTGGGGATATCGGCTGATGGCGTGTGCTTGATGGAAGCGGTTGGGAAACCCCAAGAGGAGGTGTGATGAGCATAATGGCAAGTTTTCCCTCAGTAAGAAATCAAGGTTTCATCGACCAGTAGGAGAAAGATGTGACTTCTGAAGGTGTTGCTGGCTGACTATTGGCAGGGCGCACTACGGGATCAGCAACATAGTGGAACCTGCAACACAACCAAAATACTTTGTCGCAACTTACAGTGAGGTTGTCAATCTCACCGGTTTCCTAAACACAAAGGATTAGACGTATCGAGTGGAAAGAGATGTTTGCAGTAATTAAAGTGAACAGAGCTTACGGAAAGTAATGAGAATAGGATTGCAGTGGATGAATTTATCAGTGTAAAGGAAAGGACCGGCGTCCACAGTTTACTAGAGGTGTCTCTCCATAAAGATAAATAACATGATGAGTGAACAAATTACAGCTGGATAATTGACAGAATATCGACCATACATGACAACATGATTACTATGAGATTCGTTTGGGAATTACAGCATAATACATAGACCGTAATCCAACTGCGTCTATGACTAATAATCCACCTTCCGGTTATCATCTGAACCCCTTCCAGTATTAAGTTGCAAGCAACAGATTATCGCGTTAAGCAATGTGTGTAAAGTAAACAATAGAATTACCCTTGGATAAAACATTGTTGTTTTCTCCCTAGTAGCAACAACACATCTATAATCTTAGAAGTTATTGTCAGCCTCCAAGAAAACTAGAGGCATGAACCTACTATCGAGCATAAATACTCACTCTTGGAGTCACAAGCATCTACTTGGCAAGAGTATATACTAGCAACGGAGAGCATGCAAGATCACAAATAACATATGACAAGAATATATAATCGATCTCAACATAGATTGGCATACCCGATGCAAATTATGAAGATGGACCAGCACAAGGACTCGACGAGCTGAACCCGCAAGGAATATAAACTTGGACTACAAGGAAAGAAGACTCCAGTACAAACCCTACTAGGACTCTTGTAAACCCTACCTTGGATGATATATAAAGCCAGGCAGGGGAACCCCTTAGGGGAGGCATATTCAGAAACATAGATCATAGAGGCGACACGCCTAGACATCGCAACCCGCAGATTAGAACTAGACTAGATCCAACAACTCCGTCTATGGCGGCCCCCTGTACACATATATTCATATAGTGGATTGCTAGCAGGACGTAGCGATCCTCCACCGCGGGGACGTGAACCTGGGTACGTCGTGTACCGTCTCACTCCCGGAACTTCCATCGTCGCCTTTCTTTAAAACCCAAGCCCCTCATGGTGGGCATTGCCGAGAAACCGCCTCGTCAATAGGCGCCGTCTGTGGGAAAGCGTCGGCTGGATTTTATCATCCGGGCGGGATACGCCGATTTCATCATCAAGATCGTCAGCATCGGCTTCGTCATCAATGATCACCATATCCTGTGTGCGTCATCAATGATCACTAGATCCTATGTGCCTGATTCATCTGCTTCTTCGTCAACAAACCGCGACGGCAGCTTCACCTTTGCAAGATCGGCTAATCAAGTTAATCAGAACAAGTCAAGGGAAAAAAGTTTACGCGGACACGCGTGCATCACCCAACCAAGGATACAAGCAGCTCATGTCCTAAGGAAAAGGATTAATCAATCATCAGCCTTGCTACTCCTTCACGTGAAGGCCGGACCACAAGGGCGAAAGTACTTATGGCCTCATAAGTAGAAGAAAGAAGTTCGGCTGGAAAGCTTCAACGCTGCGTACCAGTCAAATTGACAAAACAACGATCGTGGAGTTGCTTCTTTCTTTGATTTCAGGTGGGATCAAGTTCAAGGAGAGAAAGCGTATACTTTTACTAGACACGATGGACTTCTGATCACCAACAACTCCGCGTGGATACAAGTTTCCAAACGAAGAAGAAAAGGCATACGGATCTGATTAAGCCATCCGAGAAAATTAGATGAACAAACCGTGTTAGTTTGGGAGTGCAAATTGCAAGTTCATCAACGACTCGCCTGACACAAACCTGCTGCTTCAAATTCGTCATCCGACTTCATCAGCGACGGTCGTCCGATACAAAAATATCAGGTGCTACCTTTTCAATTAATTACTACTCACAAATTTTATTTCGTCAAATATTTTTTGGCTCGTACTATTATTTGTGCGCAGGTTTTTTGAGCCGTAATATAATTGCAGATTGAGGCAAAAATTCGATTACTCTGTTCAGTCGACCGCGCCCGCTGTCGCGCACTTGCCGTACTCGGAGGCTTGCGTGTCACAGACCCGACGTTATGGACTCAATAAATTCGGATGCTCACCCGCCGCGGATCGGCCATATCAACTGCGTCCACTTCATCGGTCATGTCAGCCAGGCGCAGCATGGACTATCTTTGATGGCGCAATTATTTCGGCTGCGCCCGCCGCATGGACTATCTCTGGTGGCGCAATTATTTCGGTTGCGCCCGCCGCATGGACTATTTCTGGCCGCGTATCTATTTCGTCTGCACCCGCAGCATGGGCTATCTTTGGTGGCGCAATTATTTCGGCTGCGCCCGCAACATGGACTATATTTGATCGCGCAATTATTTCAACTGCGTCCGCCAGATCAAAAATTGATTACTTCGCCTGCGTCCGCAATGCGACCTGTTTCCATATTGGCTTCGCTGTAGCCGAGCTAATGGATTTATCTTCTTGGGCTCTGGATACATCTTCTCCCCATGAATTCTCGGGTCAATGGCTTCATCACCTATGATTACTCGATGGACTTATCTTCTTCGGCTCTGGATATATCTTCTCCCCATGAAATCTCGGGTCAATGGCTTCATCATCTATGATTACTCGATGGACTTATCTTTTTCATCTCTGGATATATCATCACATATGGTTATTAATGGATTTATCTCCTACGGCTATATAATATTGATCCGATATACTATCAGGTCAATGGATTCATCATCTGGAATATTCAATGGATATCATATTATATAATATTGACCCGATGCGCTCCTGTCGGGAGCGCTGGAATTACTCGGGGGCTCTTGGAGTATGTTCAAACTATTGCGTTTACTCCCATCAGGAGTATTGGAATTCAAGAAGATTTGAAGACTCCTTACTCCCATCGGGAGCGCCGGTGTATTGGAATTCAAGAGATTTGAAGACTCCTTACTCCCATCGGGAGCGCCGGTGTATTGGAATTCGAAAGATTTGAAGACTCCTTACTCCCATCGGGAGGGCCGGTGTATTGGAATTCAATAAGATTTGAAGACTCCTTACTCCCATCGGGAGCGCCGGTGCATTGGAATTCAAGAAGATATGAAGACTCAAGTTTTGTTTCTTTGAAGAATTGCAGTAATTCGGGACACTGATAACCCACAAGTATAGGGGATCGCAACAGTCTTCGAGGGAAGTAAAACCCAAATTTTCTTGATTCAACACAAGGGGAGACAAAGAATACTTATAAGCCTTAACAACTGAGTTGTCAATTCAGCTGCACCTGGAAAAGCACTAGTAACAGGGGTGATGTGAAAGCAGCAGTAATATGAGAGCAATAGTAACAGTAACACGACAGCAGTAGCAGTAACACAGAGACAATGGCACCAGAAAATAGTTGATACTACTTCTAATGACATATAGAACCGAGTGAGTATTTGATGATGAAAGATGGACCGGGGTTCACAGCTATCTACACTAGTGGTAACTCTCCAATAACAAGTGACAAGTGTTGGGTGAACAAATTACAGTTGGGCAATTGATAGGATTGAAATAGCATTAAGACAGAACATCAAGTCTATTAATCATGTAGGCATGTTTTCCATATAGTCATACGTGCTCGCAATGAGAAACTTGCATAACATCTTTTGTCCTACCAGCCGGTGGCAGCCGGGCCTCTAGGCAAACTACTGGTAATTAAGGTACTCCTTTTAATAGAGCACCGGAGCAAAGCATTAACACTTGGTGAAAACATGTGATCCTCATATCTAAGCCTTCCCCTCCAGTTATCCCGATTGCTTGTCACTCTGGGGCCTCGGGTTCCGGACATAGACATGTGCAAACAACTTGTAGATACAATCTAAGCAATAATTATAGAGCTCAAATCTAAGATCATGCCACTCGTGCACTAGTGACAAGCATTAAACACAACAAGATTGCAGCAACAATAACTTCACAAACTTATATAGATAGACTGATCATAATGTAACAATTCATCGGATCCCAACAAACACAACACCGATTACATCAGATGGATCTCAATCATGTAAGGCAGCTCATGAGATCATTGTATTGAAGTACATGGGAGAGAGAGTACCAACTAGCTACTGCTAGAACCCGTAGTCCATGGGGGAACTTCTCACGGAGCATGATGGAGCGGTGGCGTCGATGGAGAAGGCTTCCGGGGGCACTTCCCCGTCCCGGCGGCGTGCCGGAACAGAGATTCTGTCCCCCGAAACAGAGTTTCGCGATGGCGGCGGCGCCCCTGGCACTAGTAGGAAAACCCTTATAGGCGGAGCTTAGTTCTGTGGCGCACCACAAAAAATGCGCAACAGAATGTTATTTTGTGGCGCACCAGACACGGTGCGCCACAGAAATAGCTTAATTTTGTGGCGCACCAACAATCCATGCGCCACAGAAACTTGGTGGGGCCCGCCCCAATCATTGGTTTCACTATTTCTGTGGCGCACAGGATCACGTGCGCCACAGAAATAAGACATTCTGTGGCGCACTGGACCTGGTGCGCCACTGAATTAAGACATTCTGTGGCGCACGTGGGATGGTGCGCCACAGAAACTACGCATTTCTGTGGCGCACATGAGTTCCATGCGCCACAGAACTTTTTTTGGCTCCCCACGCAACTCCAACCCCCCGGTGGATCGCCTTTTTTACCTCTGTAAAAAATAAAAGAAATAGATAAAAATTTCAAAAAATAAATTCCTTCAAGATGCCCATGTATTATGTCATCTTTTACCACTGAGAACTAACAAACATGAATTTCGACTTTTTTTGCAAAATTGAGTGGGAAAATCATCAAACTGGATTTCTGGTTGCATACGAACTCGAAAAAAGACGCATAATATATCAAAATGTTCCCGATTGGACAATTTTTAGAATCTCCAAATTCGAAAAGAGTAAAAAGTTACGGGCAATTAAAGATTTTTTGCTGCAAAATACAAAAAAAGAAAAAAAAAATTCTGTGGCGCACCAAGTGCCCATGCGCCACAGAATTAACGTCCGAAATTTGAAATTTCTGGCGCCCACTTCTCCCTCTCTCCACTTCTCCATTTCTCCCCTTCTCCACTTCTCCTCTTCTCCCCTTCTCCACTTCTCCTCCACTCCTCCTCTCCTCCTCTCTTCCTCTTCTCTTCCTCCACTTCTCCACTCCTCCTCTCTCCTCTCTCCTCTCCTCCACTTCTCCACTTCTCCTCTCTCCTCTCCTCCACCGGCGACCAACTCCGGCGACCTCCACCGGCGATCACGACCAACACCTCCTCCGGCGACCACCTCCTCCACAACAACCACCTTCTTCGGCGAGAACCACCACCACCACCTCCTCCTCCTCTACCACTACCACCTCCTCCTCCTCTACCACTACCACCACCACCAGCACCACCACCACCTCCACCTCCACCTCCACCTCCACCTCCACCTCCACCTCCTCCTATTCCACCACCACCTCCACCTCCTCCTATTCCACCACCACCACCACCTCCTTCGGCCGGCCTCATCCTCCACCCACACCACCCACCTCCGGCGACCTTCCAGTAAAATTAAAAAAAAAACGGCGGCCCCAGATCTAGATCTAGATCTATATCTGGCCGCCACTTTTTTTGAAATTTTCAAAAACATTCTGTGGCGCACCGGCGGTGGTGCGCCACAGAAATAAGACTTTCTGTTTCTGTGGCGCACCGCCGCCTGGTGCGCCACAAAAATAAGACTTTCTGTGGCGCATGGGCAGGTGCGCCACAGAAACCTTATTTTTGTGGCGAGAATTCTGTGGCGCACCGACCATGCGCCACAGAATCAATTTTTGGTGCGCCACTGATGAGGCTTTTCCTACTAGTGTGGAGTCTTTCTGGAGTATGGTTGATTGTTATAGGGTTTTCGTGTCGCGAGGGATTATATAGGCGAAGAGGCGGCGCGAGGTGTGCCAGAGGGGTCCACCCCATAGCTGGGCGCGCCCCCCTCCTTGGCCGCGTCGTCAGGTGGTGTGGGGCCCCCTTGGCCCCTCTCCGTCTCTCCTTCGGTGTTCTGGGTCCGTCTCGGTAAAATAAGAGGTTCGGCTTTTGTTTCGTCCAATTCTGAGAATATTGCCCGAACAGCTTTTCTGGAACCAAAAACAGGAGAAAACAGGAACTGACACTTCTGCATCTTGTTAATAGGTTAGTCCCGGAAAATCCATAAAAACATTATAAAGTGTGAGCAAAACATGTAGGTATTGTCATAAAACTAGCATGGAACATCAGAAATTATAGATACGTTGGAGATGTATCAGACACCCGAACTACATCGTCAGGAACTTTGTTCGTATATTACAACGAACATCGGTTCGATCGAAAATACGCCCAGAGATTGCACTCTAAAAATCCTCTGAAATTATGAGTTCTATGATGCAAAATCAATGGGGACCTTGCTCTTTTCCTTTGCTATAGATGCCTCAAAGAGTGCCGCAGATAGAAAGGATCATGAGACACGTACGAAAACGACCCACGCTCGATACTTTAAACTACAGAAGTATCAAAGAGCGACAGAGTCATCGGCAGATCTAGTGCCACCGATCTATTCGGGAGCTGCTGTCAAGT
The DNA here is from genome assembly GCF_022539505.1 of Lolium rigidum. Lineage (NCBI taxonomy): Eukaryota > Viridiplantae > Streptophyta > Magnoliopsida > Poales > Poaceae > Lolium > Lolium rigidum. Next base: position 265,818,526 of record NC_061512.1, on the reverse strand, counting down.
CATGCATCGGTTGAAAGCAAAGTTGCTCATACAACAGGTTTAGCAAAACCTGCAACACGAGCTGATCACTCAAATAATTTGCTGCCGATAAACTTACAAACAATGGCATCAACGATGCTCAAGGTGCATTAAGAATTTCCCCTTGAAATAAACAACAATGTGTCAACGGCACCTGAAGAAAACTATAAACATCGGGTTGCTCGACTTGAGTCTACTCACGGTTGCAAGCATCAGTGCCCAGACTCGGGGGCTACTTCCATCGGGAGCGCTGGACGCGCACCCGATAAAATTATCGGCTCCTCCGGGATATCACCCCAATTATCGGCTCCTCTGAGATATCACCCCAATTATCGGCTCCTCTGAGATATCACCCCAATCATCGGCTCCTCTAAGATATCACCCCAATCATCGGCTCCTCTGAGACATCATCCAAATCATCGGCTCCTCTAGGATATCATCTAAATCATCGTCTCCTCCGGGATATCATCTAGATCATCGACTCCTCTGAGACATCTACGGTATTTGACTTAGCATTTTTTACACCCTGTACATAACTATTTCATATTCATCTACAGGCTCGGGGGCTACTCCCATCGGGAGCGCTAGTTGCGCACCCGATAAAAAAATGGAAGCCTCGTCGACAATGAAGAATAAACCCGAAGATATCAACATCAAGATCTTCGAGTAGTACAACTTGAGTCTATGCGTGGCTGCACCCGCCCATAGACTCGGGGGCTACTCCCATCGGGAGCGCTTCGCGCACCCGACAAAAAGAAACTTCGACTCTGCATCAAGCACAAGATTCAAGATTCAGCAGATGACCAAGATATTCGGACGATGACAACTTTAGTCCCTGCCCGAAGCATCACTTCGGCCAGACACTCGGGGGCTACTGATGTGGGCATAACCCTTTGGGTACTCGACATTGGCATACCCGATGCAAATTATGAATATGGACCAGCACAAGGACTCGACGAGATGGACCCGCAAGGAATATCAACTTGGACTACAAGGAACACTACTAGAAATTAGCTTATAGCCGCATTTCTTACCGCCGGCAAATACGATTTAAAGATGCCAGCGGTAAGACCTTCCAGGGTAGCCTCACCTTACCGGCGGCGGTTTGGTCTAGGAGATGCGAGGGGTAATCTAATTACCGCCGGCGAAATCGATTCGCATACCCCGGGGGTAAAGTGGGGTCGTGTGGGTCATTTAGGCGAAAAATACCGCCGGCATCTATTATTCCTTTTCGCCGGGGATAAAGGAGACCATGACCCATGTCAGTACAGCACCCACCTTTGATTTTTCTCATCAGCCACAGAAGACCACGACCCATCTCTTAACTGCTCTCTCTTTCTCACATCTAGATCGGGGCAAAAGAGGAGTTGAGGTCACCGGCAGCCACCATCTGCAACCAGCACCGCCGCCTCCCCTAGCTTCACCGCCTCCCTCGGCTCGACTCGCCACATCCCCCAGCTCGCCTCGGCCCCGATTCCCCCTCCGCCGGGGAGGACGCCCACCTCCACCACGAGCTGCGGGGCCCCTTCTCCATGGCGCGCCGCAGGAGGACGCCCAACTCCGCTTCCGCGCCAGCCCCGTGCGCCTCCTCTTCCGCGCCGTCGTACAGGGACTGGTAAGTCATCGCTGTGGCTGGTCAGCTCCACCGCCCTCGCCGCGGCGTCGGCCCTCTTGCTCCGGCGCGACGTGGGGCGCGGTCCTCGCGGCTCGGCTTTGGGGTGCGGAAGAGGAGGAATCGGCGGCGGCTACCGCCGTGGCTGATGAAGGTGGAGCAGCTCGAGGAGGTCCTTGACCGGGGATTCGCCAGAGCCCCGCAAGCCGCGGAGGTTGGCGACCAGGCGGAGCGCGGTGACCGGGTCGGCGGCCCACGTTATTTTTTTTAAATCCTAAAAAAAATACCGCTGGCGTTTACAATTGAAACCGCCGGGGGTAATTCCACCTTACCGCTGGCGTTTACGAATATGCCGGCGATAGCACTTTACCACCGGCGAGGTGATCGCCGGAGAACAGGAAGGCGCCGGCGGTAGCGATTTCTGTGCGCCGGCGGTAAGCAAAATCCTAGTAGTGGAAAGAAGACTCCAATACGAATCCTACTAGGACTCTTGTAAACCCTAGCTTGGCTGATATATAAAGCCAGGCAGGGGAACCCCTTAGGGGAGGCTTATTCAGAAACATAGATCATAGAGGCGACACGCCTAGACATCGCAACCCGCATATTAGAACTAGACTAGATCCAACAACTCCGTCTATGGCGGCCCCCTATACACATATATTCATATAGTGGATTGCTAGCAGGACGTAGCGATCCTCCACCGCGGGGACGTAAACCTGGGTACGTCGTGTACCGTCTCGCTCCCGGAACTTCCGTCTTCGCCTTTCTCTAAAACCCAAGCCCCTCATGGTGGGCATTGCCGAGGAACCGCCTCGTCACTTGCTCTGTCCACTCGATCTTGTGCCTCTGTATTTCTCGCCACGTATGCCCGTGGAGGATCTCGCACCACCGTGGTGGGTCGAGGACTGTTTCTCCTTGGAGCGCTTTTAGGTTGTGGTGTGCTTGGACTTGCGAATGCTGCTCCCATGGCTCCAACTCCTGCCATGACCATCTGGTATAATGGCTCTCTCGGGTCCCGTGCCGGTGGTTTTGATGCTAGTATAAAGGCCTGTGTCGCCATATACCCGGCTTCCGGTGTTTTGGGGATGATATTCCCTCTTGTATCAATCAACATAAATGACATGTCGAGATTCTGTATCAGCTGCTCTCGCTCGTGCTCAGGTAAGTGTGCTAAGCGAGACCTTCCCCTGTCACATGCTGCTCTGTGATTGGATCCCGCAGTTCCGAATTGTCGACTTAGCTCTGCCCTTCTTCGACTTGACGCAGAAGCTGCGGCTCTCCTCTTGTAAATTTCGGCTCTCTGTTTTTCAAGTTCTCGTCCAGCACGGGCGATTTTGTATTGGTACGCTTGTAACTCTTCGGCCGTGGCAGTAACAGTCATCGGCTCCGTACCGTCCATGGCTCTTGTTTCTCTGCCTGAAGCTTCTTGTGGAAGTTGCACCCTCTGGCAAGGATCGGTTCCAACATATTTGTTTCCCAAACCTCGCGTGAGATTAGTGGGATCGATGTATGGATTTCCCAGATCATCGAAAGCCTTTGAAGCTTCATCCTCTTGACGACTTGACTCTCCGATTGCGTAGACTTGATGATATTTTAGAATTTCATCTTCTTCTTTAGGGTCGGTGACACCATCATATAGATCGGCGAGGACCTCCCGAACAGAATTAGATCTGTCGATGAAGTCGAAGCTGTCGACACTATCTGAGTCGCTGCTTATATTTGAGTCCGCAGACGACCCGAAGGACATGCTGCCGAAGATCTTGGCGAGTTTTCCGCTTGAAGTGGGACTGGTGAAGCTTGACGGCGAGATCTCTTCTTCGTCTGACTCGAACAATGATGATGATCCCGAGAAGTCAGAATCGACCGTGAATGATCCCGAAGAATCCGGAATCGTGAGACGGTGTGATCCCTCCTTTCCGACACGGATGTGGAATCTCCCGAACGTCATCTCCATGGGCTCCTCCAGATACGCATATGCATCCACATGGGAGGGCGGGTGAGGAACAAAATTGATGATACGTCTCAAATGTATCTATAATTTCTTATGTTCCATGCTACTTTTATGATGATACTCACATGTTTTATACACATTATATGTCATTATTATGCATTTTCCGGCACTAACCTATTGACGAGATGCCGAAGAGCCAGTTGTTGTTTTCTGCTGCTTTTGGTTTCGGAAATCCTACAAAGGAAATATTCTCGGAATTGGACGAAATCAACGCCCAGTGGCTTATTTTTCCACGAAGCTTCCAGAAGACCGAGGGAGAAATGAAGTGTGGCCACGGGGCACCACCACACTAGGGCGGCGCGGCCTAAGGGGGGCCCGCGAGGCCCTAGCGGGTGGGGCCCTCGTGACTCCTCCGACTCCGCCCTTCCGTGTAACACCCCAACTTTTGCAACCTTGTTTAATTGTCCATAATGCAAAAATCAGGGGGAACAAAAACTTTTTATAAAGACTAATTAGATGAAATGCCCTGTTCTGTTATTTATAATTGATTGCCTTGATCTGCTGGTAGGTGAATTGTTTTGATTTGCTTGTTGAGTTTTGTCTTGAGCTACCCCAAAACACAACACCCCTGGTGGTAAAACAGAACAACTTACCAAATAAAATACATGCGTGTGCCTACTTAAAACTCATCTTTGGTTTATAATCTAGCTCAAATCCATCCCTGGTTCAAAAATTGGGATCATCTACCCTTCTCTACGTCCTTCTCTTATACCCTAGTCAAAAACCCCTCCAACATCACAATTTTGGCTAAGTCCTGAAACTGTTATCAGGATCAGTTCTGGAACCCATGGATTAAGCCACCCATTGTCCTCTAAGGCAATGCACTTGGTCCTAGACCTACCTTATCATGAGCACTCCCCAACCTTGTCCTTGCCTTTAACCAAATCACTCTTATACCCACTTTTGCTTGTTGATTTCGAAGCCAAGTCAATAAGATGTTTTGGCAGGCTTAAAATGTTCCAACTTTGGCAGTTGTTTCTTAAGCACCCACAACTGTTATCGGTGATCTCAATGCATGGATCTCATATATGCAACACCCTATACCACTTCCACGTCTTGCATGTCCTATTATACCTTTACAATTCTTATTTTCACTTGATCTTCTACCCTATCCAGAGTATTAGCTCTAGATCACTTCTCCCTCTTTTACCTTTCGTTTTTCTTTAATCTAGTTGAATCCTCCCAAAACCAAGTGTGGGGATAAATTGCTACATTGTGTAATAATCATCTACCCTTGAGATATTTCTCCAAAAATTTATTCTTACTTTCTTTGGAAGAATATTTCCAAAACCCTATTTAATATCTTCTTTAGTTTTTCACTACAAAACCACTTCTAGTTTTATCTAAGCATTTTTTTTCAGATAATAGGGATTGTGGATGGTATTTGGTATCACCCCATTTCCTTCAACCCAAAAATAATTTCTATAAAAGTATTTATTTTATTCTTCCTTTTAAATACATATTTATGGCACTTATGCAAACTCCTGCATATTGATGCTCTTTTAAGATTTTGAGAAAACTCTATCTTGCTTAATAAATCAAGTGGAAAATTTTAAATAAAAACCAATTTGCCAAAAACCTTGAGAGTGAGACATAAGCCCTTTTTTTTCCCTTATTCCCACCACTTGGTATCTCTATTTAAGAGTCTTTCCTTCTTTCTTCTACATGGAAATGGTTGATCTTCCATCCCATTCTTCTTCCAAGAAATCTCCATGAAGTGATCCAAGACCTTAGCTAGCCATAGTATCAAAACCCAAAATCCTTCTATGTGTCACCACTATTACTTCTCGCCAAAACTTTGTTTCTCTTTATTCAAAATTCAACTTGAATTCATTCTTATCCCATTTGGCTCATACAATTAAAAAAAAATCTTGGATCAAACCTTCACCATCACTACATTCTCCCGTTGATTTGAATATTCCTAACTTTGCAAATCTTGTGGCAATCATTGGTCAACACTACCACCATGCACCATATGTCTTCTCCTCCTCTCTTCTTTTTCCCTCCAAAAAGTATCCCTCTAATATGCATGTGGTGGCCGGGCCATTTTTCTTGGCACCAGCCGGTGCACCACCTCTTGGCCCGACCCCAACCCCACCAGGACCTCCCTCTGGACCCTCTCCCCCCTCCCAAACCGAGGCCCAAGTCGAGTAGCCCTCAGCCCTCAGCCCACACCACCCCAAAAACCCTACACCGTAACAGCACAAGCACAAGCACGCTCTGGAATACATCTCCCGCTCGACTCCCTCTCTTCCCGCGCTCCTGCTGACGCAAGCACTTATGTCACGCTCCAGCACCGCCCTACGTCAGCCCTCGCCTCCCCATTGGCCCCAGCCACCGCGAGCTCGCTCTCCCGTTGGCCACGGCCACCACCCGTCGCTCTCGGCTCGGCTATAAAAAGCCCGCCTCTGTCGATCCTCTTCCTCACAGCAACCCCCACTCCACCCTCTCACTTCCCCAGTTCTAGCCCGTGGACGCTGCAACGCTGCTCTGGCCGCGTGCTCGCCGGAAAGCGCCACCGTTGCCGGGGTTGCCGCGTGCATGGCGAGCAGGAAGAGCTCGGCCCGACTCCCTCTTCTCTCCCTCTCTGTTACCCCTGTGCGTGTCTCTCTCTCTCTGTGCGCCTAACCCGCTCCTCATGCTGCCCAGGACCCCATGTAGCTCGCCGCCGTCGCCATGGCCGAAAGCACCTGCGGAGACATGGCCGCCGGGAGGAGCAGCCGCTGCAGGGGAAGGAGGCGCCGCCAGACGCGCGCCCTGGAAGCCCCCGACCCGCCGCTACCCCGCCCAGCCCCGCCGTCGGCCGCCGCGCCCTGCAGGTGAGCCCCCAGCCGCCCTGCCTTCTTTCCCGTCCGCCACGAGCGTGTGCGTGGTCACGGGAGGGAGACGACCCCGAGCGTGCGTGCATGGGCCGCTTGGCCACTAGGCCATGCAGGCTGGCCCACCCGGGGCCCCCTCTCCCCTTTCTTTTTATTTTGCTTTATTTCCTCCTGCCACCTGGACTTCTCTCCTGGGCCGGCCCACTCTCCTTTTCTACTACGGCCCAGGAACGTTTCCCGCCCGTTTCAAAATTTGAAAACCCTGTAAATTGTGAGAAAAACCAGAGAACTCAAATTGCTAATAACTCGAGTTTTACTTACCCAAATCCAGTGAAACCAATTGCATTGGATCAGAAATTTCATTAGCTTTCCAATGCCACTGACCTCATATTTTTAGGATTTTTGTACGATTTTTAATGTATTAAACATGATCACTGCATTCTGATTAGTATTTCAAATTCCTAAATTCATAGGATTAATATTTTTGAATGAATCCAATTGGATTAGTCTTGTTTTAGTACTGGCTATCCAAGAAAAATATTGTTAGTCTCTGTTCATGCAAATTTGTTACTGTTATTAAGGTGTATGTGTGACGTGGATTGTTGAACCAAAACTCTTTGGTTTATTTTAAAACCTTTGTCCACTCTTTTATTTAAAAGTGGTCGACCCATGTTTTATTCTCGAAAAACAAAACCTCTGCAACTTAAACTTGTTCTATTGTTTTACTTGAGATTTCAAATTGGTGTGACATATTGTTTACTTTCTAATATTGGGTAGTATTTGTGCAAGCAAAATAAATTAGGAAAAATGATTGGTGCCTTTCCAAAAATGTTTGAAAATAAAAGATGAATGCTTTTGAGCCAAAACCCATTTCACTTGTCTCCTTGGTGGTGTTATCTACCAGGGGGTATACAACTTGTGCATTGGTAATTCCCATAGAGGCATCTGCTTATTTTGATACTCTCATACCTTTGTTAAGTAAAATAAATTGGTTTCCTTTTCAAAAGTTTTATTTTTAATAACTATAAGTCCTTAGTATGTGAGCCCTTAGTAGAGTGGTAGCTTTTATTGATTGTTGCATGTTTGTTTTGTTGGTGCAATGTGTTGATTGTGTTCCTTTTATATTTTTCCGGCGATAGATGCGAACAATTCCAGAGAAGAAAAACAAGTGGTTCGGACAAGGATTTTATTTATATTGGTGGGATTCTTATATTGATGAAGTTGAAGAAGTCCGGGGACAAATAAGCCAAGGCAAGCCATCTTTTGATCTCTGATATGATGTCTCTTTGGATGTCATCTTGTGCTATCAATAGCATCTTGGTTCTATGTGTGATGATCTCCATATTGTTGTCATCTATGCTTGGATGCAAGCATGGTACATCTAGTAGTTTTATCTTGTCAAGGTCTTGATAATTGGTTGGGTGTATGGTATCATGGCCATTTCTATCCAACTTGTTTTCTATATTTAGCTTGAATATGTTCCACCTCGGGACAAGATTCATACTACACCCCCTTCTAGTGTAGATGTATCAACACCATGTTTTTGGTGTATTCTCAAATTGTGATGAGTATGCCTGATTCCCTTAATGGTGTTGGTGTTGGTCAATTCTCATCCCTATCTATTGATTGGGTTAGATAGCACCACAAATCTGAAAATATTTTCCTCTTGTATTGTCATAATACATGCTTAGCTCAAGCAAGTATGATCCACTCCAATACCTCTTTTTCATACCCTCAATGGCGTGATGACCCTCATCTCGGCCATAGTGTTGTATTAGTTCAACTCATGAAACTTTAGGTTGGGAACCCCTCAAGGTTTACCTTGTTGTAAATGTTTATGAAAACCTTGGGTGAGGCAATCTTACCCAAGCGCATGGTTTATAAAAGGAAAGGATCTTGACAAAGATGGTTGGAAAGAGGAAAGTGTGTGTGACTTGGGATTTTGAGAAAAACGACACATGGTTCTTTGTATTCGCCCGGAACAACTAAACAGCGCAACCATAGCTACTCCAACGTGGGCACGGGGCTTAACTTGACGTTTGTTGAAGCTGGCATGAGACACCTTCACAACTCTCTAGGAGGGTCACGATGACCTCTGACACCGGGTTGCGCTCTGGAGGAGGCAATACACTGTCTTAACTGATAGCCGGACGATTACTGAGGGTCTTCTGTCATGGCGCCGGAGATACGCTCAAAAGGAGGTATGCTGCCGGGGTGCCGGGAAGGGGTAAGCCCGCAGGGAAGGACTCATGTCAGGGGAAATAAGCGAAAGGTTATGTTCGGGTATCCGTCGTGGCATATGTGGTTATGCGGGGATGATGCCCACACGATAGGTATCCGGATAGTTGTGGGGAAAGTGTGCACACTCTGCAGAGTTAAAACTATTCGAATAGCCGCGTCCGCGGTCATGGACGGTTGGGATGGCCGTTACCGAGCTGTGTCGAGTTTTGGTTTTGAAAATGATTTTCCAAAGGAAAATGGGTGTTGGAAGTACCGGAAGGGTACGGGAAAGATGTTGTGCCGACCATGTGGAGATGGTCGAGGAAAATGAAACAAAAGTGGGTGACCCTTCCTAGTGTTTCATGTAGAGGGACTCTTCTTTAACAAAGATATAGAGATGTCATAGGACTTCCCTAGTATCCCCATCAATTGAGATGGCGGTATGCTACCTCTTCTTTAACAAAGATATAGAGATGTCATAGGACTTTCTTAGTGTCCCCTTCAACTGTGATGTGGGATGCTATATCCACAAGAGAAACTGATTCACTTTCACATGTTATATCCACCAGAGAAACTATTCTTCCTCTCTTATTTTCTTTAGTTAGAATTGTTATCACCTTCTTGATGGTTTGCGAGTACAATTCAAATGTACTCACGGCTTTGTCCCTGGCTATTTACTTGGCCAGACCTGGAGGACTTCGACGGATGAAGAAGGAGTTGACGACGTCTATGCGAGCTAGGAACGTCTTCCCAGTCAGTTGCCTGTAGGGTTAAGGCAGATGACTTGGGCTCTACGCTGCTGAAGTGATTCTGCTACTCTGATGTTTAGATTAGGCTATTCGAGGCTATCTTGTAAGGATGGGTCATGTGACCTTATTGTAATTTTCTTTTTCCGTTTTGTAAAGGATGATGTAAATTGCTATCAGTTCGGTTATGTGTTCACGGCACACTGATCATGGGAACGTGAATTGTATACATAACAGGGTATTTCGGACAGCTAGTCCGGGGTCCCCGCATTCCGCGTACTTAAAGCCTTCGTCGCGAAATCCTCTGTACCGAGAGCCACGATACGGAAAACCTTCCAGAGACGCAGCCGCCGCCAATCCCATCTCGGGGGATTCGGGAGATCGCCTCCGGCACCCTGCCGGAGAGGGGAATCATCTCCCGGAGGGCTCTTCATCGCCATGATCGCCTTCGGATCGATGTGTGAGTAGTTCACCCCTGGACTATGGGTCCATAGCAGTAGCTAGATGGTCGTCTTCTCCTCATTGTGCTATCATGTTAGATCTTGTGAGCTGCCTATCATGATCAAGATCATCTATTTGTAATGCTACATGTTGTGTTTGTAGGGATCCGATGAATATTGAATACTATGTCAAGTTGATTATCAATCTATCATATATGTTGTTTATGTTCTTGCATGCTCTCCGTTGCTAGTAGAGGCTACGGCCAAGTTGATACTTGTAACTCCAAGAGGGAGTATTTATGCTCGATAGTGGGTTCATGCCTCCATTGAATGCAGGACGGTGACGAGAAAGTTCTAAGGTTGTGGATGTCTTTGTTGCCACTAGGGATAAAACATCGATGCTTTGTCTAAGGATATTTGTGTTGATTACATTACGCACCATACTTAATGCAATTGTACTGTTGTTTACAACTTAATACCGGAAGGGGTTCGGATGATAACTGACAGTGGACTTTTTAGGCATAGATGCATGCTTGGATAGCGGTCTATGTACTTTGTCGTAATGCCCTGATTAAATCTCATAATACTCATCATTATATATGTATGTGCATTGTTATGCCTTCTTTATTTGTCAATTGCCCAACTGTAATTTGTTCACCCAACATGCTATTTATCTTATGGGAGAGACACCACTAGTGAACTGTGGACCCCGGTCCATTCTTTACATCTGAAATACAATCTCTCGTAATTGTTCTTTACTTGTTCTTCGTAAACAAACATCATCTTCCACACTATACGGTTAATACTTTGTTTTCGGCAAGCCGGTGAGATTGACAACCTCACTGTTACGTTGGGGCAAAGTACTTTGATTGTGTTGTGCAGGTTCCACGTTGGCGCCGGAATCCCTGGTGTTGCGCCGCACTACACTCCGTCACCAACGACCTTCACGTGATCCTTGACTCCTATCCTACTGGTTCGATAAACCTTGGTTTCTTACTGAGGGAAACTTGCTGCTACACGCATCACACCTTCCACTTGGGGTTCCCAACGGGCGTGTGCTTTACGCGTATCAAGCTAAATTTCTGGCGTCGTTGCCGGGGAGATCAAGACACGCTGCAAGGGGAGTCTCCACTTCCAATCTCTTTACTTTATTTTTGTCTTGCTTTATTTTATTTACTACTTTGTTTGCTGCACTAAAACAAAATACAAAAAATTTAGTTGCTAGTTTTACTTTATTTACTATCTTGTTTGCGTTCTCTACATTAAAAACACACAAAAATTAGTTACTTGCATTTACTTTGTCTAGTTTATTTTATTTACTATTGCTAAAATGAATACTCCTGAAAACACTAAGTTGTGTGACTTCACTAGCACAAATAATAATGATTTCTTATGCACACCTATTGCTCCACCTCGCTACTACAGCAGAATTCTTTGTAATTAAACCTCGCTTTCTTGAATCTTGTTATGAGAGAGCAATTTTCTGGTGTTAGTTCTGATGATGCTGCTGCCCATCTTAATAATTTTGTTGAACTATTTGAAATGCAAAAGTATAAGGATGTAGATGGTGACATTATAAAATTAAAATTGTTTCCTTTCTCATTAACAGGAAGAGCTAAAGATTGGTTGGTATCTTTGCCTAAGAATAGTATTGATTCATGGACTAAATGTAAAGATGCTTTCATTGGTAGATATTATCCTCCTGCTAAAATTATATCTTTGAGAAGTAGCATAATGAATTTTAAGCAATTAGATAATGAACATGTTGCTCAAGCATGGGAAAGAATGAAATCTTTGGTGAAGAATTGCCCAACCCATGGACTAACTACTTGGATGATCATCCAAACCTTCTATGCAGGATTAAATTTTTCTTCGTGGAACCTATTGGATTCAGCTGCTGGAGGTACTTTTATGTCCATCACCTTGATGCGCGTGAAACACACGTCCGTTGGGAACCCCAAGAGGAAGGTGTGATGTGCACAGCAGTAAGTTTTCCCTCAGAAAGAAACCAAGGTTTATCGAACCAGGAGGAGCCAAGAAGCACGTTGAAGGTTGTTGGTGGCGGAGTGTAGTGCGGCGCAACACCAGGGATTCCGGCGCCAACGTGGAACCTGCACAACACAACCAAAGTACTTTGCCCCAACGTAACAGTGAGGTTGTCAATCTCACCGGCTTGCTGTGAACAAAGGATTAACCGTATTGTGTGGAAGATGATTGTTTGCAAAGAACAGATAAAGAACAAGTATTGCAGTAGATTGTATTTCAGATGTAAAGAATAGACCGGGGTCCACAGTTCACTAGCGATGTCTCTCCCATAAGATAAATGGCATGTTGGGTGAACGAATTACAGTTGGGCAATTGACAAATAAAGAAGGCATAACAATGCACATACATATATCATGATGAGTACTATGAGATTTAATCGGGGCATTACGACAAAGTACATAGACCGCCATCCAGACATGCATCTATGCCTAAAAAGTCCACTTTCGAGGTTATCATCCGAACCCCTTCCGGTATTAAGTTGCAAGCAACAGACAATTGCATTAAGTATGGTGCGTAATGTAATCAACACAAATATCCTTAGACAAAGCATCGATGTTTTATCCCTAGTGGCAACAGCACATCCACAACCTTAGAACTTTCTGTCACTATCCCAGATTTAATGGAGGCATGAACCCACTATCGAGCATAAATACTCCCTCTTGGAGTCACAAGTATCAACTTGGCCAGAGCCTCTACTAGCAACGGAGAGCATGCAAGAACATAAACAACTCATATATGATAGATTGATAATCAACTTGACATAGTATTCAATATCCATCGGATCCCAACAAACACAACATGTAGGATTACAAAGAAACGATCTTGATCATGATAGGCAGCTCACAAGATCGAGCATGATAGCACAATTAGGAGAAGACGACCATCTAGATACTACTATGGACCCATGGTCCAGGGGTGAACTACTCACACATCGATCCGGAGGCGATCATGGCGATGAAGAGTCCTCCGGGAGATGATTCCCCTCTCCGGCAGGGTGCCGGAGGCGATCTCCTGAATCCACCGAGATGGGATTGGCGGCGGCTGCGTCTCTGGAAGGTTTTCCGTATCGTGGCTCTTGGTACAGAGGGTTTCGTGACGGAGGCTTTAAGTAGGCGGAAGGGCGGAGTCGGGAGAGTCACGGGGGCCCCACACGCTAGGGCCGCGCGGGCCCCCTCTAGGCCGCGCCGCCCTAGTGTGGCGGCGCCCCGTGGCCCCACTTCGTCTCCCCTCCGGTCTTCTGGAAGCTTCGTGGAAAAATAGGCCCCTGGGCGTTAATTTCGTCCAATTCCGAGAATATTTCCTTACTAGGATTTCTGAAACCAAAAACAGCAGAAACATGACAAGCGGCTCTTCGGCATCTCATCAATAGGTTAGTGTCGGAAAATGCATAATAACGACATATAATGTGTATAAAACATGTGAGTATCATCATAAAAGTAGCATGGAACATAAGAAATTATAGATACGTTTGAGACGTATCAAACATCCCCAAGCTTAGTTCCTACTCGCCCTCGAGTAGGTAAACGATAACAAAGATAATTTCTGAAGTGACATGCTATCATAATCTTGATCAATACTATTGTAAAGCACATGAGATGAATGCAGCGATTCGAAGCAATGATGAAGATAATGAGTAAACAACTGAATCATATAGCAAAGACTTTTCATGAATAGTACTTTCAATACAAGCATCAATAAGTCTTGCATAACAGTTAACTCATAAGCAATAAATTCAAAGTAAAGGCATTGAAGCAACACAAAATAAGATATAAGTTTCAGCGGTTGCTTTCAACTTCAACATGTATATCTCATGGATAATTGTCAACATAAAGTAATATAACAAGTGCAACAGGTAAACATGTAAGAATCAATGCACACAGTTTACACAAGTATTTGCTTCTAAGATAGAAAGAATAGGTAAACTGACTCAACAATAAAGTAGAAGAAAGTCCCGTCGCAGAGGGAAGCATGGATTACTATTTTTGTGCTAGAGCTTTTCATTTTGAAAACAAGAAACAATTTTGTCAACGGTAGTAATAAATCATATGAGTTGTGTATAAGATATCTTATGAGTTGCAAGCCTCATGCATAGTATACTAATAGTGCCCGCACCTTGTCCTAATTAGCTTGGATTAACACAGATTATCATTGCATAACATATGTTTCAACCAAGTGTCACAAAGGGGTACCTCTATGCCGCTCGTACAAGGGTCTAAGGAGAAGGTTCGCATTGGATTTCTCGCTTTTGATCATTCTCAACTTAGACACCCATACCGGGACAACATAGACAACGAGATAATGGACTCCTCTTTTAATGCTTAAGCATTCAACAACAGTTAATATTCTCATAAGAGATTGAGGTTTTATGTCCAAACTGAAACTTCCACCATGATTCATGGCTTTAGTTAGCGGCCCAATGTTCTTCTCTAACAATATGCATACTCAAACCTTTTGATCATGAAAATCTCCCTTACTTTAGACAAGACGAACATGCATAGCAACTCACATGATATTGAACAAAGGTAAAAGTTGATGGCGTCCCCAGAAACATGGTTACCGCACAACAAGCAACTTATTAAGAAATAAGACACATAAGTACATATTCTTCACCACAATAGTTTTTAAGGCTATTTGTCCCATGAGCTATATATTGCAAAGGCAAAGAATGGAAGTTTTAAAGGTAGCACTCAAGTAATTTACTTTGGAATGGCAGAGAAATACCATGTGGTAGGTAGGTATGGTGGACACAAATGGCATGGATTTTGGCTCAAGGATTTGGATGCACGAGAAGAATCCCTTTCAATACAAGGCTAGGCTAGCAAGGTTGTTTGAAGCAAACTCAAGTATAAAACGGTGCAGACAAGACTCACATATAAACATATTGTAAGCATTATAAGACTTTACATCGTCTCCTTGTTGTTCAAACACCTCAACCAGAAAATATCTAGACTTAGAGAGACCAATCATGCAAACCAAATTTTAACAAGCTTTATGTAGTTATTCATTAATAGGTGCAAGGTACATGATGCGAGAGCTTAAACATGATCTATATGAGCACAACAATTGCCAAGTATCACATTATTCAAGACATTATACCATTTACCACATGCGGCATTTTCCGTTTCCAACCATATATCAATGAATGAGGTAGTTCAACTTTCGCAATGAACATTAAAGATAAAGCTAAAAACACATGTGTTCATACGAAAGAGCGGAGCGTAATATCTCCAATATAAAGAATGCTAGGATCCGATTTTATTCAAACAAAAACAAAAACAAAAGCAAACAGACGCTCCAAGCAAAGCACATAAGATGTGACTGAATAAAAATATAGTTTCACTAGAGGAACCTGATAATGTTGTCGATGAAGAAGGGGATGCCTTGGGCATCCCCAAGCTTAGATTCTTGAGTCTTCTTAAAATATGCAGGGATGAACCACGGGGGCATCCCCAAGCTTAGACTTTTCACTCTTCTTGATCATATTGTATCATCCTCCTCTTTTGACCCTTGAAAACTTCCTCCACACCAAACTCGAAACAAACTCATTAGAGGGTTAGTGCATAATTGAAAATTCATATATTCAGAGGTGACATAATCATTCTTAACACTTCTGGACATTGCACAAAGCTACTGAAAGTTAATGGAACAAAGAAATCCATCAAACATAGCAAAACATGCAATGCGAAATAAAAGGCAAAATCTGTCAAAACAGAACAGTCCGTAAAGACGAATTTTACAGGGCACTTAACTTGCTCAGATGAAAATGCTCAAATTGAATGAAAGTTGCGTACATATCTGAGGATCACGCACGTAAATTTGCAGATCTTTCTGAGTTACCTACAGAGAATTCTGCCCAGATTCGTGACAGCAAGAAATCTGTTTCTGTGCAGTAATCCAAATCTAGTATTGACTTTACTATCAAAGACTTTACTTGGCACAACAATGCAATAAAATAAAGATAAGGAGAGGTTGCTACAGTAGTAACAACTTCCAAGACTCAACAAAACAGTAGCAAAATAAAAATATGGGTTATCTCCCAAGAAGTGCTTTCTTTATAGCCATTAAGATGGGCTCAGTAATTTTAATGATGCTCACATAAGGATGAGAGTTGAAGCAAAGAGAGCATCAAAAAGCAAGTTCAAAACACATTTAAGTCGACAAGCATAGGAAGATAAAACAAGAGTAACTTCAAAATTTTCAGCATATAGAGAGGTGTTTTAGTACCATAAAAATTTCTACAACCATATTTTCCTCTCTCATAATAATTTCCAGTAGCATCATGAACAAACTCAACTATATAACTATCACATACAGCATGCTTTCCATGATCTACAAACATAAAATTATTACTCTCCACATAAGCATAGTCATTACTATTAATTGTAGTGGGAGCAAATTCAATAAGATAGCTATCATTATTATTCTCATCACCATAATCATCAAAGTAAATTTTCTCCTCCATGCTTGGGGGACTAAAAATATCATGCTCCTCAAAACCAGCTTTCCCAAGCTTAGAATTTTCCATAGCATTAGCAACAATGATATTCAAGGCATTCATACTAATAACATTGCCATTGGCATGCATATAAAGTTCCATAGGTTTTTTAATTTTCTCTTCAAACACCTCATGTCCTAACTCAAGATAAATACTATAAATATCTCTAATATTTTTGTTGTTTTCCATTAAGCCTAACTAGTGAAGTCACACAACTTAGTGTTTTCAGGAGTATTCATTTTAACAGTAATAAAAATAAACTAAGCAGAACAGAATTAACTAAAGTAAAGCTAGTAACTAATTTTTTTGTGTTTTGTTTTAGTGCAGCAAACAAAGTAGTAAATAAAGTAAAGCAAGACAAAAACAAAGTAAAGAGATTGGAAGTGGAGACTCCCCTTGCAGCGTGTCTTGATCTCCCCGGCAACGGCGCCAGAAAACAGTCTTGATGTGCGTGAAACACACGTCCGTTGGGAACCCCAAGAGGAAGGTGTGATGTGCACAGCAGTAAGTTTTCCCTCAGAAAGAAACCAAGGTTTATCGAACCAGGAGGAGCCAAGAAGCACGTTGAAGGTTGTTGGTGGCGGAGTGTAGTGCGGCGCAACACCAGGGATTCCGGCGCCAACGTGGAACCTGCACAACACAACGAAAGTACTTTGCCCCAACGTAACAGTGAGGTTGTCAATCTCACCGGCTTGCTGTGAACAAAGGATTAACCGTATTGTGTGGAAGATGATTGTTTGCAAAGAACAAGTAAAGAACAAGTATTGCGATAGATTGTATTTCGGATGTAAAGAATAGACCGGGGTCCACAGTTCACTAGCGGTGTCTCTCCCATAAGATAAATAGCATGTTGGGTGAACAAATTACAGTTGGGCAATTGACAAATAAAGAAGGCATAACAATGCACATACATATATCATGATGAGTACTATGAGATTTAATCAAGGCATTACGACAAAGTACATAGACCGCCATCCCAGCATGCATCTATGCCTAAAAAGTCCACTTTCAGGTTATCATCCGAACCCCTTCCGGTATTAAGTTGCAAGCAACAGACAATTGCATTAAGTATGGTGCGTAATGTAATCAACACAAATATCCTTAGAAAAAGCATCGATGTTTTATCCCTAGTGGCAATAGCACATCCACAACCTTAGAACTTTCTCGTCACCGTCCTGCATTTAATGGAGGCATGAACCCACTATCGAGCATAAATACTCCCTCTTGGAGTCACAAGTATCAACTTGTCCAGAGCCTCTACTAGCAACGGAGAGCATGCAAGAACATAAACAACTCATATATGATAGATTGATAATCAACTTGACATAGTATTCAATATCCATCGGATCCCAACAAACACAACATGTAGGATTACAAAGAAACGATCTTGATCATGATAGGCAGCTCACAAGATCGAGCATGATAGCACAATTAGGAGAAGACGACCATCTAGATACTGCTATGGACCCATGGTCCAGGGGTGAACTACTCACACATCGATCCGGAGGCGATCATGGCGATGAAGAGTCCTCCGGGAGATGATTCCCCTCTCCGGCAGGGTGCCGGAGTCTCCTGATCCCCCGAGATGGGATTGGCGGCGGCTGCGTCTCTGGAAGGTTTTCCGTATCGTGGCTCTCGGTACAGAGGGTTTCGCGACGGAGGCTTTAAGTAGGCGGAAGGGCGGAGTCGGGAGAGTCACGGGGGCCCCACACGCTAGGGCCGCGCGGGCCCCTCTAGGCCGCGCCGCCCTAGTGTGGCGGCGCCCCGTGGCCCCACTTCGTCTCCCCTCCGGTCTTCTGGAAGCTTCGTGGAAAAATAGGCCCCTAGGCGTTAATTTCGTCCAATTCCGATAATATTTCCTTACTAGGATTTCTGAAACCAAAAACAGCAGAAAACAACAACTGGCTCTTCGGCATCTCGTCAATAGGTTAGTGCCGGAAAATGCATAATAACGACATATAATGTGTATAAAACATGTGAGTATCATCATAAAAGTAGCATGGAACATAAGAAATTATAGATACGTTTGAGACGTATCACACCTTGGGGGCGGCTACAAAGCTTCTTGATGATATGATGGTCAATTACTCTGAATGGCACACGGAAAGAGCTCCACAAGGTAAGAAGGTAAATTCTGTTGAAGAAACCTCCTCCTTGAGTGATAAGATTGATGTGATTATGTCTATGCTTGTGAATGGTAGATCTAATGTTGATCCAAATAATGTTCCTTTAGCTTCATTGGTTGCCCAAGAAGAGAATGTTGATGTGAATTTCATTAAAAGTAATAATTTCAACAACAATGCTTATAGGAATAATTCTGGTAACAACTATAGGCCATATCCTTCTGCTAATGGTAATGGTTATGGTAATTTGATGGGAATTCTTACAACAATAATAGGAGTGTACCCCTGGTCTTGAAGCCATGCTTAAAGAATTTATTAGTACACAAACTGCTTTTAACAAATCTGTTGAGGAAAAGCTTTATAAAATTGATATTCTTACTTCTAAGGTTGATAGACTTGCCTCTGATGTTGATCTTTTAAAATTGAAAGTTATGCCTAATAAGGATAATGATAATAAGATTGTTACTACAGCAAATGCCATCCAAGTTCGAATTAATGAAAATATTAGATTGATGGTTGAATTGCATGCTAGGTGGGAAAGAGAAGAAAACGAAAAATTAGCTAAAGAGAATAATGTAGCTAAAGTTTGGACTATTACCACCACTAGTAATGATAATGCTTCACATGTTGCTAAACCTCCTACTATAAATTCTAAAATAATTGGTGTTGGCAATGTTTCTACTCCTAGTGCAAAGCGTGCAAAATTGCCTGAAACTGCTAAAACTGCTGAAACTGTTTGTGATAAAACTGCTGAAATTTTTCAAAATATTGGGGACAATGATCCCATTGCTGTAGATCATAATGGTTTAGATTTTGATGATTGTCACATCTCTGAAGTTATAAAGTTCTTACAAAAACTTGCTAAAAGTCCTAATGCTAGTGCTATAAATTTGGCCTTTACAAAACATATTACAAATGCTCTCATAAAAGCTAGAGAAGAGAAACTAAAACTTGAAACTTCTATTCCTAGGAAGTTAGAAGATGGTTGGGAGCCCATCATTAAGATGATGGTCAATGATTTTGATTGTAATGCCTTATGTGATCTTGGTGCAAGTATTTCGTTATGCCTAAGAAAATCTATGATATGCTTGACTTGCCACCATTGAAAAATTGTTATTTGGATGTTAATCTTGCTGATAATGCTATAAAGAAACCTTTGGGGAGGATTGATAATGTTCGTATTATGGTTAACAATAACCTTGTCCCCGTTGATTTTGTTGTCTTGGATATTGAATGCAATGCATCTTGTCCCATTATATTGAGAAGACCTTTTCTTCGAACTGCTGGTGCTACCATTGATATGAAGGAAGGTAATATTAAATATCAATTTCCTCTCAAGAAAGGTATGGAACACTTCCCTAGAAAGAGAATGAAGTTACCTTATGATTCTATCATTAGAACAAATTATGATGGCGATGCTTCATCTCTTGATAATACTTGATTCACACTTTCTGCGCCTAGCTGAAAGGCGTTAAAGAAAAGCGCTTATGGGAGACAACCCATGATTTTACTACAGTACTTTTGTATTATATTTGAGTCTTGGAAGTTGTTACTACTGTATCAACCTCTCCTTATCTTTATTTTTGTTGTGTCAAGTAAAGTCTTTGATACTAAAGTCAATACTAGATTTGGATTACTGCGTAGAAACAGATTTCTTGCTGTCACGAATTTGGGCAGGATTCTCTATAGGTAACTCATAAACATCTGCCAATTTACGTGCGTGATCCCCAGATATGTACGCAACTTTCATTAAATTTGAGCATTTTCATCTGAGCAAGTTAAGTGCCCCTGAAAAATTCGTCTTTACGGACTGTTCTGTTTTGACAGATTCTGCCTTTTATTTCGCATTGCCTGTTTTGCTATGTTTGATGGATTTCTTTGTTCCATTAACTTTCAGTAGCTTTGTGCAATGTCCAGAAGTGTTAAGAATGATTATGTCACCTCTGAATATATGAATTTTTAATTATGCACTAACCCTCTAATGAGTTTGTTTTGAGTTTGGTGTGGAGGAAGTTTTCAAGTGTCAAGAGAGGAGGATGATACAATATGATCAAGAAGAGTGAAAAGTCTAAGCTTGGGGATGCCCCGTGGTTCATCCCTGCATATTTTAAGAAGACTCAAGCATCTAAGCTTGGGGATGCCCAAGGTATCCCCTTCTTCATCGACAACTTATCGGGTCACCTCTAGTGAAACTATTTTTTTATTCGATCACATCTTATGTGCTTTACTTGGAGCGTCTGTTTGCTTTTATTTTTGTTTTTGTTTGAATAAAATCGGATCCTAGCATTCTTTATGTGGGAGAGAGACACGCTCCGCTGTTGCATATGAACACATAGGTTCTTAGCTTTATTCTTAATGTTCATTGCGAAGGTTGAACTACTTCATTCATTGTTATATGGTTGGAAACGGAAAATGCCGCATGTGGTAATTGGTATAATGTCTTGAATAATTTGATACTTGACAATTGTTGTGCTCATATAGATCATGTTTAAGCTCTTGCATCATGTACTCTGTACCTATTAATGAAGAACTACATAGAGCTTGTTAAAATTTGGTTTGCATGATTGGTCTCTCTAAGTCTAGATATTTTCTGGTTAAGGTGTTTGAACAACAAGGAGACGATGTAAAGTCTTATAATACTTACAATATGTTCATATGTGAGTCTTGCTGCACCATTTTATACTTGAGTTTGCTTCAAACAACCTTGCTAGCCTAGCCTTGTATTGAGAGGGATTCTTCTCGTGCATCCAAATCCTTGAGCCAAAATCCATGCCATTTGTGTCCACCATACCTACCTACCACATGGTATTTCTCTACCATTCCAAAGTACATTACTTGAGTGCTACCTTTAAACTTCTATTCTTTGCCTTTACAATACATAGCTCATGGGAAAATAGCCTTAAAAACTATTGTGGTGAAGAATATGTACTTATGTATCTTATTTCTTAATAAGTTGCTTGTTGAGCGGTAACCATGTTTCTGGGGACGCCATCAACTTTTACCTTTGTTGAATATCATGTGAGTTGCTATGCATGTTCGTCTTGTCTGAAGTAAGGGCGATTTTCATGATCAAATGGTTTGAGTATGCATATTGTTAGAGAAGAATATTGGGCCGCTAACTAAAGCCATGAATCATGGTGGAAGTTTCAGTTTGGACACAAACCCTCAATCTCTTATGAGAATATTATCTGTTGTTAAATGCTTAAGAATTAAAGAGGAGTCCATTATCTGTTGTCTATGTTGTCCCAGTATGGATGTCTAAGTTGAGAATAATCAAAAGCGAGAAATCCAATGCGAACTTTCTCCTTAGACCTCTGTACAAGCGGCATAGAGGTACCCCTTTGTGACACTTGGTTGAAACATATGTTATGCAATGATAATCCGTGTTAATCCAAGCTAATTAGGACAAGGTGCGGGCACTATTAGTATTCTATGCATGAGGCTTGCAACTTATAGGATATCTTATACATAACACATATGATTTATTACTACCGTTGACAAAATTGTTTTTATGTTTTCAAAATGAAAAGCTCTAGCACAAAAATAGTAATCCATGCTTCCCTCTGCGAAGGGCCATTCTTCTACTTTATTGTTGAGTCAGTTTACCTATTCTTTCTATCTTAGAAGCAAACACTTGTGTAAACTGTGTGCATTGATTCTTACATGTTTACCTATTGCACTTGTTATATTACTTTGTGTTGAAAATTATCCATGAGATATACATGTTTAAGTTGAAAGCAACCGCTGAAACTTATATCTTCCTTTGTGTTGCTTCAAAGCTTTCTACTAAGAATTTATTGCTTATGAGTTAACTGTTATGCAAGTTTTATTGATGCTTGTCTTGAAAGTACTATTCATGAAAAGTCTTTGCTATATGATTCAGTTGTTTACTCATTGTCTTCATCATTGCTTCAAATCGCTGCATTCATCTCATGTGCTTTACAATAGTATTGATCAAGATTATGATAGCATGTCACTTCAGAAATTATCCTTGTTATCGTTTACCTACTCGAGGGCGAGTAGGAACTAAGCTTGGGGATGCTTGATACGTCTCAAACGTATCTATAATTTCTTATGTTTCATGCTACTTTTATGATGATACTCACATGTTTTATACACATTATATGTCATTATTATGCATTTTCCGGCACTAACCTATTGACGAGATGCCGAAGAGCCAGTTGCTGTTTTCTGCTGTTTTTGGTTTCAGAAATCCTACAAAGGAAATATTCTCGGAATAGGACGAAATCAACGCCCAGGGGCTTATTTTTCCACGAAGCTTCCAGAAGACCGAGGGAGAAACGAAGTGGGGCCACGGGGCGCCGCCACACTAGGGCGGCGCGGCCTAAGGGGGGCCCGCGCGGCCCTAGCGTGTGGGGCCCCCGTGACTCCTCCGACTCCGCCCTTCCGCCTACTTAAAGCCTTCGTCGCGAAACCCTCTGTACCGAGAGCCACGATACGGAAAACCTTCCAGAGACGCAGCCGCCGCCAATCCCATCTCGAGGGATTCGGGAGATCGCCTCCGGCACCCTGCCGGAGAGGGGAATCATCTCCCGGAGGGCTCTTCATCGCCATGATCGCCTCCGGATCGATGTGTGAGTAGTTCACCCCTGGACTATGGTTCCATAGCAGTAGCTAGATGGTCGTCTTCTCCTCATTGTGCTATCATGTTAGATCTTGTGAGCTGCCTATCATGATCAAGATCATCTATTTGTAATGCTACATGTTGTGTTTGTTGGGATCCGATGAATATTGAATACTATGTCAAGTTGATTATCAATCTATCATATATGTTGTTTATGTTCTTGCATGCTCTCTGTTGCTAGTAGAGGCTCTGGCCAAGTTGATACTTGTAACTCCAAGAGGGAGTATTTATGCTCGATAGTGGGTTCATGCCTCCATTGAATCTGGGACAGTGATAGAAAGTTCTAAGGTTGTGGATGTGCTTTTGCCACTAGGGATAAAACATCGATGCTTTGTCTAAGGATATTTGTGTTGATTACATTACGCACCATACTTAATGCAATTGTCTATTGTTTACAACTTAATACCGGAAGGGGTTCGGATGATAACCTGAAAGTGGACTTTTTAGGCATAGATGCATGCTGGATAGCGGTCTATGTACTTTGTCGTAATGCCCTGATTAAATCTCGTAGTACTTATCATGATATATGTATGTGCATTGTTATGCCTTCTTTATTTGTCAATTGCCCAATTGTAATTTGTTCACCCAACATGCTATTTATCTTATGGGAGAGACACCACTAGTGAACTGTGGACCCCGGTCCATTCTTTACATCTGAAATACAATCTACTGCAATTGTTCTTTACTGTTCTTCGCAAACAAACATCATCTTCCACACTATACGGTTAATCCTTTGTTTTTAGCAAGCCGGTGAGATTGACAACCTCACTGTTACGTTGGGGCAAACTACTTTGATTGTGTTATGCAGGTTCCACGTTGGCGCCGGAATTCCTGGTGTTGCGCCACACTACACTCCATCACCAATGACCTTCACGTGATCCTTGACTCCTACTGGTTCGATAAACCTTGGTTTCTTACTGAGGGAAACTTGCCACTTGGGGTTCCCAACGGGCGTGTGCTTTACGCGTATCAATCGACTAGACCAGTTTCGATCTGTTTACCTCTGCCCATCGCGTTGCTTGCCACCGAAGATGTTGACGACGTTGCCGAAGATGTTGACGATGCCATCGAGATCAGCTCCTTGTCGCCTCTAATTCCCACAGACGACGCCAATTGACAAGGGATTTACTTGTCAATGCCTACAAGTTGTAGACTTGGGTTTTCGTGGAAGAAGAGGGCAAGTAGATCTCGAAGGTATCAGCCGAAAAGTTGCTCGACTGCTAAAAAGCTAGGGTTTGATGACAATAAGATTGATCCCTTCTTTGTCCCTCGACTCCCCCTTATATAGGAGGCGGAGCCGAGGGTTTCGTATTACACAAGTTACAAACTCCGGGAGACTCTTTGAGTTCGACCCGTAAGAATACAAATCTCTTTATTCCTAATCTATCTCTGCTTGTCATAGTCGACTCTTTGCTGGGCTTCCGGGCTTCATAATCTTCGGGTTATGGGCCTTCCGTAAACCCTGGGTACTATCTTCGGCAGGCCCATCCGGGATTCTTATGTGACCAAGAGAACGCCTAATTCTTAGCGCATGCCATCACGACAAACCACCAGCTGTTGAGGAACACCGGGGTGCCTCCTGCCATGACGCACCCACAGACAGCCACCTTAGGTTCGGGAATGGTCGCGCAAAGGGGAGACACACCGTCTATATGGAGCCGGGTACTTCCTGACGCATGGCCTCAACGAAAGGGGTTTCGAGGAGGAGCTCGGATGGATCACTAGTAACTAGGCTAGCAGACAAAGCCCAGGGGCATGCAACCTGCGACAAGATGTGTGTCATGGCCACGCCTCTAAGAAGGTGAACGGCGTCCAAGGACGCGTCGTCGCCGGCAATGGAAAACGCCTTGCATAGCTTTCGCAAACACCCCATCGATCCCGCAAGCGTCCCTGTAGGTCAAGGAGTCCAGTGCTTCCACACCAGACCTGCTGGAACAAAAACCGAGACACACCATTCCCCGATGGTCCAGGGTGGCCGGAGGGAAACAGGAAGGCGATGATGACCACCGCCACCGCACCATTGGAGCACCCCCTCCCAACCACCAAACCCCACCACTCTCCAGCCGGAGCAAACCGGAGATGACATCTTGGTCCTTACCAAGATCGAATTCAGAGGACGCACGAGCACTGCCAGCCCGGCCAGACTCCAGCGACGGACTCGACCCGCACCATCCTCTGCCGTCGGGGGCACTGGGCAAGACCCGGCTGCCCAGGGAGGAGACCCCTCCGGCTAACCCAGCCTGAGCCAGTCCACGCCCGGCCCAGACCTAAGCCCGCCAGCCCAGATATAGGCCCGCCGCCGCCACCCATGGCCACGGACACGCCGGCGTCGGGACGTGCCAGCAAGGAGCCAGCCGCGCCGCCACCCCGCCGGAACAACGCATACCGCGCACCGGGCGGGCGCAGTCGCCTCCTGCGCATAGACGCCGCCCCTGCCGACCGCGCCGGCCCGCGCAGCCACCGCCAGACGAGGGGGAGAGGAGGCCCCGCCGCCGCCGGAGCCCAGGGCTTTGCCCGGAGACACCCTCCGGCGGTGGCGAGGGAGGGAAGGAGGCGGAGGAAGGGGTGGTTGCGGGGCGGAGGTTAGGGTTCCGCCCTGCCGCTCGCGGGAGCGGGCAGGACGAAACATTTTTTTTAAGCTCTATCAAGGGTTACTAGATCTAGAGTATTGTTTTTTTTGTGTAGATCACATCTAGAAACGTCCATTTAACCCCTTAGTCTTCGACTGGCACCAAATGGGTGCAAACAAGAGACGAACTCGACGGTTTTGTGTTGCACAAGTTCTGCAACTTTTGTTGCTCTCGTTTTATTCATTCGAAAAGGTAAAAATTGTTCCTACCAACGTACTCCACTACTAATCGTGCCATCTCAGGATCCGAGCTTCGTGCTGGACGTCCTACGACTTGGCCAGTGACGCACAGATCGCAACCTCTCAGCGAGCTAACAACTTGATGAGAAAAACGCTAACTGAAAACGTCTGAAGAGTTCCAGGTCGAAGGCACTCGGCAAAGGTAAACAATACTGACGGCTTAACGGCTCTGGCAAGTGCCGGTCGAATAGCACTCGGCAAACGGGATGCGCCAGCACCTTTCTTCAACCGCGGTGACCAGGGACATGTATCCCTTAGTTGACCGAGTGTGTTTGCCTAGCGTCTTTTTTGTTCCTACATTCAAGAAACCCATAGACTTTGCAGAGTGTCATCCCTGTACCGAGTGTTTTCCCCAGAACTCGGTCTCTATGCCGCGTGTCCCACAGAAGACGCTCGGCACTCGACAAACTTGTTGATTCGGATAGCCCATACAATCCTAAAATCTATTTAAGAGCATCTCTAGCAGATTCCCCATATTAGCCCGCATATGCAAAGTTGTGCCAATATGGGGTTTTGACACTTTTTTTGGTCAGACCAGACACCGCATCGAAGGTCTGGCCCGGATAAATTTTGGAGGCCGCAACCTAATCCTGGAGCGGGCCGCTATATATGACGGTCGGCGGCCGCGGATGGGGGTCGAACCCCAACCATCTGTCCGCCCGCTCCGCTCCCGCCGACGAGCAATCCGCCCGCTCCAAGGACAAATCAGCGCGTGCCGGTGACAAATCCAGGCGGTATGGTGTCACCGCCGCGGAGATCGAACGGTAGCGGCGGACCTCCGATGCCGCCCGCATCCGCGGCTCCTACCGGTGGCTGCACCAAGGGCTCAGGCCGCCGCGCGCCTTCGCGCGGCGCGAGTCGCAATACCATCGCGACCTAGAGGCGTCGAGGTCGCAGGATCCGCCGCCGCGCCGCTCCAGCTCCCACGACCTAGAGGCGTCGAGCTCCAGCGCGCCGCGCGAGCTCCAGCGCCCCGGCTTCACGACGCCTCGCCTTCTCCGAGGGCTCGAGCTCGAGCGGGCCGCCCCCACCGCCGCGGTCCGACCCCGGCGACTACACGGCGGACGAAGACATCGCCGCAATCGCGACGAGGCTAGAGATGGACGCGCCCGCGCTCAAGCCTGGCGACTTCGTCCCCGAGGCGGCCCTGGGCACGGTGACCAAGCTCGTCGAGGAGAAGTCCGCGCACGACGCCGACAAGGAGCAGGAGTGGCGCCGCGAGCAGGTGGCGCAGGACGCGTGCTACATCGAGCTCGACAACGAGTAGGCTGTTGGCTCGGCCGCCGCGACCCGTAGCTCCGGGAGGGTCAGCATTTACTACTTTTGTTCGTCGCGGCAGCGCCATTGACGTAGACAAGCGGAGCACCAGGCTTCGCTATTGATCTCCGTGTTTTGTATAAACAATCTCTAACGCGAATAAAATGTTTGAATTATGCAGTTTATTATCGCGTCTCTGAACTGTGTTCCTGTTTTTCGAATCCCAAATCAACGTTAGAATGCTCTAGACATGCGGATTTGTGGTTTGAGGTTTGCTGTATCCGCTAGAGATGCTCTACCGGCTCTATTTTAGGAGTTCCTGCTGCTGAAGTCGGTCGATATTAGGCTGGTGCCAACGCGTTCAATAGCGGGGGCGCTATCGCCCGTGACGGGGCGGGAGGCGGGCGGGAGTGGGGCGGGACGGTAGCGGCAGGCGCTGGCTGGGGCGCCCGGCGGTAGCGCCCGCTGCCGCCCGGCTACCGCCCGCGTTGGCGGCGTGAGCGAGGCGGGAGGGAGGCGAGAGGCGGGCGGCAGGCGCTCACTACAAAGGAAAACAATTCTTTTGACAAATCACTTTCGTCATGTTAAGGCCAATTTTCGTCAAGGATTACTTCGCGGTGACAAAATTTGATCGTCATGGGGTTCGTCAAGGAAGCTCCGTCATAAAATATCGGGGGTGACGGTATGCATTTTTTTCGTCAACGTCAAATGTTTGATGGTGATGACCTGCAAATTCGTCAACATCAAAGGTTCATTGTTGACAGACAGGTTTGTCACGAAAAATTGCAACTTTCGTCAATATCTAAATCTTGGGAAGTTTCTGATTGGTCCAAAAAAGCATACGTGGCCTTACATGTGGGTCCATTTGGCTTCTGACAACATGGGTCCGACGGCGCTGACATGGATATCTGTCATGTGGGACCGGCATGGTGCTGACTGGTGGGACCCACAAAATATTATGACAAGCTGGACCCACAATATTCTGACCGGTGGGATCCACAAAATTCAGACAAGTGGGACCAGGTTGTTGCCGACATATGGGTCCCAATAATGCTGACTGGTGGGACCCACAAATTCTGACAAGTGGGACCAGAAATTGGTGCCACGTGGTTTCATTTAATAGTGACGTTGTGACATTTTCCGTCACCTTTTGAATTTGACAAAATTTGAGAGCATTTGAATTATTTGCGAAATTTGGGAAACAAATAAACTGGCGAAATATCAAAAAGTAGACAATAAATATCATACTTAAATGGTGGCACAAGAAGTATATATGTCTCTCACAGACCGAAAGATTCATAAGAAAATTACAATTGGAACACAAAGAAATTAAAAGACCTATGATTAATAATGTTGTAGGACGGTGGTGCAATAGATTAGTTGCCCCGGGATTGAGACATGGATGGTGGCTGGGATGTCCTCAAGAGCAAATTAAGCACGGCATCCATTTCTCGTCAGCCTCTTTTCATAAGCCGAGTCTTTTCTTCTTGGGCTTTCTTCACAGCTTCAAGTTCTTCCTCCTCGCTTCTTCCCGATCTCTTCAAATTTTTCATCTTGTTCTTGCAGTTTGCTCGCATCTCACCGTGGTACGTTTCAGCTGCTCGTATGGAGTTCTCGCTCTTGATCCGCCAGTCTTTGTTGTAGCTCTCGGATGTGTGTAGCTGAGACAGAAGACTTCCTGGAACTTGTTGCGACGCCCAATCTTGGTAGAAATGTGCTGTTGCAGGTGGTGGATGGGCTTTTCTCGCTTAGAACTAGCTGAACAATTTGCAAATCAGTCAAATCAGGTTCATCTTCATTGCGTGGCGCCGCTTTTTTTGCCACCATTTGATCCTGCATAAAGATTACAATCATTGCATGGACAACATACAAAACTGGATTATATTATAGTGTGCTAATAAGAAATATTTCTTACATATGCACTTTTTGCTTCAGCACTCATAATGTTATCCTTGTTAGTGTGTGTGATTCTAAAAAATTCAATTGGAGAGGTTTCTTCTTCCTGCTGCTTGAAAAAATGTAGAATGCACATTACCATTGTACACTGTGTATGACAGAAGTATGAACTGTATTGGAAAATTCAGAACACTTACTAGATGTTCCCAGTGAGCAACATAGCTTCGAGATCCAGTGGTATGGAACTGTTTCACAGCTTCTCTCGTTCTTTCCATTTATTACACACGATTCCTATGTTCAGTACATGCATTTTATTTATCCAGATCAGAGAAATGGAAGAATTCAGTAGCTGTTATTGAAAGGAATAACGTTTATGTACCTGGTACTTCTCATCAAACCATCTTTTCACCAGTTCTTTCCAGCTATTCTCTTCTACATGATCTGGCTTCTTGAGATATGCTTGCTCCAGGTGTGAGATTTTTAATTTTCGGCCAATACTCCTTTTAAGCCTATATCGAACTCGCCGAATACTAACTTGCAGCATATCAGTGCACACATCTTGAGCCACCTCATCATTTTTGTCCATATTAAACTTTCCCTGCAAAATAGTGATGCATTAATCAGTAGATTCTTAGATAGTTGATCATGTAGCATACTAATTAGGTTAAACCAAGATTGTACAGGACTCACCGCTACTGTACTTATAGCATGAGGAATGACATGTTTGAGAGTTGCATCTTTCTTGTACTGTGTCCAGTGTGTTGCAAGCGGCATTTTTTCACGGATGTGAATACCAACCTCATTGCTCAGCTTTGCTGACTGGACATAATCCTTGGGTCTCCTGACACCAGCGAGTGAATTCAATTGGCATCTTATTGCCACCATGTCTTCTTGTGTACTCATGTAGTCCATGGCCCATGGTACGTCTGCGTCCACCTCTCTTGCTCTTACTACCGCCAGATGTTGTCAATGTCTCTGAAATAAGAGATATGAAATGATTCTCTTTTATATGAAAATATGCGGTACAGTGTTTAGTTTTTACAAATTTTCATACCTTGCCGCTCAAAGTTTACAATTTGATTGTCCTCGGGAGATGAGGTGCTGCCTCCAGATGTCATGATCTGGTTAGGTGAGGGTGCTCCTTCGGTGTTCGGACCAGCAGTGGCCGTCGGCTCATCGGATGACCCAGCTTCAGGTTCAGCTTGTTGCCATTGATCTTGTTGCAATGTTGGATGGTGCAACTTCAGGTATGGATCGCTTCTTCGTGCAACTATTGCGTAAGAAGCAACTATCTGCAAGCAAAGTAGAGGCTACATTAGTAGGAAACATTTAGCATGTACGTATTTCCTATCATAGTTCAGACATAGTTCCACAGACCTGAGCTAAAGTTTTGCCGACAGTGCGCTGATCCTCATCTGAATGAAGATCATCATCAGCAGTAGATATCTCTTCTGGATTCGGTTCATACGAGGGTCCTCTTCGACCTCCATCTCTTCGCAGTCTGTGTCCTTTAGATTGTTACTAGTTCCTATTTGTACCCCACCATACACTAATGTACGTGCAAAACCAGAGAAATCTTTCTGAAATTTGTGGCCAGGTCCATATCTTTCAGCGAATTTTTTTCCATGCGTACTACATTTTCTTGCATTTGTTTCTCCTTGGCAAGCTCATATGCCGGCTTGACGGGGTTTCGTGTCTCCGCTGAAATAATCGGAAGAGCGGAGCGTGAACAAAACATAAGAGGGGGCCAATTCCATAGAAAACAGCACATAATTGTCTTTGCAAAATATTGTACAGCAAGCAAATGATTGAAAACATAAGAGTCTACGTATGATGTCGGCGAACAAAACATAAGAGGGGGCATATGCCAGGCTAAGGGACATCATGTGCTTTTAGATATCTACTCGTAACAAATAATTGACACATGAGACTCCCCTCGCACACTGAATTATGCATGTCTGTTGATAGCTGGTTTCAGTCTGTTATTGGACAACTACCACCTCACATGGTGGATACTACCCTTCTGGTTGCTTGGCGGGCTTGGTATGCACGTAATGAGGTATCGGTAGTTCAGTCCTATACCGATAGAAGTTCAGATATGTGCTGATAGAAGTTCAGATATGTGCTGATAGAAGTTCAGATTTGTGCTGATAGAAGTTCAGATATGTGCTGAAATTTGATTTTTGACTTTTGAAAGACATAGATAAACAAAAAT